>NC_133335.1:141125115-141430572 GCF_042186555.1 Aquarana catesbeiana | reverse complement strand
CAAACGAGTCCATGTTGGACAGCTTATTGTGATACAATACTAAGTATTTATATTGACCTTGTGTAATGCCATGTGGAATTGTATTAACTTTTTACAATTAATGTCAGGGAAGACCAGCCAGTACTCAAGATGGCCAAAGGAGAAGTCGACCTGTGACCTCAGCCTGTCAGGGAAGACCAGCCAGTACTCAAGATGGCCGACGGAGAAGTCAACCTGTGAGCCTCTGCCAGAACACCTTCATTGCACCTGTGTGCACATTACCAGGAGGCTATTTAAACTTGGTCTGTGCTTGCAACCAGTGCTGTCCGTTCTACAGCGTTCCCGTGTGTTCCTGCCTGCTTTACCCGTGATACCTGCACCTGTTTACCGACCCGGCTTGCCTCTGACTCTGATACCTGCTTCCTGCATCTGACCTGGCTTGTTCTGACTCCGCATCTGCCTGCTCCTTCTACTACCACGCTGCCGGCCTGTTGCCGACCCTGCCTGCATCCAGACTACGCACCTGCCTCCGCTTCTGCTCCTGACGTTCCCGCCAGTGTTCCCGCCAGTGTTTGACCCGGCTTGTCCGACCTGCATCTTCCGCTCATTGGAGAACCCTGCTCCAGCACCGTGCCACCTGCCGCTGTTCTACATTACAGTGAAGACGAACTGTTTGGCACTTGTGCGACTCTGCACTTCTGCTCCTCCTGTCTACTCTATCAGGGGGCCAGAATCAGAGGAGCAAGAGAGGCCGTTCCCTGCATATCAGACTCTACCGTCAGGTACGTGACAGTAATGGACAGCCATGTCTGAGCCTGCACAGGGACCCTCTCCTATGGATGAACTTTGCCAGCACCTGGCCACCTTGACACAAGCCATCAAAGACCTACAGCAGGGCTACACTCAACTAGAGGGATGCCTACAGACCCCGACGGGCGCTGCAACTCCGCAGGGTCCATCTTTAGCATCAGCCTCCCCTCAGGGACCTTCTCCTGCTCCTGCCGTGGTCATGCTCCCACCTGAGCCCAGGGTACCTACCCCAGACTGGTTCCGGGGTGAACGTAGCAAGTTTAGAGCGTTTCAGAATGCATGTGAACTGTATTTTGCCCTTCAACCCTGCACATTCTCCTTAGAAGCTACCAAGGTCGGCTTTGTAATCTCCCTGCTACAAGGGGAGCCACAGTCCTGGGCCAACCGCCTTCTGGAACAGAAGGCCGAATGCTTATCCGACTTAACCTCTTTCTTCAGTGCCATGGCCCAGCTGTACGAAGATCCTCAGCAGACAGCTTCAGCCGAAGCGGCCCTTCATGCACTTCAACAGGTTCGTAGGGCGGTGGAAGACTACATCTCTGAATTTCGACGATGGGCATTTGACACGAACTGGAACGCCGCCGCCCTACGATACCAATTTCATATGGGCCTCTCCGAACCACTCAAAGATGAGTTACCGTGGGTAGGGGTACCCCCTACCTTAGAAACACTGATTGATCTATCCATCCAGATTGATCGCCGGCTGAGAGAACGATGACTAGAGAGAGCGTCCACTCCATACCATCCAGTGTGGATGTTACCTCGGGTACCCAGCTCGTCCTATCCCGCTCCACCTGCTCCAGCCACTCCGGCTCCTAATGCCCCGGAACCTATGCAACTCGGCCGCCAACAGAACTATTGCCTATACTGCGGGGGATCTGGACATTACGTGAGGTCCTGCCTAGTAAAACCTTGTAAGTCTCTCTTCACTACTTCTGCCTCGCTAACCCCAAGCTCGCTTAACAACTCCGCTCACTTTACTATTCCCATTTCTCTACAGCTGCCAGGAAGGACTCTTCAGACTACCGCCATAATTGATTCTGGAGCCTGCAGCTGCTTTGTGGACTTGTCCTTTGCTGCCGAACATCATATCCCCCTGCAGCCTAAAGCACAGAAACTCTCGGTTCACTTGGCCGATGGTTCCACCATTAAGTCCGGAGCAGTCACTCATGAAACCATTCCTCTGCTGACCATCATGTCCCAGGACCACCGAGAACTGCTACAACTAGACGCCATCGCTTCCCCTCTGTTCCCAGTTTTCCTCGGGATACCTTGGTTGAAGGCCCATGATCCCCATATCGACTGGTCTAAAGGAAGCATTAACTTCGTCTCCTCTTACTGCACCCAGCACTGCCTACAGACCTCCTGTGATGTTCCCGTTCTGCTGTGTCTAGATGCGGACTCTGAAACCAGTCAGCTTGAACCTACAGCCTACCACAGCTTCCTAGACGTGTTTAGTAAGAAGGGGGCAGAGGTCCTCCCACCTCATCTGCACTATGACTGCCCTATAGAGCTACTCCCCAGAGCCAAAGTTCCCTTTGGGAGGATTTTCCCTCTGTCTGAAAGCGAGTTGGTGGCACTGAAGGACTATATCAATGACAATCTCAGGAAAGGCTTCATCCGCCCTTCCACGTCTCCAGCTGGGGCGGGGATTTTCTTCGCCCAGAAGAAGGATCAGTCGTTAAAGCCCTGTGTGGACTACCGTGAACTTAACAAGGTGACGGTGAAGAACCGTTACCCACTTCCATTAGTTCCCAAACTTTTTCAAAGACTTGGTTCCGCTACCATATTTACAAAATTGGATCTTCGGGGCGCCTATAATTTGGTGCGCATTTGGGAGGGAGACGAGTGGAAGACTGCTTTCCGCACACGATTTGGGCATTACGAGTATCTCGTGATGCCCTTCGGGCTCTGCAACTCTCCGGCTACCTTCCAGCATTTCATTAATGATGTTCTCAGAGACTTCCTGGACTTATTTGTCATTGTATACCTTGACGACATGCTAATTTTTTCTTCCTCCCTAGAACACCACCGCAGACACGTGAGAAGTGTATTAACCCGCCTTCGACAACACGGATTATATGCCAAACCCGAGAAGTGCGAGTTTGAACGCCAGAGTATACAATTTCTGGGGCTGATCATTTCCACCGAAGGTATCCGGATGGATCCCCAGAAGGTAACGGCTATCCTGGACTAGCCTACTCCATGTGACAAGAAAGGTATTCAACGTTTCATAGGCTTTGCAAACTTTTATCGAAAATGTATTCGCAGGTTCTCAGCAATCATTGCACCGATTACACAGCTTACCAAACAGGAGTCCCGATTCTGCTGGTCTCCAGAGGCTCAGTCGGCCTTTGAAACGCTGAAGAGGTTTTTCACATCCGCACCTATCTTGAAGCACCCAGACTCGGCCTTACCGTATGTCTTAGAAGTGGATGCCTCGGAAACTGCAGTGGGAGCTATCTTGTCCCAAAGACAGGGCCCCAAGGCCCTGTTGCACCCAGTCGCTTTCTTCTCGCGTAAACTGTCTAGCGCGGAGAAGAATTATGATGTTTGGGATCGCGAACTTTTAGCAATTAAGGCAGCATTAGAAGAATGGAGATACCTTCTCGAGGGAGCAGCACATCCAATCTTAATCTACACAGATCACCAGAATCTCGAATATCTAAGAACAGCAAAGAGACTGAGACCTCGCCAGGCCAGGTGGGCACTTTTCTTTTCGAGATTTACCTTCCATCTGACATACAGACCTGGATCCAAGAACATAAAACCAGATGCGCTATCACGCATGTTTAGCAAATCCCAAGACATCTCTCCCCCGGATACAATCCTGTCCTCGGGAAATTTCCTTCTCCTACAAGGGGACTTAATGACACAGATTAAACAAGCCTCTGTGAGGAGTTCTACACCATCTGGGATCACTTTAAGGTTACAGGAAGGGCTACTCTGGTATGAGGATAAGGTCTTCGTGCCGGAGGATCTACGAACTGCCACGTTGAGCATGTGCCACGATCACGCGCTGGCAGGACACTTTGGGGTCAGCAAGACTGCTGAATTGGTGCAGCGAACCTTCTGGTTGCCGGGGGTGGTAAGAGACTGTAGGAGATATGTTGAATCGTGCACCACCTGCATCCGTAATAAGAACAGCAAATCCAGGGCCTGGGGTCTGTTGAAGCCATTACCTGTCCCGAACAGACCATGGAGAATGATTTCAATTGACTTCATTGTGGAACTGCCCCATCCGAGGGATACAGTACTATCTTTGTAATCGTTGATCGATTGTCCAAGATGGCCCACTTCATTCCTATGAAGGGCACCCCTTCTGCACAAGAGATGGCGCGGATCTTCATCAGAGAGGTTATAAGACTCCATGGGGTTCCGGCTAACATCGTCTCAGACAGAGGGGTGCAGTTCACCTCCAGATTCTGGAGATCCTTGTGTGAATCCTTGGGTATTGAACTTTCATTCTCTTCAGCCTATCATCCGCAGACTAATGGTCAGACAGAAAGGACCAACCAGACACTGAACAATATCTGCGCTGCTTCTCCTCCTTTTCACAAGACGATTGGGTGACCTTACTTCACTTAGCCGAGTTTGCCTACAATAATTCTTCTCATTCAGCCACGAAACAATCTCCCTTCTTCGCAAACTTTTCACCGGTCCTTTCTGTTTAATAACATTCCGGAATGCCCGGTACCCGCTGTACTTGAAACATTGGATTTCTTTAGATCCAACAACAAGCTGCTACAAGAGACGATGGCCAAGACTCAAGCTTATAACAAACAGATCTTCGAAAAGAAGAGAAGGGAGGACCTGATCCTGAACCTGGGGGACCAAGTCTGGTTAGCCACAACAAATCTGAAACTAACCTGTCCCTCAAGGAAATTAGGCCCCAGATTCGTGGGACAGTTTCCTGTAAAGAGACGAATTAATGATGTTGCCTATGAGCTGGAGTTACCGGAGACCTTCATGATCCACCCTGTGTTTCATATAACCTTACTGAAGCCTGCCATCCCAAACTCTTTTCCGGATCGGAATACAGAGCCACCCGAACCTGTGGTGGTAGATGGCGAAGAGGAATTTGAAATAGAGGCGATTTTAGATTGCAGGAGAAGGAGAGGTCAAGTTCAATACCTTATTAAGTGGAAGGGTTACGGTCCTGAAGACAAAGCGTGGGAACATTCATGCCCAAGAACTGATCCGAACCTTTAAGATGACCTATCCTGACAAAGTAGCCAGATTGGGCATCCGGAGGCTGCCTGTTAGGGGGGGGACAATGTCAGGGAAGACCATCCAGTACTCAAGATGGCCGAAGGAGAAGTCGACCTGTGACCTCAGCCTGTCAGGGAAGACCAGCCAGTACTCAAGATGGCCGATGGAGAAGTCGACCTGCGACCTCAGCCTCTGCCAGGACACCTTCGGTGCACCTGTGTGCACATTACAAGGAGGCTATTTAAACTTGGTCTGTGCTTGCATCCAGTGCTGTCCATTCTACAGCGTTCCCATGTGTTCCTGCCTGCTTTACCCGTGATAGCTGCACCTGTTTACCGACCCGGCTTGCCTCTGACTCTGCTACCTGCTGCCTGCATCTGACCCAGCTTGTTCTGACTCCGCAGCTGCCTGCTCCTTCTACTACCACGCTGCCAGCCCATTGCCGACCCTGCCTGCATCCAGACTACGCACCTGCCACGCTTCTGCTCCTGACGTTCCCGCCAGTGTTTGACCCGGCTTGTCCGACCTGCATCTTCCGCTCATTGGAGAACCCTGCTCCAGCACCGTGCCACCTGCCGCTGTTCTACATTACAGTGAAGATGAACTGTTTGGCCCTTGTGCGACTCTGCACTTCTGCTCCTCCTGTCTACTCTATCAGGGGGCCAGAATCAGAGGAGCAAGAGAGGCCGTTCCCTGCATATCAGGCTCTACCGTCAGGTACGTGACAATTAAATTTGTCTTTTGCCCCATATGCTCCTGCTTCTACTGAGTCCCGCCCTACGTTCTATCTCTCTTTTTTGTACCAAAATTGGGATGGAGGAGGGGAGTTGAACGTCCCCATAAATCCTCATTTAAAGTCCCAACAAACAGCATTCTGTGATCAGTTACAAAGCCTCCAGCGGCACTGAATGTGCGTTCCAAAAGAACGCTGGATGCAGGACAGGCCAGTAGCTCAATTGCAAACTGTGCAAGTTCTGGCCAGTGATCCATCATCAAGACCCAGTAACCCAGTGGATTTTCGGTTGGAAAGGTCTGCAAGTCTGATCTTGCCCCTAGGTATTCCTGTACCATGTACAACAGACGCTGGCGATGGTTGCTGGAACCGATCATACCTTGGGGCTGTGGACTAAAAAATTGTCTGAACGCATCAGTCAGATGGCCACCTTCTCCACCGCTCCTTCTGTGACTGACCGAAGCTTCAGCAACACATTGTCCAGGAATTTGTACCCTCCCAGGCTCTGGAAACGTGTTGCAAATCTTTCTGCAAGGCCTCCCGAAGATGTTTCATCCTCTGCACCCTCTACAATGGCTGGATAAGTTCCGCAACCTTACCCTTGTAATGTGGATCAAGAAGAGTTGCCAGCCAGTAGTGATCCCTCTCCTTGATCACAAGAATCTGAGGGTCCTTTCGCAAGCTTTGTAGGATCAGGGAGGCCATGCAGCTTAGGTTTGCTGAGGCATTCGATCCAGAGTCCTCTGGGTCACTAAGGATGACCTGATCCGCAGCCACCTCCTCCCAGCCACTTACAAGTCCATGGGTTTCTGGGGACTGTAAACAATCCCTTGAAGACTGCTGCTGATGCTGAGTGCTAGGCTCCACCTGCATGCTTACACAATCCTCATCCTCCTTCTCCTCTTCCTGTGAGATCGGCGGGCCCGCAGGAATACTGTCTGGATAAAGGGGGCCTTGAGAGATAAGGAAGTCCTCCTCTTCCTCCCTCTGTTCTGCCTCAAGTGCCCTGTTCATTATTCCACGCAGCGTGTGCTCCAACAGGCAGACAAGAGCGACAGTATCACTGATGCATGCACTGTCACTGCTCACCATCCTCGTGGCCTCCTCAAATGGTGACAGAACAGTGCACTGGCCCACTGGCGTGGCAAAAAAAAGCCAAGCTCCCCTGACCCTGTCCTGGTGCCATACTCGCACAGGTACTCATTGATGGCCCTCTTCTGCATGTGCAGCTGCTGCAGCATTGCCAGCGTTGAGTTCCACTTGGTGGGCATGTCACAGATGAGGCAGTTCTTGGGCAGGTTGCATTCCTTTTGAAGGTCAGATAGCCGAGCAAAGAACCGCTGCGCCACCAAATTAAGGACGTGAGCCAAACAGGGCACATGGGTGAAGTGTCCCTGTCGGAGGGCGGAGAGGAGGTTGGTGCCATTGTCGCAGACCACCATCCCTGGCTGAAGCTGATGTGGTGTCAACTACCTCTGAGCCTGCCCCTGCAGAGCTGACAGAATCTCTGCCCCAGTATGGCTCCTGTCCCCTAAGCAGACCAACTCAAGCACCGCATGGCATCTTTTTGCTTGAGTGTTGCGTAGCCTCTAGAAGGCCTACGGAGCACCACTGGTTCTGAGGACAAATCTGCACAGGAAGAGGCCATAGAGTAAGAAGAAGAGGAGGGGTGAAGGAGAGAGGTGTGGCAGAATCACCACTACCAGCATTTTGGAGGCGTGGTGGTGGAACAAGCTCCAACAATACTGCACCCTGTCCTTCCCAGCTGCCAGCAGGGTTACCCAGTGTGCTGTGAAAGAAAGGTAACGTCCCTGTCCATGCCTGCTGGACCATGAGTCAGCGGTAATATTCACCTTACCACTGACCACCCCGTCCAACGAGGCCAAGACATTGCCTTCCACATGTCGGTAGAGAGCCAGAATTGCCTTACGAGAAAAAAATTGGCGTTTGTTGAGGTTCCGCACATTCCACAAATTCTCGAAAAGGGGCAGAGTCTACCAGCTGAAAAGGCAGCAGTTGGAGTGCTAGCAATTTAGCTAAACTAGCATTCAGCCGCTGAGCATGTGGATGGCTGGGACAGAATTTCTTTCACCGGTTTAGCAACTGGGGTAGGGAAATTTTGCCTGCTACAATCAGACGTTGGTGTAGCGATAGCAGATTGCCCGCAAGTACTTGGCACACCTAATTCTACACCTTCATTCCTGTCAGTGCTGGTTTCTGGGAGGACAAAAGGTATAGTGGAGTTGAAGATCCCAGCTGATGAGGAGCAAGGAGAGGTCTGCCTTGTTCTTTGGTGTGGGTCTTTTAAGTACTGTTGCCAACGGACTGCATGGGAGCTCGACATATGTCTGGTCAAGCATGTGGTGCCCAAGCGGGTGATGTTTTGGCCACGCTTGATACGCTTCAGACATATGTTGCAAACAGCAACAGTGTGATCTGCTGCACACGTCTAAAAAAAGGCCCACATCAAAGAAATTTTGGAAAAACGTGCAGAGTCAGCAGCGCCCTGCACATGCGGAGCTCTGCGGTGTGATGCAGTTGGTTGGCTGCCCTTAAGCTGGCCCCTGGAGGGCATCCTGCCTCATTGGAGATGTGCCTCCTCCTCCTCTCTTCTATCAGGCACCCACGTAGAGTCAGTGACCTCATCATCCCCTCCCTCCTCGCCACTGGAGCAAACCTGGCAGTATGCTGCAGCTGGGGGAACATGACTGCCAGTTTCTTGTCCTTTTTGGGCACCCCCTCTTCTCTCTGGGCTCACGTTACTGCCTTCATCCTCAACCTGGGTACCATCATCAGAGCCTTCAAAACACTGCGCATCCTCCTGCAGCATGTACCCTACACTGTGGTCGAACAGTTCGAAGGACTCCTCAGGGCATAATGGTGGGGCTAGGGAAGGAGTGACTGATGACATTGAGCCGATGGAAGAGGCCGCTTTGGCAGCTGCATTGGCAGACAAAGTACCCTGAGCCTGGGTAACGGAGGATGAGGAGGATGAGGACGGCTTGGTCAACCAACTCTTCTGCATGTTTTGGCTCAACATGGCCAGCTGCCGAAAAAAAGGACAAGCGTGCCCCACGGCCACGTGCTGAGGATGCACTGTGTCCACGACCAGCACTGTTTGCTGTAGACACATAGCCTGCTTGCCCTCTTTTAGTGGCCTGTGAGCCTCTGCCTCTCCTTGGTGGCCTTCCAGACATACTGTACAATTAGATTAGCAAAACAACGCCTGAAGTTTACTAAAAACAGTACACCAGGAATGGCCTTGGCTGGACTACAATATATAATATATTTTATGAACTGCAGCTCAGTGATTCACCTGCCTGGCTGAAAGTGTCTTTGAACACACACTCAGGCAATGACCTAGTCAGGTATAGGCTTGGCTAGACTATATATATACAAGCCTGTATATATTTTTATTAAATGAACTGCAGCTCAGTGAGTAACCTGCCTGGCTAAAAGTGTCTTTGAACACGCACTCAGGCAATGGCCTAGTCAGGTATAGGCTTGGCTAGACTATATATATACACACCTAGTGTAAAGATAGTGTACTGAAGTGCTGATATAGTGATTAAATATATCAAATTAGAAAATATCTAAATAATTAAGCTGCAACCATTCTCACAGTGTTCTGACACTTAGTAATAATAATAAAACAAACAATATTGTGCTACAATTAACTTCCTAATAAAGTGCACAGGCTCCTTAATCTCCCTCCTTTATGCCCTCCTCTTGGAGGCCCCAACGCAGACCCCTGCCCCTTCACAAACTTCCTGGAATAGAGATCTCCAAACGCCCCGTCAATGGAAGACTGGAACACTATCTATGAATACGCACATAAAGTCTCGTTGAACGTGGCCATCCAAGAGAATGGCTATATGGTGATCACTAAGTGGTATAGGACCCCTATAAAGTCAAGTGACATGTGACGCAATGTGTTGGGAGGAGCCAGTGACGACATCTGATGTGTCCGCATGTAGCACAGTGGATGCGGTATGAGGAAAGGAATTCGCTATTAGCGTCTGACTGTTCTTAAAGCGTTGGTTATTTCACAAGGACACGTGAGTGGATCCGTTTGTGCTTTTGATGGTATGCTGTATATGCTGATCATTGCGCAATGATATATTTCTTTTATTCTATGAGAAAATTATTATAATCGGTGGAGCCAAGAGGAGGAGTGGGTTGAAGTAGCAGAGTACTACTAATGCTATGTAGCCCGTGGGGAGTGATCTTTTCCTGTTAAACTGCACCAAGGAACTGTTTACCTTCCTTCTCTAAGAACCATTTATTCATGTAGATTTTGGGACTATTGGTATCTTGGCTAACTTTTTTGTATCTGGAGGGGTGGTGCATGCCTCCACTATTGACGATTGAACATATCAACTATCAGTTCTTATTGAAGATATCCACTTTATATCACTGCTGATCTTTACACATTAATGATTTAGTTTTCAATATCACCTAGCACTATATGTATTTATTATCACCAGTTATCACTGCTTTATAGGAGTCTGTGCACTTTATTAGGAAGTTAATTGTAGCACACTATTGTTTGTTTTATTAAGCCTGTATATATATTTATTAAGTGAACTGCAGCTCAGTGAGTCACCTGCCAGGCTAAAAGTGTCTTTGAATATCCACTCAAGGAATGGCCTACAGTCAGGTATAGGCTTGGCTGGAATACAATGCAGTGGATATATATTTTATGAACTGCAGCTCAGTAAGTCACCTGCCTGGCTGAAAGTGTCTTTGAACACTCAGGCAGTAGCCTAGTCGGGTATAGGCTTGGCTAGACTATATATATATATATATATATATATATATATATATATATATATATATATATATACAAGCCTGTGTATATATATATATATATATATATATATATATATATATATATATATATATATATATATATATATATATATATATATATATATATTAAATGCACTGCAGCTCAGTGAGTTACCTGCCTGGCTGAAGTATATTAGAAACAATACACCAGGAATTGTCTGCAGTGAGATCAGGAATGGTCTGCAGTGAGATGAAGCTAAACTGTATACAGTGTGTATGTATATATATATAGATAGATACAAAACTGGGATGCATATATATATATACTAAATACATTGCAGCTATCTAACTGTCTCGCCTGCCTGAAGTATATTAGCAGCAGAATACCAGGAATTGCCTGCCTGCTCAAACTAAATGAAATGACACTCTCTCTGTCTCTCTCTGAAAAAACGCCACCAACACACGACACGATGATGTACAAATAGCAGATTCTGCAGATATTGTCGAACAGAGTGTAAGACCCAAACGTACAATAAAACCGACACAGAAACTCAGAGAAATCTATGAAGCCACTAGAGATGAGTTCTCCAGCAATCTGTCATGACATTTGTAGGACTTAAGCCCAGTCTACTGGTGACCTATTACCCCAAATTTCTCCCCCTCCTTTTACCTTATAAATGACACGACTCAGTTCTTGGAGTAAATGGCCTTCACGGCCTATTTATTAACAACCATAAATTTACATAAATAACAATAAATAACCATAACATTTTAATAAACTTTTTAAGGGG
Organism: Aquarana catesbeiana; assembly: GCF_042186555.1. Taxonomy (NCBI): domain Eukaryota; kingdom Metazoa; phylum Chordata; class Amphibia; order Anura; family Ranidae; genus Aquarana; species Aquarana catesbeiana. The sequence goes on along the minus strand of NC_133335.1, from coordinate 141,419,256 downwards.
TAATATAGGAAAAACAACCCTACCCCTGGTCACTGCAAACAACCTCTTTTACCTTTTTTTGGCCTCCAGTCGGCAAACCCCTGACTCGGAGACGTTACCCAAACGTTCCCAGTGATCTAACCTTTAACCCCTTCCAGGTAGGGCCGGATTAACATAGGGGCTGGTGGAGCTGCAGCTCCAGCCCTCTCCCTCAATATAGGCCCATGGCAGTGGCTTATGAATATCTGTGTGCCTTCCTGAAGGAAGAGGAGCCCTCTGTGCACACATGGAGGAGACAAGAGTCAGTGCAGACGAGTCCTGTCTCTGCCGATGCCTGACTCCTATCACATGATCTGTTCACTCACACAGATCCTCAGTGTCTGGGAGATGTCTGGGGGAGGGGCGCTGATGTTCTCCAATCCAGCAGGAGCCCGGGAGGAAGGACATCTCCCATGCTGTTGTTGAGATAAGGTTAGTACATTTGTTAGGGAGGTGTTTTATTGTGCTAGGGGAAAGACTGCTGCTTCCCCCCATGTAATGTGCTCTCTTGTGCCCACCATGTCATGTGCATTGCAGTGCCCCCCATGTAATGTGCTCTCTTGTGCCCACCATGTCATGTGCATTGCAGTGCCCCCCATGTAATGTGCTGTGCCCACTATGTCATGTCCTGTGCATTGCAGTGCCCCCCATGTAATGTGCTGTGCCCACCATGTCATGTCATGTGCATTGCAGTGCCCCTATGTAATGTGCTGTGCCCACCATGTCATGTGCATTGCAGTGCCCCCCATGTAATGTGCTCTCTTGTGCCCACCATGTCATGTGCATTGCAGTGCCCCCCATGTAATGTGCTGTGCCCACTATGTCATGTCCTGTGCATTGCAGTGCCCCCCATGTAATGTGCTGTGCCCACCATGTCATGTCATGTGCATTGCAGTGCCCCTATGTAATGTGCTGTGCCCACCATGTCATGTGCATTGCAGTGCCCCCATGTAATGTGCTGTGCCCACCATGTCATGTCATGTGCATTGCAGTGCCCCCCATGTAATGTGCTGTGCCCACTATGTCATGTCCTGTGCATTGCAGTGCCCCCCATGTAATGTGCTGTGCCCACTATGTCATGTGCTGTGCATTGCAGTGCCCCCCATGTAATGTGCTGTGCCAACTATGTCATGTGCTGTGCATTGCAGTGCCCCCCATGTAATGTGCTGTGCCCAGTATGTAATTTGCTGTGCATTGCAGTGCTCACTATGTAATGTGCAGTGCCCACCATGTCATGTGCTGTACATTGCAGTGCCCACCATGTAATGTGCTGTACATTGCAGTGCCCACCATGTAATGTGCTGTGCCATGCATTGATCCCACCAAGTAATATGCAGTGCCCACCATGTCATGTGCAGTTCCCACCATGTCATGTGCTGTGCCCACCCTGCCATGTGTTTTGCCCAGCATGTAGTGTGTTGTGCCCACTGTGCAATGTGCTGGGCTGTTCAGCAGTGCCCACAATGTCATGTGCAGTTCCTAACATGTAATGTGCAGTTGCATTGCCCACCATGAAATGTGCTATGCCATGCAGTGCCCACCATGTAATGTGTTGTGCCATTCAGTGCCCACCATGTAATGCGCTGTGCCCACCACGTCATGTGCTGTGCCATACAGTGACCACCATGTAATGCACTGTACCCACCATGTAATGTGCTGTGCCATGCAGTGCCAACCGTGTCATGTGCAGTGCCCACCATGTAAATTACTGTGCAGTGCCCACCCTGTCGTGCTGTGTTGTGCCCACCATGTAATGTGCTGTACCCAGCATGTAATGTGCTGTACATTATCCACCATGGCATGTGCCGTGCAGTACCCACAATGGAATGCGCTATGCAGGGCCCTCCATGTCATGTGCGGTGTCCACCAATTAATGTGCTGTGCTCACAATGTAATGTGCTGTGCTGTGTCATGCAGTGCCCACCATATCATGTGGTGTCATGCAGTGCCCACCTTGTCATGTGCTGTGCAGTGCCCATCATGTCATGTGCAGTACCCACCATATAATATGCTGTGCAGTGCCCACTTGTAATGTGCAGTGCCCACCATGTAATGTGCTCAGCTGTGCCCGCCATGTCATGTGCTTTGCCCACCATATAAGGTCCTGTGCCCACCGTGTGCATGTGCTGTGTTGTGCCCACCATGCAATGTGCTGTGTTGTGCAGTACCAACCATGTCATGTGCTGTGCCCACCATATAATGTACTGTGCCTACCTTGTAATGTGCTGTATTGGGCAGTGCCAACAGTGTAATGTGCTGTGCCCGCCATGTAATGTGCTGTGCTTCGCCCACCATTAAATGTGCTGTATCCATGTATCCACCATGTAATGTGTAGTGCCAACCATGTAATGTACTGTGCTATTCCCCCTCCCCCCGTGTAATGTGCTATGCTGTGCCCCCCACAGACTCACCCCCTCACTCTCACCCCCCCTCTCTCTCTCTCTTTCACCCCCTCTCTCTCTCTCATCTCCTCTCTTTCACCCTGTTCTCTCTCTCACCCCCTTCATCCCCCATTCTCTCTCTCTTGCCCCCTTCAACCCCCTCTTTCCTACCACCCTCTCTCTCTTTCACCTTCTCACCCCCTCTCTCTCGTCCCCATCTCTCTCATTCAACGCCTTTCTCTCTCTTTTCCCCTCCCTCTCATCCCTTCTTTTTCAGCCCCCTATCTCGCTATCACCCCCCCCCTCTCTCTCAACCACTCTCTCACACCCCTCTCTCTCTTTAATTTAATTCAACAAAAAATTGTTTGCGTTTTCATTTTATTTATTTTCATAAAAAAATTTTATTTTCATAAAAAGGCCCACCAAAATCCTTAGCACCAGGCCCATGTTGCTCTTAATCTGGCCCTGCTTCCAGGTTACCCCATCGTAACTTAAAAGTACCTGAAATCAACCCCCATCCTTCCATGGATGGGTACAAATAACCCCCATCAAATGAATGGGTACCATAAACAACTCCCATCCCATGGATGGGTACTACATGTTCCATACATGTAACCATTTTCGCTCAATTTCAGCAACCCCAACACTGCCAATTCAGCCCAACAACTCTATAACCCCATATATATCTCTTTCTCCTCCGCTCTGTAACTGACATCACTTCCCTTCTCTCCTACTTTTTCTCTCATCGTGGCTAACTCCCCTCCCCTTTTCTAAAAGGGGAAACTACCCTTAAAGTGGCAACTGTGCTGTCCAGCACTGTCATGCCGTCCCTGCGCCTATTTGCCTTGCTGCATGGCTCCGGGACTCTCTTGCTATTTGTAGGACTTAAGCCCAGTCTACTGGTGACCTATTACCCCAAATTTCTCCCCCTCCTTTTACCTTATAAATGACACGACCCGGTTCTTGGAGTAAATGACCTTTACAGCCTATTTATTAACAACTATAAATTTACATAAATAACAATAAATAACCATAACATTTTAATAAACTTTTTAAGGGGTAATATAGGAAAAACAACCCTACCCCTGGTCACTGCAAACAACCTCTTTTACCTTTTTTGGCCTCCAGTCGGCAACCCCCTGACTCGGAGATGTTACCCAAACGTTCCCAGTGACCTAACCTTTAACCCCTTCCAGGTTACCCCATCGTAACTTAAAAGTACCTGAAATCAACCCGGAACCCCCGCAGTGGCAGCCGCCAGACGACGACAAAAGATCCTACCCATCGGAATTATGCGACAAGCAAAATTTAGCTTGCCCAGCAGGGATTGTAGTTGGCATAATTGCAATTTTCGTACACCAATGGTCCCACGCACCTCCTCCTTCAACTTCTCCAACTTGTCCCTCGGCAAACGACACTCCATTCTGATCGAGTCTATTTCAATTCCCAAAAATGTAATCAACGCCGTTGGTCCTTCCGTCTTTTCCGAAGCTAGTGGCACCCCGAATCGATCCGCCTGGTGTTGTAATGTCCCTAACAAGACCGCGCAGGTATTAGACCCCGCCGGGCTGACACATAAAAAAATCATCCAAATAATGAATGAGTTGATACCTGATACATCCCGAACTGCCCATTCAAAAAATGAGCTGAACGTTTCGAATAGGGCACATGAGATGGAGCATCCCATCGGCAAGCAACGATCAACGTAATAACCAAGCAGCCGAAAGCTGTCTGGATGCACCGGCAGCAGCTGGAAAGCCGCCTCAATGTCAGACTTAGCCATCAAGGACCCCTGACTGTATCACTTCACCCAAGAAACCGCCGCATCAAAAGAGGTGTACGTTACCGCACACTCTTCGGGTGCAATGGAGTCATTAACCGACCCGCCTTCGGAAATGAAAGGTGGTGGATAAGTCTGAACTTGTTAGGCTCTTTTTTGGGAACTACTCCCAGCGGAGAGCACACCAAACCTGAAATTGGCACCTCTTGAAAGGGGCCCGCCATGCGCCCCAGCGTAACCTCCTTCCCCAATTTTTCAGAGACCACTGCTGGGTGCAGCAATGCTGACCGTAAATTCTTAGCCTCCAGTGGGACTGTCGCCAAAGAACATGGTATTCTGAAACCATTAGTAAAACCTGCTTGCAATATGTTAGCCACCACCCGGTCGGGGTATCTACTGAGGAAAGGTAGCATCCTTTCCACCCGCACCGGTGTCCTCCCTCTTGTTTGCGGGATCTCCGGCACGGCTTTTTCCCTTCTTAAAGTTGTCCCGGGGCTGCTGAACCTCCAACCCCTGCCTGAAAAAACTGATTCGGGGCACCGTGGTCATCAGCTTCATCCACAGACTTATATCCTTATGATCCCAGAGTAGCGTCGTACGGCCATCCATTGTCTAAATTGTTTGTCGTACCGAAGCCAGGCCATACCTCCTTAAGTCCTATGTGGCTCACTAATGGCTTCCAATTAAACGAACAGCGCTAAGCAGTGTTTGGGGGCATTTTCCCCTACCATGCTCGCTAAAATGGCAAAGGCCTGAAGCCAATTTGAAAAGGTACGCGGAATTAACCGGTATCTCCTTTTCTCTTCATCTTCCTTCTTGCCTTCTACTGACTTCAATCTGTCCAGATTGAACTTTTCCAACAGCAACAACGTGAATATGACCACGTATTCCCCTTTCCAAATTTTTTCCCTGACTTCTGCTTTAAGATGAGCCCCAAGGAGGCCCTCAAAGCATACATACACTTCGCTTTTAGCGGAGTCTGCCAACCTAGCCGACACCGCCTTCTTATCTCCCACTTTTTCTTGTTCCGCCGGAGCCGCCATGCTAGCTGTTGGGCTGGAAGACTCGCCAACAGCCCTAGTCGCTCCTGCAGTGGACACGGGCAACGCGCCCGTGGCACTTGTGGGGCACACCGCTGGCGGGGTGGTCTGAGCCGGCGCTCAAGCATGCTCCGGACCGGCTGTATTCCCAGCCTCTACACACTGTATTAAATCTTTTAAACCTGACAGTAGTTCCCTGAGCCCCCCGTTCCCAGACAGGGGGCCGCCTCTGGTGGCGGTGCTGGATTGGACTCTGAACTCACCACCCCCGGTGTCTCCCTAGGACCCACCTGCCCAGTCTGCTGATTCTGTCCCAACAAACTATGCAATAAATTGGAAATAGACAATGAAGAGTCACACTCACCGGGCTGCCCAGGACTGGGCCCATCAGCCGCCACTCCTGGAACCACCGCCGCTGGATATCCCCGCTCTTCACTTCCGTCAGATCCGGACAGCTCCCCTTCCGATCTGTCACTGCTGATCTCATTGCTGACAACAGCCGCCTGTACCCCAGAAGTATTCGCCCTGGGTGTTGTGGGTCTGCGTTGTTGTGCACGCCCTTCTCTCACCGCCTTTCATGCCAGACCCGCTCGGTGCCTCTCGTGACGGGCTCCTGCATCTGCGACTTTGTCGTGCACGGAAAAGCTGACTGTCTCCTTCACTTGCCCCTGACTCAGCACTCCTCCCGATTCCTCTCCTGGACTGTCTAGCATTGCTGGCCAACCCTGTTCTCCTTGCCGTCTCACCCTGCGTGATGCCCCGTTCCTGTGTCCCATGGCCACTCTGCTTCTCCCCCGCTGCCCCATCCATCCTTTCAGTACATCTACGACGTGCAGGGGGGAAGAGCCATGTGCTATGCTAGGCTCTCTTCCCCCAAGGACATTGCCTCTACACCGGGTTCCCCTCACCTCTCCCTGTCTGCTCCCCTGAGATCCAGAGGGCCGCTGCTCGTCCGCTACTGCTTGCTGCCATTTTTTCTGTGACACACTGGGGCCTGTGTCTGGGCTCAATCTCTCCGGCGGCCGGGACCGCCGCACACGTGGTGTTGCCGGTCCCCCCGCTGGGGTCCGTTCCGCCATCCGCCACCATTGCCGCCAGCTGCTCATGCAGCCAGTCCGCGCCCTGAGCGGTAACCGCCACTCTCAGCTGTTGTAAAAAGCCTTCCATCGCCGCTATTCTGTGCTGGGAGAGAGAGATGCAGAGCGGTGAGGGTGATGTGGAATCTCTTCCTCCTCCGCTCTTTGACTGATGTCACTTCCCCTCTCTCCTACTTTTTCTCTCATCGTGGCTAACTCCCCTCCCCTTTTCTAAAAGGGGAAACTACCCTTAAAGCAGCAACTGTGCTGTCCAGCACTGTCATGCCGTCCCTGCGCCTATTTGCCTTGCTGCATGGCTCCGGGACTCTCTGACTTATGGGACAGAACTTCACACTGCATGTCAGTTTTGTCACACTTTAATGATCAACCAGCTGAACTAAGAGACTTTATAGATCGCTTATCTGCTGCGTACGAACGCTACCAGCAGCTGTTTGCAAAATACACAGCTTTCTTGCAGGACTGTAATATAGAGGACTCTTCAGCAGAACTGACCAGGGCTGATGCAATAAACCAACAAAGGGATCTGTTAGTGCAAAATGCCCAGTGTAAGGCAGAACTCTGCATTGCTCAACGGCAGGAGACCAGATCTCACAGATACACATCAACCAAGCTCACTGCACGATCTTCTAGATCCTCTCGCTCCAGAAGTTCAACATTAGGCGACAAGCTAATAGAAGCCCGTGCAAGTCTGGAAGCAAATAAAGTGCGAATCTCCTTTACCAGAAAGGAAGCAGAAATAGAGGCAAAGATAAAAGCTCAAGAAGCAGAAATAGAAACACAAAAGGCAAAGATGAAAGCTCAACAAGCAGAGGCAGATTCTCAATTAAAGATTCTGCTAATGGAAAAGGAAAAAGCAGCTGCCCTAGCAAGGCTGAGAGTTCTCGAACAAGTGATGGGAGAAAGTGCTAACTCAGACTGGTCCATCCCAGCGGAATCGCAAAACCCATTTGAAGGCATCAGTGAATATGTACTAAAGCATAATGTTTGCAATGATACAGAGTTATCTCCTGTACGTCTTACTAACAACACTGTTCTGACTCTCAACACAGAGACCTCTCAGCTCCAAATGCCTGAGCCTCTTCAAATCTACAACACAAGTGCATCTATGCAGCAAACTGCATCCTCTCTTGCTGACAAGGTGACTTCCAGTGACAAGCCGCAGCTCAAGCCACAGCCAGCACAAGCCTTAGGGACTACACCACAGTTAAATGCTCTTGCAACATCATTTCATCAAGGTAAACCTCACCCTACTTCACCAGAGAACTTTCACACCCGAGGGGTTCCATAATTTACTTTGGCACCGAAGAGTGCGAGATCAGACTTGAATGACTTCGCCAGATATATGGTATGCCGTGAGCTCATTAACACTATCCTCTCAAGGTTTGATGACTGTCTGGAGAGCTACAAGGCCTGGAGAGCAACCTTCAAAGCTGCCATTGCTGATCTCAACCTTACTACCAAGGAGGAACTTGATTTACTCATAAAGTGGCTAGGGCCAGAATCTGCAGATCATGTTAAAAGACTGAGAACAGTGCATGTTGACCACTCAGATGCAGGTCTTGTTGCTGCACGGGCAAGCTTTGAGCAAGCCTATGGTAGCTCTGAAGCCAAAGAAAGAGCTCTATTGAAGAGACTACAAAACTTACCAAAAATAGGGAACGAAGACTATCGCAAGCTCCAAGATCTGAGTGATCTTCTCAAAGACAGAAGACAGACCAAAGGCAAAGACAGACCCACGTCTACCTGGACTAAGCTTCCTAGACACTGCTCATGGTGTCAATCCAGTGGTGTCTAAACTGCCATACGGCCTGCAAGAGAAATGGGCACAACAGGGCTCAAGGTACAAAAGAGACTATAACGTATCTTTTCCTCCATTCGCATATTTTTGCAGGTTCATCAGTGATCAAGCCTGAACGAGAAACGATCCCAGCTTCAGCTTCAGTGAACCCAACTTGCCTGCTTCATCATCTTCATCAAGGTATGATAACATAGCAGCTAAACGTAGAGACTTTAATAGAGCAATATCTGTTAAAAGGACAGACATCTCACCACCCGTATCCTCTCCTGCTCACCAGAGTGATTTGGGTGACAGAGATAAAGACTCTAATCGTCAGTGCCCTATTCACAGGAAGCCTCACCCCCCTAAGAAATGTCCTGGGCTTAGGGCAAAGAAGCTACAAGAGCACAGGAAGATTCTTCCGAAACTTGGAATATGCTACAGGTGCTTTGCTTGTTATGGACATTTTGCTAAAGACTGTAAAGTTGTCATCAAGTGCACAGAATGCAGTAGTGACAGACATGTTACAGCTATGCATCCTGACCCACCTTCAGATAATTCACAGCAGCCTCCTACCTCCAGCCCTGTCTCAAGTCATGGCGGGGAGCAACAAGGTCATGCTCCAGCCACAGCTAACGTTTCTTCTTCATGCACAGAAGTCTGTGGAGAAGGCTTAGATCACAAATGCTGTGCTAAGATATGCCTAGTCAAGATATACCCAAAGGGTCAACCCGAGGAAGCTATTAGGATGTATGCCATAATAGATGATCAGATCAACAGATCCCTGGTTAAGCCTAAATTCTTTGAGATCTTTGGTATAGAGGGTCAGGCATCACCATATACTCTCAGAACCTGTTCTGGTTGTGAAGAGACCTTCGGTAGAAGGGCCGATGGGTTCATGGTCTCTCATATCAATAAGGGAGAGGGCATACCCCTACCAACATTAGTCGAGTGTGACCAGATACCAGACAAAAGGGAAGAAATTCCTACTCCAGAGTAGGGATGAGCCGAACACCCCCTGAACTTGTGAACAGGCAAAAAATTTGTTCGAACGCGCGAACACCGTTAAAGTCTATGGGACACGAACATGAATAATTAAAAGTGCTAATTTTAAAGGCTTATATGCAAGTTATTGTCATAAAAAGTGTTTGGGGACCTGGGTCCTGCCCCAGGGGACATGGATCAATGCAAAAAAAAGTTTTAAAAACTGACGTTTTTTCGGGAGCAGTGATTTTAATAATGCTTAAAGTGAAACAATAAAAGTGTAATATTCCTTTAAATTTCGTACCTGGGGTGTGTCTATAGTATGCCTGTAAAGGGGCGCATGTTTCCCGTGTTTGGAACAGTCTGACAGCAAAATTACATTTCAAAGGAAAAAAAGTCATTTAAAACTACTCGCGGCTATTAATGAATTGCCGGTCCGACAATACACATAAAAGTTCATTGATAAAAATGGCATGGGAATTCCCTACAGGGGAACCCCGAATCAAAATTTAAAAAAAATGATGTGGGGGGTCCCCCTAAATTCCATACCAGACCCTTCAGGTCTGGTGTGGATATTAAGGGGAATCCCGGCCAAAATGTAAAAAAAAAAATGGCGTGAGGTCCCCCTCAAAATCTATACCAGACCCTTCAGGTCTGGTATGGATTTTAAGGGGAACCCCGCGCCAAAATTTTTTTAAAAAATGGCGTGGGGTCCCCCAAAAATCCATTTCAGACCCTTATCCAAGCACGCAACCTGGCAGACTTCAGGAAAAGAGAGGGGACGAGAGAGCGCCCCCCCTCCTGAACCATACCAGGCCACATGCCCTCAACAAGGGCCTCATCCCCACAACCCTTGCCCGGTGGTTGTGGGGGTCTGTGGGCAGGGGGCTTAACAAGGGGACCCCCAGATCCCCTCCCCCCTGTGTGAAATGGTGGTGGTACCCCTACCATTTCACAAAAAACTGTCAAACATGTTAAAAATGACAAGAGACAGTTTTTGACAATTCCTTTATTTAAATGCTTCTTCTTTCTACTATCTTCTATCTTCTATCTAAACCTTCGGTTTCTTCCTCCATCTTCTTCTTCTTCTGGTTCTTCTGGTTCTTCCTCCGGTGTTCTCGTCCGGCATCTTCCTCCGCGGCGCCGGCGTCTTCTTCCCTTCTTCTCCTCGGGCCGCTCCGCATACATGATGGCATGATGGGAGGCTCCCGCTGTGTGACGCTTCTCCTCTTCTGACGGTTCTTAAATAACGGGGGGGGCCACCCAGTGATCCCGCCCCCCTCTGACACACAGGGACTTGACGGCGACTTCCCTGTGGCATTCCCCGTGACGTCAGAAGGAGACGGGGTTATGTAACGGGTGACCCCGCCCCTCTCTGATGTCACGGGGAATGCCACAGGGAAGTCCCTGTCAAGTCCCTGTGCGTCATATGGGGCGGGGTCACCTTGTGGCCCCGCCCCCATTATTTAAGAAACGTCAGAAGCGCCACACAGCGGGAGCCTCCTATCATGTATGCGGAGTGGCCTGAGGAGAAGAAGGGAAGAAGACGTCGGTGCCGCGGAGGAAGATGCCGGACAAGAACACCGAAGGAAGAACCAGAAGAACCAGAAGAAGAAGAAGATGGAGGAAGAAACCGAAGGAAGATAGAAGATAGAAGATAAAAGAAAGAAGAAAGATGAAGCATTTAAATAAAGGAATTGTCAAAAACTGTCTTGTCATTTTTAACATTTTTTACACTTTTTTTGTGAAATGGTACCATTTCACACAGGGGGGAGGGCCGGGATCTGGGCTTCGCCTTGTTAAAGGGGGCTTCCAGATTCCGATAAGCCCCCCACCCGCAGACCCCCCACAACCACCGGGCAAGGGTTTTGGGGATGAGGCCCTTGTCCCCATCAACATGGGGACAAGGTGTTATGGGGGGCTACCCCAAAGCACCCTCCCAATGTTGAGGGCATGTGGCCTTGCACGGTTCAGGAGGGGGTCTCTCTCATCCCCCCTCTTTTCCTGCGGCCTGCCAGGTTGCGTGCTTGGATAAGGGTCTGGTATGGATTTTTGGGGGGACTCCCTGCCATTTTTTTTTTAAATTTTGGCACGGGGTTCCCCTTAAAAACCATATAGATTTTGAGGGGGACCCCACGCCATTTTTTAAAAAAAATTTTGGCCGGGGTTCCCCTTAATATCCATACCAGACCTGAAGGGCCTGGTATGGAATTTAGGGGGACCCCCCCACGTCATTTTTTTTTGGTTCGGGGTTCCCCTGTGGGGAATTCCCATGCCGTTTTTATCAGTGAACTTTTATGTGTATTGTCGGACCGGAAATTTATTAATAGCCGCGAGTAGTTTTAAATGACTTTTTTTCCTTTGAAATGTAATTTTGCTGTCAGACTGTTCTAAACACAGGAAACATGCGCCCCTTTACAGGCATACTATAGACACCCCCCAGGTATGAAATTTAAAGGGATATTACACTTTTATTGTTTCACTTTAAGCATTATTAAAATCACTGCTCCCGAAAAAACGTCCGTTTTTAAAACTTTTTTGCATTGATCCATGTACCCTGGGGCAGGACCCAGGTCCCCAAATACTTTTTATGACAATACCATGCATATAAGCCTTTAAAATTAGCACTTTTGATTTCTCCCATAGACTTTTAAAGGGTGTTCCGCGGCTTTCGAATTTACCGAGAACACCCCAAATTGTTCGCTGTTCAGCGAACTGGCGAATAGCCGATGTTCGGGTCGAACATGAGTTCGACTCAAACTCGAAGCTCATCCCTACTCCAGAGGCTGCTTATCACCATCCTCACTTGAGGCACCTTGTTAATGAAATTCCTGCAATGGACATGAATGCTGAAATTTGGATCTTGCTAGGAAGAGACATTTTTAGAGTACACAAAGTACGCAAGCAGTGCAATGGACCTGATGATGCCCCTTACGCACGAAAACTTGATCTAGGCTGGGTAATCATGGGCGGTGTATGCTTGGATAGAATGCGTACATCATCCAAGTTCCACTCCTTCAAAAGTTACATGTCAGAAAACGGACGTGCATCCCACTCCCATTCCATTCAAACAGTGCCCTTGCCATTACGAAGTAAAAGAGAAGCCTCTTGACATCATCCAAGTACCTGATGTCACTCCTAACCTTTGTGATGACAACCTAGGTACCACAGTGTTTTGTACTACAAGTGATGAAAACAAAATAGCCATGTCAGTCGAAGACAGAGAGTTCACCAAAATGATGGACAAAGAATTCTTCCAGGATGAATCTAACAACTGGGGTGCTCCACTACCAATAAACCAGCTTTCAAAGTGGAAGTCCTGGAAATAATCTCTACATGCCTTAGATGGAATCCATATACCACGCTGCTACACTTCTGCCTCCCTTGTTACAAGTCAGAGGAAAGAGCTTCACATCTTCTCAGATGCATCTACTGAGGCCATAGCAGCTGTCGATTACCTCAAGGTAAGAGATTCTTCTAATCAAGCCCACATATAGTTTCTGTTTGGGAAACTAAGTTAGCACCTAAGCCTGAACAAACGATTCCCAGGCTTGAACTTTGTGGGACTGTGCTAGCTGTAGAAATAGCAGATTTCATACTGTGTGAGCATTCAGATAGATGATGTCAGATTCTACACAGACAGCAAGGTTGTTCTGGGCTGAATATACAACCAGACTAAACGTTTCTATGCCTATGTCAGCAACTGTGTAGAGAGAATCAGGAAATCATCTAAACCTGAACAATGGCATTATGTTCCATCTGAAATTAACCCTGCAGATCATGCCACCAGGCCAGGGTCTGCAAGTGTCTTTGCAAATTCTTCTTGATTAACAGGGCTTGGATTCTTGCTGGATCATCCAGAAGAAACCACAGCTGATGTCTTCAGTCTTCTAGATCCTGACAAGGATCCAGAGATTCGTCCTGAAGTTAAAACCCTCGTCACCAGAACTGAACAAAGACTCATCTTGTGCTGTCAATGCTTTGAACATTTCTCCAAGTGGAGAAGGCTTGTACGCACCATCACAAGGTTAGTTCATATTGCAGATTGCTTCCACACAAAGCCCACAGATGCTCACTGTCAAAGTTGGCACATGTGCCAAAAGCTTCAGACATTGCTAAAGGTGAACTGATCATAATACATAGTGTACAACAGTGTCTTTGGCTCAGAAATTAAATGTATTTGTGACAAGAGGGACATTGCAAAAATAGTCCAATTGCCAACCTAAATCCATTCATTGACAATGATGACATGTTAAGGGTTGGTGGACGTTTAAACAAGGCTGAGTTGAGTGGGCAAGAACAGAATCCTCTCATTATACCTGCTCACCATCACATCACCACTTTGCTCATGCGGCACTACCATGAAGGGGTTAAGCACCAAGGTAGACACTTCACAGAGGGTGCCATAAGAGCTGCAGGCCTTTGGATTATAGGAGCAAAAAGACAGATCACAGCTACACTGCACAGCTGTGTTCAGTGCCGCAAACTGAGAGGGAAACACAAACAACAGCAAATGTCAGATTTGCCATCTGACAGGTTAAGTACTGACCCACCTTTCACTCATGTTGGTTTGGATGTCTTTGGGCCATGGATGGTAACAGCCCGCAGAACTCGAGGTGGCCAAGCAAATAGCACACGATGGGCAGTGCTGTTCACTTGCATGAGTGTGCGTGCAGTACACATTGAAGTAATAGAATCTATGGATGCCTCAAGTTTCATCAATGCTCTAAGACGATTCCTAGCCATCAGAGGACTAGTCAAGACACTACGATCTGACTGTGGAAGTAATTTCGTTGGAGCCTGTCAAGAGTTACAGCTGAACTCTAGGCCAATCCAAGACTTTTTAGCTGAAAAAGGCTGTACCTGGATTTTCAATCCTCCTCATTCTTCCCACATCGGTGGCTCATGGGAGAGAATGATAGGCATCACACGTAAAATATTGGACTCTATGCTTATGGATTCTAACTCCACATGACTTACCCACAAGATTCTAACCACCTTCCTGGCAGAGGCATCTGCCATAATCAATTCAAGACCACTTCTTCCAGTGTCCAAAGATCCAGAGACCCCAACTATCCTTACCCCAGCTACTCTTCTTACCCAGAAGCTTGGGTCTGTTCCTGTTCCACCTGGAAACTTAAAGAAGGAAATTTGTACTATGACCAGTGGAAACGAGTACAACACCTCGCCAACTGCTTCTGGAATCATTGGAAAATGGAGTATCTTTCTACTCTGCAAGGACGCAGGAAATGGCAAAGGCTAAACCCTAACATACAAGTTGGAGATCTTGTTCTAATTAAGGACCAGCAAGCTGACAGAATTGAATGGCTTATGGGACTTATTGTAAAGAGCGTTCCTAGTGATGCCGGTAAGGTACATAAGGTGGAGGTGAAGGTTTCGAGACAAGGGACTGTAAAGACTTTCATCAGACCTATCACTGAACTTATTCTGCTCTTACCCTTTGGAGAATGAACTTGTTTGCCTACGCTGCTGGATCCTACCTGTGACTCCAAGAAGAAAGTGTCTTGAACTTTGGTTGACATATCTTGAAGCCTTGAATTAAAAGTTATTGTTATTGCATTATATGCATGTTCTTTTTATGTCTTTCAGGTCTTTAAGACATCTAGCAAATTACACTGTTTGTTATTTGCAGTTGCATAACTACCGTTCTGTTGTATATAAAGACATTTACCATGCCAGACGGGGAGTGTGCTGCCCCAACGGGGCATAGAATTGATATAGATTGTTTTCCTAACCATTTTCTATGGACTTTTATATTTAGTTCACATGCTGCCAGCTAGTGACCTTTTGTGGTAATACACTTGTTTCCCATGTTCTTTTTCCCTTATGTTAGGACACACTTCCCTTATATGTAATGCTCCACCCTTCTTGCTGTGTTTGTACTTCCTGTGTTATGGATACAGCTACAAGCCACATGTAGCAGGGCACATGTATTCTGCATTGTAAGCTACAGACAATATAATCTTTTGACCGCATAAATACTACAACCTAGTCATCTGTTTGTATCCTGTCATCTGCTGTAATCTGATGTTCAGAATAAAAGCATCTTGTGGATGTACAGTATCTCACAAAAGTGAGTACACCTCTCACATTTTCTTAAATATTTTATTATATCTTTTCATGTAACAACGCTGAAGAAATGACACTTTGCTACAATGTAAATTAGTGAGTGTACAGCTTGGATAACATTGTAAATTTGCTGCCCCCTCAAAATGACTCAACACACAGCCATTAATGTCTAAACCGCTGGCAACAAAAGTGAGTACACCCCTAAGTGAAAATGTCCAAATTGGGCCAAAAGTGTCAATATTTTGTGTGGCCACCATTATTTTCCAGCACTGCTTTAACTCTCTTGGGCATGGAGTTCACCAGAGCTTCACAGGTTGCCACTGGAGGCCTCTTCTACTCCTCCATGACGACATCAAGGAGCTGGTGGATGTTAGAGACCTTGAGCTCCTCCACCTTCCATTTGAGGATGCCCCACAGATGCTCAATAGGGTTTAGGTCTAGAGACATGCTTGGCAAGTCCATCACACTCAGCTTCTGTAACAAGGCAGTGGTCACCTTGGAGGTGTGTTTGGTCGTTATCATGTTGAAATACTGCCCTGCGGCCCAGTCTCTGAAGGGAGGGGATCATGCTGTGCTTCAGTATGTCACAGTACATTTTGGCATTCATGGTTCCCTCAATGAACTGTAGCTTCCCAGTGCCGGTGTTCTGCCAAAAACTGTCCCCTCATCAGATAGTGTCCGCTCCGTACTGCGCAGGTGCCGCGCTTGCGCAGTAAGGAGGACAAAGGAGACGCCGAAAGTCTCCGAAGAAGAACAGCTGAGGAAGAATTATATAGGGCGCCTGCGCAATGCCTGTTGCATTCAGTCACAGGCTCCCGCACGCTCCCGATGCTCGAGGGGAGGGTTTACAAAATGTTAATATGTTTGCGGGGTGTGTTTAGTGAATTGAAGGGTGGGGTTATCAATGTTTATGGGCGTGTTTGCTGTACATATTTAAGGAGCGAACACATACAATTAGGCAGAGTATCAGTGCGGAATTTGGATGTTTTGTTGCAGAATTATAGCAGAACCCTCCTACTTCAACACTTTTGTAAGTACACTGTTATGGTTATATGTTATTCCCCTTCAGGGCTGTCTGTCTACAGGGCATGTGTTCTATGGATGATTATATTAACCATTGAAAATGTATGGTAAGTTCTGTGGTGGCTATCTGTGTACAGGGCTTGTATTCTATGGATGGATGATAAAGCATGGACATGTATTTACAGTTGAATAGTTTTGCTAAGTTCTGTGGTGGAGAACATGTATATTGCACAAAGTGTCTGCCATGTGGGGGGGGGGGAGGGGAGACGCAATACAATGGCAAAGATGTATGATGTGTATTGCGGTAATTGTCCATTATGCTTCTATTTTATTCCCATGTAGGGCTGTCTGTGTACAGGGCATGTATTATATGGATAGATCACATCTTCTCACCCCCCCCACATGGCAGACACATTGTGCAATATACATGTTCTCCACCACAGAACTTACCGTACATACAAAATGGCAGCCATGGGGGGAGGGGGGGGATGGGAAGATGTGTATTGGCATGGGGGGGATGGGAAGATGTGTATTGGCATGGGGGGGATGGGAAGATGTGTGTTGGCATGGGGGGGATGGATGGATGATAAAGCATGGACATGTATTTACAGTTGAATAGTTTTGCTAAGTTCTGTGGTGGAGAACATGTATATTGCACAAAGTATCTGCCATGTGGGGGGGGGGGGAGGGGAGACGCAATACAATGGCAAAGATGTATGATGTGTATTGCGGTAATTGTCCATTATGCTTCTATTTTATTCCCATGTAGGGCTGTCTGTGTACAGGGCATGTATTATATGGATAGATCACATCTTCTCACCCCCCCCCCACACATGGCAACACACATCTTCCCATCCCCCCACCATGCCAACACACATCTTTCCACCCCCCCCATGCCAACACACATCTTCCCACCCCCCCATGGCAACACACATCTCCCCCCCTCCCCGATGGCAGCCATTTTGTACCATACACATCTTCCCATCCCCCCCCTATGGCATCCATTTTTTACCGTACACATTTTCCCATCCTTGACACCCTCCCCCCACGGCAGCCATTTTGTGTCATACACATCTTCCCATCTTTCCCCCTCCCCCACCCTTATTGCAGCCATTTTGTGCCATACACATCCTCTCCACCACACATCTTCCCATCTTTCCCCCCTCCCCCCATGGCAGCCATTTTGTGCCATACACATCTTCCCTCCCCCTCCCCTCCCCCCATGGCAGTCAATTTGTGCAATACACTTTCTCTCCCCCACACGTCTTTGGCATTGTGTCCTCCTCTCCCCCCACCACATATACAGCACGCGTGTATTATTGATGGATACAGCTGACATGTGGATGGATACAACTTACAATGACTGATATGTTTTGGATGGATGAGTGATGAACACAATGGCAGAGATGTCTAGGGTGGATATGGACATTTCTTGGCCAGGATGTTTAACCACTTCAATACCAGGCACTTAGACACCTTCCCGCCCAGCCCAATTTTCACCTTTCAGCGCTGTTGCAATTTGAATGACAATTGCGCGGTCATGCTACACTGTACCCAAACAATTTTTTTATCATTTTGTTCCCACAAATAGAGCTTTCTTTTGGTGGTATTTGATCACCTCTGTGGTTTTTATTTTTTGCGCAACAAATAAAAAAAGACCGAAAATTTTGAAAAAAAACAAGTTTTTCTTTGTTTCTGTTAAATTTTTTTGTAAATAAGTACGCTTTCTCCTTCAATAATGGGCACTGATGGGCACCGATGAGGTGGCACCAATGAGGTGGCACTGATGAGGTGGCACTAACGGGCACTGATGATGGGCACTGATAGGTGGCACTGATGGGCACTGATAGGTGGCACTGGTATGCGGCACCGATGGGCACTCATAGGTGGCACCGATGGGCACACATAGGCGGCACTGATGGGCACTCGTAGGTGGCATTGATTGGCATATATGGGTGGCACTGATGGGTACTTATGTGTGGCACTGATGTGTGGCACTGATGGGCACTGATAGGTGGGCACTGATTGGCACAGATTGGGCACATGTGGATGGCCATGGGGTACATACCTGGCCATCCACGTTGCCCCTTCCCTGGTGGTCCTAGTGGGGTGATCTGCGGGGGGCTGCGCTGATAAACAATCAGCACAGACCCCCCCTGCAAGGAGAGCTGCCGATCTCCTCTCCTCTACTTGCGTCTGTCAGATGCGAGTGAGGAAGAGCCGATCAACGGCTCTTCCTATTGACAGCGTGATCAGCCGTGATTGGACACGGCTGATCACGTGGTAAAGAGCCTCCGCCGGAGGCTTTTTACCAAGATCAGTGTAGCGGTGTGTCAGACTGACACACCGCTCCACCGATCGCCGCGATGCGCGCCCCCGGGGGCGCGCTGCGGCATGTTATCCTGCTGGACGTCATATGACGCCCAGTCAGGATAACACAACCACTTCCCGGACGTCAATCCGCTATAGGCTATAAATTGCATCCATGTTCTCACGCGCACAGTACACATAAAACACACAGCTCTGTATGGGCCCCCAGAGGAAGACAAATAGAAGATATGCAGAATTTTTTTTTTTTTTTCCTTTATTTCAATAAGTATTAACAGAGTATATCTTACATGTTTTTTTTTTTTTATACACAGATCATAGTAATGAGAGCACATATCAGTGTGTGTATATATATATATATATATATATATATATATATATATATATATATATATATAGGGCCCCTATAGGTGTAGGCCTGTTGGGGCCCTAAATAATATACACACACTGATATGTGCTCTCATTACTATGATCTGATTGTTGTGTTTTAATCAGTGTGGTGTGCCATTAATCTACAGTTTAAAGCATATAATATTTTTAATTTTTTTCCCTTCACAGGCTTTGCATTTGGTTTCGGTCACTTGCATTGCAGACCCACTCTATCAGACTCCCCGACTAGTGAGTATTATTTAAGACTGTACTGCTGTTTGAAACGTTGCGGGTCCATATAGCATATAATATACCTTTTATCTATGTATCCTTTTAATCTTTCTAAAATTATTTCTTTCACAGGCTTTGCATATGGTTTCGGTCAGTTGCATTGCAGTCCCGATCTATCAGACTCCCCGACTAGTGAGTATCATTTGATTACTGTCATGCTCTTTGCAACGTGGATGGTCCATATAGCATTTAATATACCTTTTTTATCTATGCATCTTCCCTTTTTTGTTATTTTTTTTTATTTACAGGCTTTGCATTTGGTTTCGGTCAGTTGCATTGCAGTCCCGATCTATCAGACTCCCCGACTAGTGAGTATCATTTGATTACTGTCATGCTCTTTGCAACGTGGATGGTCCATATAGCATTTAATATACCTTTTTTATCTATGCATCTTCCCTTTTTTGTTATTTTTTTTTTATTTACAGGCTTTGCATTTGGTTTCGGTCAGTTGCATTGCAGTCCCGATCTATCAGACTCCCCGACTAGTGAGTATCATTTGATTACTGTCATGCTCTTTGCAACGTGGATGGTCCATATAGCATTTAATATACCTTTTTTATCTATGCATCTTCCCTTTTTTGTTATTTTTTTTTATTTACAGGCTTTGCATTTGGTTTCGGTCAGTTGCATTGCAGTCCCGATCTATCAGAAACCAGCAACTAGTGAGTAATATCAGAATTAGTTTAATTTCTGAGGCGTGTATCATTTTTTTTATAAAGACCATTTTTAATAATGATAATTTATTATAGACTTAGTTTATTTACCAGCTGTTAAATGTTCTGTATATTTCCAATTTAGTGGCTGGAAAACATACTTGGCATTTGTTTTTTATTAAGATCTTACCAAAATGTGTGCACAGGTTGTAATGTTTAACGTTATGTAATAGTGCTCTGCTATATTTTCAGGTATGGAGAACAAGTGGCAAGAGGTATATAATTACCTCGCTCAGGGAACGTACCCATCAGCGTATTCAAAAAATGAACAACGCGTTCTTCGGAGGTATGCCTCCAAATTTTCAATAAATGGTGAGTGTCATAAACGATAATGCACGACAACAGATTGTAGGATCGCTCTTTCAGAAATGCATCTTTTAATGTCAATTTTGTTTTATAGAAGGAAAGCTCTTGTATGGCAATAAAATAGCCATTCAAAGTAAAGATGAGGCAAAGAGCATATTTCATCAATTTCACGCTTCCCCTATTGGCGGTCATACTGGCATTCTAAAAACGCGCTCTGCAGTGTGCTCCAGATTTTACTGGAACGCAATGACTGTACACATTGAGAAATGGGTATGCAATCTACTAAATTTGTTGTATTTATATACACATACACAAAAGCTGTACACATTTTTACAATTTGTTTTTCTTGAAGGTACAGGAATGTGAGCAGTGTCAGAAGGTGGGAAAACCATTGAAAGCAAGCCAACCATTGCAGTTTATTAAGGTAATTGTTGTTAAAGCTGTGTTATTTTTTAAACATAATAGATATGATGAGCGTCAACATGTATCATTCATTCATTTACAAAGAAATTATTCCATCCCATTAGGTGTCAAATGTGTGGGAACTCGTTGGCATCGACCTAACGGGACCTCTACCCAAAACTGTTAATGGAAATATATATATCCTCACGGCGACTGATTATTTTTCTAAGTGGGTGGAGGCGTTCCCACTAAAAATGAAAAGTGCTGCTGAAGTGGGACAACACCTTTGCTCTATGATATATAGACACGGATGTCCCAAAAGAATCCTGTCTGACCAAGGCAGAGAGTTTGTGAATCAAGTAGGTGTACTTCAAAAATAGCATAGTAGTAGAAATGATATAAGAGTTATGTTGCTACCTTCATTTTGTTTTAAACATGCTTCTTTTTACAGCTCAACAATGGGCTTTGTACGCTTCTGGGAATAGAAAGGAGTGTGACAGCAGCATACCATCCCCAAACAAATGGGCTTGATGAGAAAACTAACGACAACATAAAGCGGCAAGTTTAATTAGTATTTGGATTTACGTTTTATTACTGCATTCTGTTTCTTCCAATCAATTTGTGTTTGCATTCCACTGCTATTGCAAGTGGTTAAGCATAGAACATACTTCTCTTGAGTATGGGGCTCGTTGCATGAATGAATGTTTACTAGAGAGCTGTAAATGTGGTGTTAAGTAAACTTTTTTTTTTTTTTTTTTTTTTTAAATCTCTTTTTTTGTTTCACTCTAGAGCTCTAATGAAAGTGGTCAACGATAAGCAGGATGATTGGGATATGTATTTGGAACCTACATTATTTTCTTTGCGTTCAAAAATACAAACCACCACAAAATTTTCGCCATTTCAATTGATGTATGGAAGGGAGGCAGTTTTCCCCGCCGAAGTTCCTGTTGAAATGCCGGTTAGTTATTGTACAACTGTGCAATTCTGTGCTCACATATGCAAACTTATCAATTTCTGTGGGTGATTTAAGGCTGCATGGCTTATGTATAATTTTATAGGCTGTTCTCTTTCTAGACTTACAAAGTCAATATAGCTCTTGTGTGTGGTTTTTTTTTTTTTTTTTGGTAAATCGCTTAATTAAAATATATAGAAATTTCTTTTTGGTTTAGCTTTTACAGATCATTCTCCCGGATGAGACTAGTTATGTTTCTTTCATGGAGGAGAAGAAAGCTGCAATGGAGATAGTGAAAGCAGCCACAAAGGAAAATATTGCCAAGTCCCAGAACAGACAGAAGGAAGCCCATGATAAAAAAATACAGAAAAAGTATAAAAGCACAATTTATACTGTTGGGCAAAAGGTGATGGTGTTTAACATGAGGAAAAAAGGCAGGAAAGGTGGAAGGATAGAACCAGACTTCAACGGCCCTTTCACAATAGAGGCAATATCAGGGAAGCTTGTCACATTATTGAATGATGCTGGAGTTCCTCTAAAAAACAAATATAATGTTGACCACCTAAAGCCTTTCCTGACGACAAAAAATGAGGACAAGGAAAGTGATGATCAATCTATGAAGACGCCAAAAGGACACAGCAGTTCTAATACCGCTCAACAGAGACCTTCTGTCAAAAGTGATGCTGCAGAAGTACCGAAGGATAACATGATGATCACTATTCAGGTACAAGTGAACTCGATATCTGCATAAGATATATACAAAGATATCATTTTATGGTTATGTTTTCCCAACATTTTGTCACTCTGTTTAACCTCCATGCAGTTATAAAAATTTTTTAATGGTTTATACATGTAATTGAATGGGAATGTTGAATTTTAAGCCCTCAATAGATACTTCATGGAAAGTCGAGCACACCATAGAAGAGAGAGGTAGTTTTATAAAGTTTGACCCCGTTGGTCATATGTTTGGCCATGCCCTGTTGGTATGGCCTTTTTTATTTGTGTGTAAAGTTGCCACTGTTTGGCATAGTTTTACTCCATTCTTTTGCTACTTGGACCTCTTTGGTGAATATTGGCATTGCCCTGTTGGTATTGCCTTTGCCATCATTTGCCCATTCCCGCATTTCCTAAAAATGTGTCATTACTTTTTATCCAGTCCTTAAAGATTTGCTAATCATGCTCATTTTTTACCATTGCCTACCCAGTTCAAGTGTTATGGCAGAGAGAAGACGAGACATCACAGGTAGTTGTTGTAGGGCCTTATCCGCTGTTTGTCTCCTCATTTAAAACGCTGCGTGCAACAAAGTGGCTGGTAGATGAGGTAAGAGACTACTTCAGAACAGTTGAAAATATATTCAAGCCAAATGTGTTCTTATTGTGAAATTCTTTTTGTTCAAATACAGGTAATTGACTCCTACCTACATCTCATTATTAAAAAACAGCAGGCAAGTGTGACTTCAGTGAACTATGTGTGCTTGTGTTGTCTTTATTGTTCAGCATGATAAATTTACATTTGATTTTACACAGGAATCAGTTCGTCAAATTTGTGCAGTTGTTGCCAAAGCATTGTTTGATGGGCAAATACAGAAACTTGGAAAGGTGGGTTACTTATTGCGGTTACAGCTATATGTAAGAAATGTATCACATTGATTACTAACTTCATTTAAACACTTTTGCGCAGAATATGTATCCAGAGGACATTTGGGTGTGTCCCGTTAACGTTGGACAGCACTGGATTTTAGTGGTATTTATTCTAAGTTTACCTTTCTTTACTCATGTTATTGGACTATATTATTTCATTCTGTCATGTATGTAGGTTTGCCACCTTATCTTGAAAGGAAATTCAGAATAACTAAGCAAAAGTCATAAAATGTAGACATCTAAATTCATATCAAACTTTGGTTACATCTTCATCCTAACAATGGACACAATTTGAAACCACAAATGTCTTGGTGAATCCTTGACAGGTTTCAAACTTATGTGTATATCGATATTCAACTCTAACACAATGACCTTTCAGAGTGCATCTGCTCTATGGAGGCCTAATTGTGAATGTGAATTGTGTTTACCAAAAAATTAAAAATGTCTTTTAGATTTTCAACATGACACAGAAGGCCATGTTTGTCATAGACCCAATGGGAGCTGAACTTGCATATGCAGCCACATTGTACAATAACTGGGGGTAAGTGTGCCTCTTGAAAAAGTTATTTGATTAAACAATATAAAAAACAATATGTGCACAATTATATATATATTTTTTTTTTCTAATAGTTTGTTCCTGCGGATGGTCACTCGCAAAGATCAGATTGTTCAATGGAAAATGTATGTTCTCAACCACAGCAAACAACAGGACAGCAGTAGCTGTGGAGTTCTTATTTTGATGGTAATTATTTCGTTTTGACATTATATTTATTTCAGTCAATAATTAAATGTTAAAGTGTTAATATTGTGAAAGTGAAACTATTGCTTTTAGGAACTTTTCATGTTTTACAGTTTGCAAAAGAGTACCTAGAAAGTAGAAGTATAAATAATGTTAAAACCTCACCCGAAGCAATTTTGGATGCACGACTCCAAATAGCATGCACCCTACTGGAGTATAAAGGTCAGTCATATCAGTAACTGCATGAAACCTTTGTTAGTCTAAATGAATATGCCAAAAAATCAACATTGAATCTATCACGTTGTCTAAAATGTATTTATTTCTAAATGATTGCCAGACATTTTAAGATGTTGTGAAACCGGTTTACCAAATTCACATATTTATTTTAGATCATCATGGCTGAGCAAGTGCGGGAAGTTGGATAACTGATCAAGGAACCAAGAAAAGATGAAATCTGAAACCCTAAGTTGAGTAACTGTTCTGTCTAATTAATGCGTACATATTGTACATACTTAAATTTATTGGCATATTTTTGGAAGGTATGGCTTGGGTTGCATGTGCAGGTTTTCCTGTTTAGTAAAGCACTGATACAAGTAAAAATCTCAACAAAAGAAGCCCGGTTTTCTGTGGCGATTTGTTGCTTGTGCTGGTGGAAGATGCTGCGTACACTGTTTAGGAAGAGTTATGCCCTGTACACACAATAGTATTTTCCGATGGAAAATGTGTGATAGGACCTTGTTGTGGGAAATTCCGACCATGTGTGGGCTCCATCACACATTTTCCATTGGAATTTCCGACACACAAACTTTGAGAGCTTGCTCTAAAATTTTGTAAACAGAAAATTCGTTGTCGGAAATCCTGATCGTGTGTACACAAATCCGACGCACAAAGTGCCATGCATGCTCATAATAAATGAAGAGAGGAAAGCTATTGGCTACTGCACCGTTTATAGTCCCGACCTACGTGTTTTACGTCACTGCATTCAGAACGATCAGATTTTCAGACAACTTTGTGTAATCCGTGTGTATGCAAGACAAGTTTGAGCCAACATCCGTTGGAAAAAATCCTAGGATTTAGTTGTCGGAATGTCCGATCAATGTCCAACCGTGTGTTCGGGGCATTAGTCTGCAAGGGTTTCTGGTGTCCAGCAGGGCTAGAAGGCGATGCACCCTTCTATGTTGGCCAGAACTAGTTGGTGGATGTTTTCAAGGAGCTGGCTGGATATGCTTCTCCTTTGAACAGAGTTTGAGATGGAGTGTCAGATATTTCCTTGGATATTAGTCTCCATTTTTGGGTTACAGAAGTGAGAGATGCGGGCAGTTGCTGTGTTTGGCTTGCACTTCCCGCATGCTCTACATGTAGAATCTAAAAAGAGGGAAAAGGCAGAATTGGAGATTTACAGAAGGAGTAGCTTGCAGTAGCATACAAGTGTTTTGAAGAAAGGTCAAGTTGGTTCATAAAAGTTAAAGCTGCAGTGGCTTAGAAGTGTGTTCAAACCCCTGTAGGCTGATCTGGAGATTTAAATGACCGGTGTGCCACCCTCATGAATAAGTGTAATAACAAAAGGCAAAGAGCCGAAGCCTGTAATCATAAGTAGGACATGTGCCACTGTTACTTCCAATAAGCGGGAAGCAGAGGATTTGATCAACTCAAATGGCTGAGTTGAGTGAGATACAAGGAAGGCCCTCTACCGATCTCCAGGAGATGCATGTATTGATTTAGTTAAGGTGGGGCTCCCTAGAGAGGAAATAGATGGTAATACCACCCCAGCATTGCTTAAGTGAAAGCAAGTGGTTGGGAATGGTAGATTCAGTCACATTTAGTATTTATGTTGTGTCAAAATGGAGCACTTAACAAAAATATACCATGCTGAGAACACTTGCATGTCTGTCCAAACACAGGGACGCTGATGAGCAGGCCTGTGTTTGGAGAGAAATGCAAGTTTATTAGTTGCGTTGGTAGTGGATGCCTTTTTTATGAAAGTTTTTCAAGGCAACAGTGGGCAGCGTACTACACTTTAGCATTAAGAAATGGGCAGATAGAGAAATGTGAGCTATGTGTTTGGCAGAGTTGTAAGGAACATATTATCTGCTTTTGTCTCTTATACTTTTCAGCTACTGACCATCGAGAGGTTTAGCAGGCAGAGCAGATGACCATGCTAGATGGGAGGAGGCAGACCAGAAGAGAGCCTGAAGAAGATGAGTCTGATTTCCTGATTGTAGAAATGTGAGCTATGTTTTTGGCACAGTTGTAAGGAACATATAATCTGCTTTGTCTCTTACTCATTTGAGGTACTGAACATCGAGAGGTGGAGCAGGCAGAGCAGAAGACCATGCTAGATGGGAGGAGGCAGACCAGAAGACAGCCAGAGGAAGATGCGTCAGATTTCCTGATTGTGGATGAATTGGAGTGGACTTTCATCTGAGTGTTTCCTTATGACGGGCAAGAGACTATCTGGGACTTAATTTCGACAAACTGCCAAAGATATAGTTTAACCCTGCTCAACAATAATGTTGTCGCTTTCCAGGGACAATAAAACCAAAGTCTGATCGCCTAGAAGATACAGGGGTCAAAAGGGAATTTTTTCCTCCTATTTGCAATACGGGGGGTTTATTTTGCCCTTTCCTGGAAAGGTTGTGAAATTATGTTTTTGTTTTTATAATAAAGTTCATATTCCCTTTAAATAGTTTGTATAATAAAAGTTTTATTTATGTCACCTTAATGATTTAGTATGGTTATTAGGGGGGGGGGTTTGGCTGTAATGAAGTAGAACATTTATTATAACATAAGGTAGGGGTTTCTGATTACTTGAGTATAAAAAAAAAGTATTCCTAAAAAAATCTTAGTCTAATGAGGACAAATGCTGTCAGAGTGATTATAAATGCAGCATGATGAGTTTGATTTTGGTCTAGCTGTAGAGACTAAGCTTTGTCAATAAAACATGGAAATTGTTTGCCTTCTATGTAGATAGAAGGCAAACAATTTCTATATTTTATTGACAAAGCTTAGTCTCTCAGTGTGACAGCTGAAATGACACAGTAGGTGAGTGGCAGGCAGTGTCTGTGTTACTGTGTATCAGTCACTGTCTGACAGACAATGAGGGGCTTGCACATTATGACGAAGCGTGAGGTACACTGATTAGGATTTGGGGGGGAAACAATGCACTCTGCGTCAGGCACAGTCATTTAACAATGTGTTGAATTGATGCAGAATGTCGCGTAATTATTGGCAAAGAGTGGGACTCGTTCTCGATCTGTCACCTAGAGATTGAGAGATGATAGTGTGTGTGGAGCGTTGTAACCTCTAACCCCTTTCACACTGAGTAGCTTAAGGGGGAAACTAATGGCTCCTTTAAAATTTTTAGTTTTGGGCTACACATATCTTACAGCAGGCCTCAAATATTTCACTTGCATTTAGTGAAAAAAAAGGTATTGGGAGCTGGGCTGCATGGGAGAGGGGGTTAAGCACCGCTCGGGTGGTTGATCGGGAGATGTTCTCCCACTGATTGACCCATGTGGGAAAAGAGCATGTAGGAAGAATTGATCCGCGTGATTGCACGCTGTTACAGCTAACATTATTATTAGCTCTCCTGCTGCCGTGCGCCTGTGATAGACAGAACGGCTATCCAAAGTTGGGATGCATTCTATCTATCAACCTGATTGTGCCCATTGCAGCCTCACATGGGGGCACAGGTGAGGCTGCACTGATGAAGTTGTTGTAAATATATGTTTGTAAATTGACTGTGCATAAGACATTTAAGGGATGTTTAATGTGAATTAGTAGGGCGTGTTTAGGTGAGGGGCATGTTAGGTTAGGGATTGAGTGAGGCACTGGTGGTGAATAACCCTTGAGGCCTGGCAAAAAATTAGCATCCCTGCCCTATAGAGTTACACAGAGCTCTGACCGATCCTTAGTAATGTGCCTTTCAGGGGTCAATAGATGTCCAGTTTATGTCTTATTAATGCAGGCAGACCAGTATATCCTCTTCAAATGTGCACGCTGAGTAATGAGATCACATATGTGTAAAAACAATTATATGTGATTTCTCAAGTGTGTGTGTGTGTGTGTGTGTATATCTATAGATAGATAGATAGATAGATAGATAGATAGATAGATAGATAGATAGATAGATAGATAGATAGATAAAATTATAAATAATTAAATAAATGAAAGAAAATGTGTGCATTGCCCCTGTATATATCCATGTCGCCAAAAAATGATGGCTGTATCCATCCATCTATCAGTGCTGTATCCATACATGACCGCTGTATCCATCCATCAGCGCTCTATCCATCTATACATGAGCGCTGTATCCATGCATCTCATACATCCATGACAGCTGTATCCATCTATCCTTCATACATGAGCGCTGTATCCATCCGGTCCGTCCATCCATCCAAACATAACACATGACCGCTGCATGACGGCACACATGACCACTATATCCATACATCTATGTCCGCTATATCCATACATACATCTATGTCCGCTATATATATCTATAAACGCTATATACATAAATACATCTATGAACGCTATATCCATACATCTATGACTGGTATATACATACATACATGCTCGCTATATCCATACATCTATGATTGCTATATCCATACATCTATGACCGCTATATCCATACATCTATGGCCGCTATATCCATACATACATCTATGTCCGCTATATGCATACATCTATGACCAGTATATACATCTATGAACGCTATATACATACATACATCTATGACCGCTATATCCATACATCTATGGCCGCTATATCCATACATCTATGACCGCTATATCCATACATCTATGGGCGCTATATGGCCGCTATATCCATACATCTATGACCGCTACATCCATACATCTATGTCCGCTATATGCATACATCTATGACCAGTATATACATCTATGAACGCTATATACATACATACATCTATGACCGCTATATCCATACATCTATGACCGCTATATCCATACATCTATGGCCGCTATATCCATACATCTATGGCCGCTATATCCATACATCTATGACCGCTATATCCATACATCTATGTCCGCTATATGCATACATCTATGACCAGTATATACATCTATGAACGCTATATACATACATCTATGACCGCTATATCCATACATCTATGACCGCTATATCCATACATCTATGGCCGCTATATCCATACATCTATGACCGCTATATGCATACATCTATGACCAGTATATACATCTATGAACGCTATATACATACATACATCTATGAATGCTATATCCATACATCTATGACCGCTACAACCATACATCTATGGCCACTATATCCATACATCTATGACCGCTATATCCATACATCTATGACCGCTATATCCATACATCTATGACCGCTATATACATACATCTATGGCCGCTATATCCATACATCTATGGCCGCTATATCCATACATCTATGACCGCTATATCCATACATCTATGGCCGCTATATCCATACATCTATGACCGCTATATACATACATCTATGACCACTATATCCATACATCTATGACCGCTATATACATACATCTATGGCCGCTATATCCATACATCTATGGCCGCTATATGGCAGCTATATCCATACATCTATGGCCGCTATATGGCCGCTATATCCATACATCTATGACCACTATATCCATACATCTATGGCCGCTATATCCATACATCTATGACCACTATATCCATACATCTATGACCACTATATCCATACATCTATGGCCGCTATATCCATACATCTATGACCGCTATATACATACATCTATGGCCGCTATATCCATACATCTATGACCGCTATATACATACATCTATGGCCGCTATATGACCGCTATATCCATACATCTATGTCCGCTATATCCATACATCTATGACCAGTATATACATCTATGAACGCTATATACATACATACATCTATGAATGCTATATCCATACATCTATGACCGCTATATACATACATCTATGGCCGCTATATCCATACATCTATGACCGCTATATCCATACATCTATGACCGCTATATACATACATCTATGGCCGCTATATCCATACATCTATGACCGCTACATCCATACATCTATGACCGCTATATCCATACATCTATGACCGCTATATCCATACATCTATGACCGCTATATCCATACATCTATGGCCGCTATATCCATACATCTATGACCGCTATATCCATACATCTATGGCCGCTATATCCATACATCTATGACCGCTATATCCATACATCTATGACCGCTATATCCATACATCTATGGCCGCTATATCCATACATCTATGGCCGCTATATCCATACATCTATGACCGCTATATCCATACATCTATGGCCGCTATATCCATACATCTATGACCGCTATATCCATACATCTATGACCGCTATATACATACATCTATGACCGCTATATCCATACATCTATGGCCGCTATATCCATACATCTATGGCCGCTATATCCATACATCTATGACCACTATATACATACATCTATGACCGCTATATCCATACATCTATGACCGCTATATCCATACATCTATGGCCGCTATATCCATACATCTATGGCCGCTATATCCATACATCTATGACCGCTATATCCATACATCTATGACCGCTATATCCATACATCTATGACCGCTATATCCATACATCTATGGCCGCTATATCCATACATCTATGACCGCTATATCCATACATCTATGACCGCTATATCCATACATCTATGGCTGCTATATCCATACATCTATGGCCGCTATATCCATACATCTATGACCGCTATATCCATACATCTATGACCGCTATATCCATACATCTATGGCCACTATATCCATACATCTATGGCCGCTATATCCATACATCTATGACCGCTATATCCATACATCTATGACCGCTATATCCATACATCTATGACCGCTATATCCATACATCTATGGCCGCTATATCCATACATCTATGACCGCTATATCCATACATCTATGACCGCTATATCCATACATCTATGACCGCTATATCCATACATCTATGACCGCTATATCCATACATCTATGACCGCTATATCCATACATCTATGGCCGCTATATGGCCGCTATATCCATACATCTATGACCGCTATATCCATACATCTATGTCCGCTATATGCATACATCTATGACCGCTATATCCATACATCTATGGCCGCTATATGGCCGCTATATCCATACATCTATGACCGCTATATCCATACATCTATGGCCGCTATATGGCCGCTATATCCATACATCTATGACCGCTATATCCATACATCTATGTCCGCTATATACATACATCTATGACCGCTATATCCATACATCTATGACCGCTATATCCATACATCTATGGCCGCTATATGGCCGCTATATCCATACATCTATGACCGCTATATCCATACATCTATGTCCGCTATATGCATACATCTATGACCGCTATATCCATACATCTATGGCCGCTATATGGCCGCTATATCCATACATCTATGACCGCTATATCCATACATCTATGGCCGCTATATGGCCGCTATATCCATACATCTATGACCGCTATATCCATACATCTATGTCCGCTATATACATACATCTATGTCCGCTATATCCATACATCTATGACCAGTATATACATCTATGAACGCTATATACATACATACATCTATGACCGCTATATCCATACATCTATGACTGGTATATACATCGCTGTATCCATCTATGAGTGCTGTATGCATCCATCCATCCATCCATGAGCGCTGTATCCATCCATGCATATTAGACATACATGGATGAATACATGTTTAAATGCATGCATAAAACGTGTATAAATGCATAGCCAATCGTGTTCTGAAGGGGTTAAAATCTGATGTATCATGAAAAGATAAATAGAAACATAAAAGTATCCGCCCTTAAACATGCCCTTATTATACAAGTATCCGCCCTTATTAAAACGTGTATAAATGCATAGCCTATCGTGTTCTGAAGGGGTTAAAATCTGATGTAAGTATCCGCCCTAATTATGCAAGTATCCGCCCGTAAACAGTAATGTAAGCGCCCTTAAACATGCACTTTTTTAGGCACAGAACGGCCTCGTGAACGTGCGGTGCGGGGGCATGTAACTTAATATTGTTTAAAGTGCGCATGCGCTAAGCTTTGCATAGCTCAGCTGTTTAATTTCGGCTATTTTCGGAGTGTCCCGCTGCGCTTGCGCAGTAGAGAGCGGACACTATGCGATGGGCCAGCTGCGCTTGCGCAGTAGAGAGCGGACACTATCCGATAGCGGACAAAATACGATAGGACACTGGCAGCACTCATGCAGCCCCAGACCATGACACTCCCACCACCATGTTCTACTGTAGGCAAGACACACTTGTCTGTGCTCCTCACCTGGTTGCCGCCACACACGCTTGACACCATCTGAACCAAATAAGTTTATCTTGGTCTCATCAGACCACAGGACATGGTTCCAGTAATCCATGTCCTTAGTCTGCTTGTCTTAAGCAAACTGTTTGCAGGCTTTCTTGTGCATCATCTTTAGAAGATGGAATGAGAGCCATGCAGACCAATTTGTTGTAGTGTGCAGCGTATGGTCTGAGCACTGAAAGGCTGACCCCCCCACCCCTTCAACCTCTGCAGCAATGCTGGCAGCACTGATACGTCTATTTCCCAAAGACAACCTCTGGATATGATGCTGAGCACATGCATTTAACCACTCAACATCTTTGGTCGACCATGACGAGGCCTGTTCTGAGTGCAACCTTTCCTGTTAAACTGCTGTATGGTCTTGGCCACTGTGCTGCAGCTCAGTTTCAGGGTCTTGGCAATCTTCTTATAGTCTAGGCCATCTTTATGTAGAGCAACAATTCTTTTTTTCAGATCCTCAGAGAGTTATTTACCATGAGGTGCCATGTTGAACTTCCAGTAACCAGTATGAGAGAGTAAGAGTGATAACACCAAATGTAACACACCTGCTCCCCATTCACACCTGAGACCTTGTAACACTAACTAATCACATGGCACCGGGGGGGGGATGGCTAACTGGGCCCAAATTGGACATATTCACTTGGGGTGTACTCACTTTTGTTACCAGCGGTTTAGACATTAATGGATGTGTGTTGAGTTTTTTTTTTAGGGGACAGCAAATTTACACTGTTATACAAGCTGTACACTCACTACTTTACATTGTAATAAAATGTAATTTCTTCAGTGTTGTCACATAAAAAGATATAATAAAATATTTACAAAAATGTGAGGGGTGTACTAACTTTTGTGAGATACTGTAAACGGTATTTGGTGAGTTCAAGCTATCTGATGAGGATAGTCCTTAGTGATTATATTTTATACAGGCCAGGTATAGAGGTCTCACAAGGGATAAATCGCTTCACAACAGT
This sequence comes from Aquarana catesbeiana, assembly GCF_042186555.1. Classification (NCBI taxonomy): domain Eukaryota; kingdom Metazoa; phylum Chordata; class Amphibia; order Anura; family Ranidae; genus Aquarana; species Aquarana catesbeiana. Next base: position 141,385,924 of record NC_133335.1, on the reverse strand, counting down.
CGGAGTCAGAATATTGAACATTGCCTATTCGCCCATTTGTGGAAAACCCAAATTTGCAGGGCGTTCGGAGGGTTGTTCGCCCGCAGAGCACCCCACAATGCACTGCACGCTGCAAAGTGCATTCTAGGGCCCTAATGGGATGAAGCGATGCTTCAGGTGCAAGGTTTTTCCCAATCAGGGCACAGAGCACAGTCAGAGAAAGAATTTAACAAAGTCAATATGACTTTGCCCAATCATGGCTAAGTGCTCATAGTCCCACCCAACACTATAAAAGGTTCCTTCCCACAGGAACCTTTTGCAGTGTGTTGTTGGAGTGGAGATAGATAGGGCAGGGCTCTGTTTGCTACTAGTGAGTTAGTGTGTTTTATTGTGACTCTGAGTGTAGAGTGTCAGTGTAGTGTTAGTGTAGTCTGAGTATAGTTTGAGTATAGTGTAGAGTCAGTGTAGTGTGTCAGTGCAGTGTGAGTATAGTGTAGTCTGTCAGTGTAGGATCCCCCTAGTTTTTACATTTATGTCAGCAGCAGTCCTTACCAAAGACAACTTTTCAATGAATACAGTGCATCCAATTACACATTTCCCAGTATCTATTTTAATTAAGTAATAACCCCCCCATTATGTCTGGGAGGTCAATACGGAGAGGCAGATGTTCCCATGCCACTATGAGAGGGCCAGCAGCGTCTGTGTCCACAGGAAAAGGTGAACATGGTCTGTCCTCAGACAGGGCACGTTTTTCTCTTTTTCTCTTTAGTGATGTTGCCCATGCTATCCAGTCACAGCATGCAGAGGAGGTGGTGGACTGGCTTACTAAACCATTCTCATCCTCCTCATCCCCTATCACCTAAGCTGAGACTAGTGCGCAGTCCACCGCAACTGCCAGAGAGGCTTATTCTGCCTCCTTGTCCACAGCTGCTCCTGCCATTGCCCCAGCATCATGCATGGAGGAGTCAGCTGAATTATTTGAACACAGCATCAGCCATGTGTTTCTTGATGAAGCACAGGCATTACTTGATTCTTATGTTGGTTCTGAGGTCGAGGAAGGCAGTAACATGAAAATGTGTAAAAAAAAAAGGTTGGCACTACCTCAAGAATCAACCAAATAATTGAATAATTATTGTAATAAACTACTGCGATCAAATTGTGGATCTAATAACTCTAATAGTGCATAACACAAACAAAAAAAATGAAAAAAAAAACACATACGTATTGCACAGACCAAAGAAATTCCAACAAGAGTCCAATCACCGTGATAAAATGTGAAAAAAAAAAATAATGTGAAAATGCAGTTCTAAAAGTGATATAGATAACGATCCACCTCAAATAATTCGTGGGACGTTCGCACTCACCAACGCTTAGGCAATAAAAAACCACCATGGATTAGTAAGTTCCCTGTAACCAGCAATATGAGCGATGGTAACTCCTTGTTCTTTGGTAGACTTCAAGCAATCATGCTCAAAGAAGATAACATGGGGAACGATCATAGCGTAATAAGCTTTGTAACAGGAACAATTGCAGGTAAATAAAACAATGCCCACTCACATTGAAAAGTGCCTTTGCGCTAGCACCAACAGCTCTAGGATACCTCTGCATGCCGTCCTGACAGCCGTGGCGTGTGTTCCAAAGCCAGGGGATGTAGAAACCACCAAGCATGGAAGTGATGTCAGTGAGGGACAAACAAACATCCTCTATGCACGTCAACAGGAAGCTTGAGTCATCAGGAAGGGAGTAACATGAGCCTACAGAGAGGGGAGAACACTGATAAACAACAAATTGGCATAAATGGTTGCAGCGTATTGCCAAGTTGGCTCCAGCAATGATGAAGATGGAGGGGATGATGATGACGAGGTCACTGATGTGACTTGGGTACCGGATGAAGCAGAGGAGGAAAGTGAGGGGGAGGCACAGCCCAACGAGGCAGTATGTCCTCCAGAGGCAGCCATCATGAAACAGTAGAAAGCTGCCACCCTACACCATCAGATTGTGGAGCTGTTATCTCCTGGCCCACTTCCAACAGCTCAGCTGTGTTTGTGCTTTTTTAGCACTGTTGCAATTTGCAATCTCTGCTGCAAGCAGCTTAAGCGTGGCAAAAACACCAGCCATTTGGGTACCACATGCTTGCAAAGGCATTTAACCTTCCACCACTTAGCCCATTGGCAAAAGCACCTGAAAGCCACACAAAAGAGATACAATTCTTCTCCTCCTCACCTTCCAGGTCTACTCCCGCTATATCTTATGACCTCTCAGCAGCCTCCACTGACAGGGATGATGGTACAGCAAAGGGTGTCACGGGTCCTTGCAACATGTCTGCCAGCAGCACACCACCAGCTGTAGAGTATAGCAGGCAAATTTCTCTGCCCCAGCTGCTGCATCAAAAAAAAAAAAAAAAAAATACACTCCCTGCCACCCACATGCCCAGCCTCTAAATTTCAGCTGTTCCAAATTGCTGGCTTTACAACTCCTACCTTTCTGTCTGGTGGATTCTGCCCCCTTCCGTGAATTTGCAGAATGTGCTCTACCACAATGGCAGGTTCCCAGTCGCTATTTCTTTGCACGTAAGGCCATTCCAGCTCTGTACCATGACGTGGAAGGCAATGTTTTGGCATCGTTGGGCAAGGAAGTCAGCAGCAAGGTTCACCCTACTGCTGATACGTGGTCCAGCAAGCATGGTCAGGGACAACATATTTTGTTCACAGCAACTTGGAAGAATGTAGGACAGGGCTCATTGCTGGAGCTTGTTTTGCCGCCATGTCTCTATAGTGCTGGTGGTGAAGATGCGAGACCCACACCCTCCTACTCCTCCATGCCCTGCTAGGGTTGCCCCCTTTTGTTCAAGACAAACTCAAACACTTTAGCAGCGCACGGCAAATTTTTTTTGTAGTACATTAAATTCATTACCTCTGTACAATGCAATGAAAGCCAATTTTTTATGTAGTATACACTATACATATAGTTTTGTGATTAAATAACTTTTCTGGAGGGTATGATGGGGGGCAGTATGTACAGGAGAGGAGTGTGGAGGGTATGATGGGGGCAGTATGTACAGGAGAGGAGTGCGGAAAGTATGATGGGGCAGTATGTACAGGAGAGGAGTGTGGAAAGTATGATGGGGCAGTATGTACAGGAGAGGAGTGCAGACAGTATGATGGGGCAGTTATACAAGAGAGGAGTGTGGAGGGTATGATGGAGGCAGTATGTGTAGGAGAGGAGTGCAGAGGGTATGATGGGGGGCAGTATGAACAGGAGAGGAGTGTGGAGGATTTGATGGGGGAAGTATGTACAGGAGAGGAGTGTGGAGGGTATGATGGGGGTAGTATCTACAGGAAAGGAGTGCGGAGGGTATGATGGGGGCAGTATGTACAGGAGAAGAGTGCGGAGGGTATTATGGGGGCAGTATGTACAGGAGAGGACTGCGGAGGGTATGATAGGGGCAGTATGTACAGGAGAGGACTGTGGAGGGTATGATGGGGGCAGTATGTACAGGAGAGGAGTGCGGAGGGTATGATGGGGGCAGAATGGGGAGGCATTTCTTCCAGTGTCTGTGGGGTGACCATGGAATGATGTCCCTCAGCTGGGGGATAGGAAGCAGCTCTGAGTGATGTTTGTCAGCTGGATGTAAGCTGGGGGGAGTTGGGGGCTGAGAAGTGGTCAGATAGTGATGTCTATAAAAAAAAGCCATTGTGCTCATCCACTAATATATACAACAATAAATCATACAAAAATACTACTCAATGAAAACAATCTCCTGTTATAAGATGCCAGCCCCTAGCACTCTTTATGTACAGATGATTAGGGATGAGCCAAACACCCCCTGTTCAGTTCGCACCAGAACATGCGAACAGGCAAAAAATTTGTTCGAACACGCGAACACCGTTAAAGTCTATGGGACACGAACATGAATAATCAAAAGTGCTAATTTTAAAGGCTTATATGCAAGTTATTGTCATAAAAAGTGTTTGGGGACCTGGGTCCTGCCCCAGGGGACATAGATCAATGCAAAAAAGTTTTAAAAACGGACGTTTTTTCGGGAGCAGTGATTTTATTAATGCTTAAAGTGAAACAATAAAGGTGTAATATCCCTTTAAATTTCATACCTGGGGGATGTCTATAGTATGCCTGTAAAGGGGCGCATGTTTCCCGTGTTTAGAACAGTCTGACAGCAAAATGACATTTCAAAGGAAAAAAAGTCATTTAAAACTACTCGCGGTCCGACAATACACATAGAAGTTCATTGATAAAAACGGCATGGGAATTCCCCACAGGGGAACCCCGAACCAAAATTAAAAAAAAAAAAAATGACATGGGGGTCCCCCTAAATTCCATGCCAGGCCCTTCAGGTCTGGTATGGATATTAAGGGGAACCCTGGCCAAAATTTTTTAAAAAAATGGCGTGAGGTCCCCCTCAAAATCTATACCAGACCCTTCAGGTCTGGTATGGATTTTAAGGGGAACCACGCGCCAAAATTAAAAAAAAAAACGGCGTGGGGTCCCCCCAAAAATCCATACCAGACCCTTATCTGAGCACGCAACCTGGCAGGCCGCAGGAAAAGAGGAGGGGACGAGAGAGCCCCCCCCCTCCTGAACCGTACCAGGCCACATGCCCTCAACATTGGGAGAGTGCTTTGGGGCAGCCCCCCAAAACACCTTGTCCCCATGTTGATGAGGACAAGGGCCTCATCCCCACAACCCTGGCCGGTGGTTGGGAGGGGTCTGCGGGTGGGGGGCTTATCAGAATCTGGAAGCCCCCTTTAACAAGGGGACCCCCAGATCCCGGCCCTCCCCCTGTGTGAAATGGTAAGGGGGTACCCCTACCATTTCACTAAAAAACCTGTCAAAAATGTTAAAAATGATAAGAGACAGTTTTTGACAATTCCTTTATTTAAATGCTTCTTCTTTCTTCTTTCTTCTTTCTTCTTTCTTCTATCTTCTATCTTCCTTCGGTTTTTTCCTCCATCTTCTTCTTCTTCTGGTTCTTCTGGTTCTTCTGGTTCTTCGTGGTGTACAGTAGGGGGCGCTAGAGACCTGAAAACATATGTATCTGTCACTAGATACACACACAATCCACATCAACCGTAGTGAATTGAATAATACTGTTTGTGCTGTAATGAAAATATACCAAATACATAATATGTAATAAAAATATACAAATATATAAAATAAAAGTGAAGAGTGATATTGAGATCAAAAAAGTTCTTAGTGCAAGTGTGATAGATGAATTCGTGATGTTTGATTGTCCCAATCCATTGAAAAGATCAGAGCAAACAGTTAGTTGAAAACAACATTAAAGCTGACACATAGATCTTCAAAAATGCAACAAATCTTGCGATGATATATAGATTCCGTCACCCAAGAGGAAAAAACACCTGAAGATAATAGATATCTGCTTACCAGATACCAATGACTCCTTTAACTAAAAAGAGAGTCATTAGCGCTTGTACAGGATTGTGCCTGTTCACATGAAGGCTGGAAGGCTGGATGGTACTTTAGGCATAGATCCCTCCCGTCCCATTCATTCAGGATAGGAAATATGAGAAACACAAAAGGGAATCTCCATAGCGTAAAACCATTTAATGTATAAAAATAAAGAACAATAAAATAGCCAAATGGCCTCTTACATTGATCGGTGCCTACCCGGCACTGGGACTGCTTGCATGTCAGGGTGAATGGTGTCAGAAACCCTTCGCATCACATCACACATGCGGCGTGCGTTCCACCCCGTGCGTCTAGCTAGCCAGATGATCCGGAAGTAGGTGGGACGATTCTGGACATGTGACCACGTACCGCTCCGACGTACGTTTCGTTTGTGAACGTCTTCAGAGAAGCGTACATTGGTCACTAGGCAACTGGTTTATATGGGGAATAAGGGCGGGTAAATTGGCTTAATACAAATACTCCGCCTCTTTGTCAATAAAGTTTATTTGTTAAGCACCATGCACAAACCGGCCAGGGGATGAGAGCTCCCTCTGGTGGTTATATGTCTTAGTGCTCCAAAAAAAAACTCTATTATTAAATTAGAGAAAAAAAGATAGAAAGATAATTTTATAACAGTAATACATACCCTATTTGTCAATTAGTAAAAAGGCAGAAAACAATTGGAGATGGTAAATTTGTAAATAAGTATGCTACATAAACAATGATAATTGTCATAGTTGGTTGGAAAGGACCAAAATTAATCCCGTCATTCAAAGCAGTCTCAGTCTCGGTTTCACAATAGCTGGTATGTGATAAGCACATCTCAACACTCTCCATTGAAACCACAATATATAATATTTTAGTATCTTGAAAATCTTACCACCAAAGCTATATTTTAATAAATTAAAATTAAATTACAAAAAATAACAAAAAATGATAACCACGTAAACCACATATTAATTGGATTAATAATAAAACGCCTCAGATATGTTCCTTTAGTTACAGCATATCTAATGGCATCAAGGTTCATAAATGCATGCTAATAAAATTGTGATTAATCATTTGTTAAAAAACAATTGAGGTCTATGTCTATGTTCATCCCATACGGTTGCATACTCTGTAGCTTATAGAGCCAATATGTTTCATTTTTGGACACTGTCCTTTTCATATGAGTACCCCTCCAGTCCCTTGTTACTTTATCAATCCCATAAAACATACATAGTGATGGATCACTGTTGTGGTACATTTTAAAGTGTCTAGAGACACTATGGTTGGGGTAGCCATTTTTTATATTAGTAAGATGTTCACTGATTCTTACTTTAAGTTGGCGTGTGGTTCTGCCCACGTACTGTAAGGAACAAGGACATTCCAATACATAAGTCACGTGGTCAGAATCACACGTAATTAATGGTTTAATATTAAATTGTTGCTGGGTAACCACAGAATTAAATTGGGATTTCTTTTTCTTAGATCCCGGTTTCCTTGTTATTTTGCATGCATTGCACCTAGTGCAATAGTAGAAACCAGATCCATCCAAAAACGTAGATGGTTTTTTAGGTGGGTCCGGTACATTGGGGGCTAATCGATTCCTGAGGGTAGGGGCCCTACGGTATATGAATTTTGGTTTATTTGGCAAAGAGGACTGTAAATCTTTATCTTTTAACAGGATTGGCCAGAATTTCTTGAAGATACCCTCCACTGTTCTATATTGCCGATGAAAGCCCGACAAAAATGCGCATTCATCTTTATATTCTTTTTTTGGCTTAGGAACCAACAAAGTTTGTCTGTCCATATTTGACACCTGAATTACCAGTTTCTCCAAAACATGGGCTGGGTAGCCCTTTTCCAGAAATCTGGCGGTAAGAGTATCTGCTTGTGCAAAAAAATCTATATCATTTTTACAGTTGCGCACCAAACAAAAATATAGACAAATTCAACTTGTTTATAGACATTGAAAAATATATAAGAAAATTAAATATAAGGAAACATTTTTCAGGCCATAAAATTAACTCCACCAATAAAGAGACTGAGGATCCATTTGTACATAGCACTCTGAAAAACAACTCTGTTTTTAATCCTAAGAAAGGTTCAAATCAATACATTGAAGTGTTTAGGAACATGGTCCAAGATGAGGTACGCCTAATAGAAACATCCAAACAGCAAAACAACCAAAAAATATGGGAAGGCATCAAAAAATTGGAGGAAAACAAACAGATAGTGGTAAGACCCGCAGACAAGGGGGGAGGGCTGGTGATATTAACCAAAGAAAATTACAATAAAGAACTGCAAAGACTACTGAGGGATACTACAACATATAAGTTACTCAAATCTAACCCTACCACAAAATTAAAAAAGGAACTATCAATATGGATCAGTAAAGGAATTAATAAAAAAATATTAAATCAGAAAGAAGCAGATTACCTTGATCTGACTACACCCAGAATTCCGGTACTTTATATTGTGCCGAAAATACATAAAAATAAGGAGAACCCACCAGGCCGCCCAATAGTGAGTGGGATTGGCTCTCTGTACTCGAGGGTGGGGGAATATCTTGACACCTTCCTCCAGCCTCTTGTCTCACAGAGCCAATCCTATCTCAAAGACAGCAGGGAGCTCATCACCTTGCTACAATCTGTGGTAGTCACTGACCAAACTTTATTAGTGACAATAGACATCGAGTCACTGTATACCAACTTACGGCAGACAGATGTGTTGGAAGCAGTAAGGTGGGCCTTCACAAATAAGTCCACCCTAAAACAATCGCAAATTAAATTTTTATTGGAAGGACTATCCATGGCCATGGGGAATAATTATTTTTGGGCGCTTAATGAGTACTACAACCAAATAGGTGGAGTTGCCATGGGAGCCCGTTATGCGCCAAGTGTGGCGAATATTACATTAAATAAATGGGAATTAGAAACCATCTATAAAAACAGACCCAAATCACTTCTGTTATACAAAAGGTACATAGATGATGTCATCATTTTGTGGGAGGGAACAAAGGAAAGTTTCGGTGAATTTATGGATTGTATGAATCATAATGAATACAATCTTAGATTCACAGCAGATCTTCACTTAACAACAGTGAATTATTTGGATTTAACACTTTTTAAACAGGGTTCCACTATAAGTACAAAAACCTTTTTTAAGGAAACCGACCGCAACGCCTATGTCCCCACACATAGTTGCCATCACCCGCAATGGATTGGGGCTGTACCCAAAGGGCAGTATATGCGCATACGGCGCAACTGTAAAAATGATATAGATTTTTTTGCACAAGCAGATACTCTTACCGCCAGATTTCTGGAAAAGGGCTACCCAGCCCATGTTTTGGAGAAACTGGTAATTCAGGTGTCAAATATGGACAGACAAACTTTGTTGGTTCCTAAGCCAAAAAAAGAATATAAAGATGAATGCGCATTTTTGTCGGGCTTTCATCAGCAATATAGAACAGTGGAGGGTATCTTCAAGAAATTCTGGCCAATCCTGTTAAAAGATAAAGATTTACAGTCCTCTTTGCCAAATAAACCAAAATTCATATACCGTAGGGCCCCTACCCTCAGGAATCGATTAGCCCCCAATGTACCGGACCCACCTAAAAAACCATCTACGTTTTTGGATGGATCTGGTTTCTACTATTGCACTAGGTGCAATGCATGCAAAATAACAAGGAAACCGGGATCTAAGAAAAAGAAATCCCAATTTAATTCTGTGGTTACCCAGCAACAATTTAATATTAAACCATTAATTACGTGTGATTCTGACCACGTGACTTATGTATTGGAATGTCCTTGTTCCTTACAGTACGTGGGCAGAACCACACGCCAACTTAAAGTAAGAATCAGTGAACATCTTACTAATATAAAAAATGGCTACCCCAACCATAGTGTCTCTAGACACTTTAAAATGTACCACAACAGTGATCCATCACTATGTATGTTTTATGGGATTGATAAAGTAACAAGGGACTGGAGGGGTACTCATATGAAAAGGACAGTGTCCAAAAATGAAACATATTGGCTCTATAAGCTACAGAGTATGCAACCGTATGGGATGAACATAGACATAGACCTCAATTGTTTTTTAACAAATGATTAATCACAATTTTATTAGCATGCATTTATGAACCTTGATGCCATTAGATATGCTGTAACTAAAGGAACATATCTGAGGCGTTTTATTATTAATCCAATTAATATGTGGTTTACGTGGTTATCATTTTTTGTTATTTTTTGTAATTTAATTTTAATTTATTAAAATATAGCTTTGGTGGTAAGATTTTCAAGATACTAAAATATTATATATTGTGGTTTCAATGGAGAGTGTTGAGATGTGCTTATCACATACCAGCTATTGTGAAACCGAGACTGAGACTGCTTTGAATGACGGGATTAATTTTGGTCCTTTCCAACCAACTATGACAATTATCATTGTTTATGTAGCATACTTATTTACAAATTTACCATCTCCAATTGTTTTCTGCCTTTTTACTAATTGACAAATAGGGTATGTATTACTGTTATAAAATTATCTTTCTATCTTTTTTTCTCTAATTTAATAATAGAGTTTTTTTTTGGAGCACTAAGACATATAACCACCAGAGGGAGCTCTCATCCCCTGGCCGGTTTGTGCATGGTGCTTAACAAATAAACTTTATTGACAAAGAGGCGGAGTATTTGTATTAAGCCAATTTACCCGCCCTTATTCCCCATATAAACCAGTTGCCTAGTGACCAATGTACGCTTCCCTGAAGACGTTCACAAACGAAACGTACGTCGGAGCGGTACGTGGTCACATGTCCAGAATCGTCCCACCTACTTCCGGATCATCTGGCTAGCTAGACGCACGGGGTGGAACGCACGCCGCATGTGTGATGTGATGCGAAGGGTTTCTGACACCATTCACCCTGACATGCAAGCAGTCCCAGTGCCGGGTAGGCACCGATCAATGTAAGAGGCCATTTGGCTATTTTATTGTTCTTTATTTTTATACATTAAATGGTTTTACGCTATGGAGATTCCCTTTTGTGTTTCTCATATTTCCTATCCTGAATGAATGGGACGGGAGGGATCTATGCCTAAAGTACCATCCAGCCTTCCAGCCTTCATGTGAACAGGCACAATCCTGTACAAGCGCTAATGACTCTCTTTTTAGTTAAAGGAGTCATTGGTATCTGGTAAGCAGATATCTATTATCTTCAGGTGTTTTTTCCTCTTGGGTGACGGAATCTATATATCATCGCAAGATTTGTTGCATTTTTGAAGATCTATGTGTCAGCTTTAATGTTGTTTTCAACTAACTGTTTGCTCTGATCTTTTCAATGGATTGGGACAATCAAACATCACGAATTCATCTATCACACTTGCACTAAGAACTTTTTTGATCTCAATATCACTCTTCACTTTTATTTTATATATTTGTATATTTTTATTACATATTATGTATTTGGTATATTTTCATTACAGCACAAACAGTATTATTCAATTCACTACGGTTGATGTGGATTGTGTGTGTATCTAGTGACAGATACATATGTTTTCAGGTCTCTAGCGCCCCCTACTGTACACCACTACTTATTTGATTGTTTCATTCAAAATTAGGGGAGCAGCTTGCATTTGTGTTTTTTTGTGTTTTTGTCTTTTGTTTTTTGTTTTGTTTTTTATACACTTATTATTACAACTATTAATTTTTTTATATTTTTTTAAATTTACTACTATCACGGGCGCGAAAGTACTGTTTACCTATTATTTCGGCTCAAATATTTGTTGTTTTTTTGAGCTTGTTCACTTTACGCAGCCATGGATATATTTAATTTTATGCAAACTAGAAAGTTTAATGTGGAAGAAATTTTTCATCAAACACCTAGTACCAGTGTGGACCTTGAGAAAGGATTTAAACAATTAAAATATGACACTGAAAAACAAATAAGGCTGTGGTGGGATATTGCATCCCTGGAGATGTACATAGGCAAAAATCTAACCCCCAGAAGTTTAAGATGGGATGTCAGTCCGAATGATGGAGTTGAGGACTTGAGACTACTCGATGAGTGGTACCAATTCTTCAACGCCTGTGAACAGAAATTAATGCAAATGATGGTTAGAAGGCGGGAAGCCAAAAAAGTTGTCTTGGAATCTAAAATCAAAGAACTCAGGACAACTATGGAACCATTTATGTCCTCCCAAGAATATATAGATAAGGCTAAGGAATTGAGCACCCATTTAGCAAAGTATGACGGGGAAATTAAGGATAAAAAACTCAAAAAATATTTTAGAGATATCAAGGATTACCAAGAAAATAAGGTATACAAATGGCAGGATAATCTACAAACAAGTCCTCCCCAGGACTCACCAGCAGAAAGGGAGATTGAAGTGCATAATACGGTAGCCAATTTGGCACCAAATATGAAAAGGGATCCTGGTACACCCCAGAGGGCCCACAAAAAAGAAGGCTATAGCCAAAATAATACATTCAAGTCTCATCCCCATACCTACCCACCAGTTTATCAATCCCCTTATAGGGGACAAAACTACAACAGACCCGCCCCCACAGAACACAGACCCCCTGATTATGGTTATTATACCTATAATCGTAATCATTATCCCTATAGACCCCCAAGGGGACACCAAAGGGGCAATTTTAGAGGTAGACCAGGATACAATAGTTATTCATCACAAGCAGGGGGGGAATGGAGGGACTGGAAAGAGCCATACAGAATTCCAACCAACCCTCAACATGGCTATTCAGAGCAAGTAGAAAGAGAGGAAGAAGGGGCAGAGGGAGAAAGAAAAAGGAAGAGAAACAGCTGAAATCCGGGCTATTTAATTTAACTAATTTAGAGTTTTCCGAGTCAGAATTGGAAGTCCTATCACAGGGACTGAAGTTCGCACCAAACAAAAATATAGACAAATTCAACTTGTTTATAGACATTGAAAAATATATAAGAAAATTAAATATAAGGAAACATTTTTCAGGCCATAAAATTAACTCCACCAATAAAGAGACTGAGGATCCATTTGTACATAGCACTCTGAAAAACAACTCTGTTTTTAATCCTAAGAAAGGTTCAAATCAATACATTGAAGTGTTTAGGAACATGGTCCAAGATGAGGTACGCCTAATAGAAACATCCAAACAGCAAAACAACCAAAAAATATGGGAAGGCATCAAAAAATTGGAGGAAAACAAACAGATAGTGGTAAGACCCGCAGACAAGGGGGGAGGGCTGGTGATATTAACCAAAGAAAATTACAATAAAGAACTGCAAAGACTACTGAGGGATACTACAACATATAAGTTACTCAAATCTAACCCTACCACAAAATTAAAAAAGGAACTATCAATATGGATCAGTAAAGGAATTAATAAAAAAATATTAAATCAGAAAGAAGCAGATTACCTTGATCTGACTACACCCAGAATTCCGGTACTTTATATTGTGCCGAAAATACATAAAAATAAGGAGAACCCACCAGGCCGCCCAATAGTGAGTGGGATTGGCTCTCTGTACTCGAGGGTGGGGGAATATCTTGACACCTTCCTCCAGCCTCTTGTCTCACAGAGCCAATCCTATCTCAAAGACAGCAGGGAGCTCATCACCTTGCTACAATCTGTGGTAGTCACTGACCAAACTTTATTAGTGACAATAGACATCGAGTCACTGTATACCAACTTACGGCAGACAGATGTGTTGGAAGCAGTAAGGTGGGCCTTCACAAATAAGTCCACCCTAAAACAATCGCAAATTAAATTTTTATTGGAAGGACTATCCATGGCCATGGGGAATAATTATTTTTGGGCGCTTAATGAGTACTACAACCAAATAGGTGGAGTTGCCATGGGAGCCCGTTATGCGCCAAGTGTGGCGAATATTACATTAAATAAATGGGAATTAGAAACCATCTATAAAAACAGACCCAAATCACTTCTGTTATACAAAAGGTACATAGATGATGTCATCATTTTGTGGGAGGGAACAAAGGAAAGTTTCGGTGAATTTATGGATTGTATGAATCATAATGAATACAATCTTAGATTCACAGCAGATCTTCACTTAACAACAGTGAATTATTTGGATTTAACACTTTTTAAACAGGGTTCCACTATAAGTACAAAAACCTTTTTTAAGGAAACCGACCGCAACGCCTATGTCCCCACACATAGTTGCCATCACCCGCAATGGATTGGGGCTGTACCCAAAGGGCAGTATATGCGTATACGGCGCAACTGTAAAAATGATATAGATTTTTTTGCACAAGCAGATACTCTTACCGCCAGATTTCTGGAAAAGGGCTACCCAGCCCATGTTTTGGAGAAACTGGTAATTCAGGTGTCAAATATGGACAGACAAACTTTGTTGGTTCCTAAGCCAAAAAAAGAATATAAAGATGAATGCGCATTTTTGTCGGGCTTTCATCGGCAATATAGAACAGTGGAGGGTATCTTCAAGAAATTCTGGCCAATCCTGTTAAAAGATAAAGATTTACAGTCCTCTTTGCCAAATAAACCAAAATTCATATACCGTAGGGCCCCTACCCTCAGGAATCGATTAGCCCCCAATGTACCGGACCCACCTAAAAAACCATCTACGTTTTTGGATGGATCTGGTTTCTACTATTGCACTAGGTGCAATGCATGCAAAATAACAAGGAAACCGGGATCTAAGAAAAAGAAATCCCAATTTAATTCTGTGGTTACCCAGCAACAATTTAATATTAAACCATTAATTACGTGTGATTCTGACCACGTGACTTATGTATTGGAATGTCCTTGTTCCTTACAGTACGTGGGCAGAACCACACGCCAACTTAAAGTAAGAATCAGTGAACATCTTACTAATATAAAAAATGGCTACCCCAACCATAGTGTCTCTAGACACTTTAAAATGTACCACAACAGTGATCCATCACTATGTATGTTTTATGGGATTGATAAAGTAACAAGGAACTGTAGGGGTACTCATATGAAAAGGACAGTGTCCAAAAATGAAACATATTGGCTCTATAAGCTACAGAGTATGCAACCGTATGGGATGAACATAGACATAGACCTCAATTGTTTTTTAACAAATGATTAATCACAATTTTATTAGCATGCATTTATGAACCTTGATGCCATTAGATATGCTGTAACTAAAGGAACATATCTGAGGCGTTTTATTATTAATCCAATTAATATGTGGTTTACGTGGTTATCATTTTTTGTTATTTTTTGTAATTTAATTTTAATTTATTAAAATATAGCTTTGGTGGTAAGATTTTCAAGATACTAAAATATTATATATTGTGGTTTCAATGGAGAGTGTTGAGATGTGCTTATCACATACCAGCTATTGTGAAACCGAGACTGAGACTGCTTTGAATGACGGGATTAATTTTGGTCCTTTCCAACCAACTATGACAATTATCATTGTTTATGTAGCATACTTATTTACAAATTTACCATCTCCAATTGTTTTCTGCCTTTTTACTAATTGACAAATAGGGTATGTATTACTGTTATAAAATTATCTTTCTATCTTTTTTTCTCTAATTTAATAATAGAGTTTTTTTTTTGGAGCACTAAGACATATAACCACCAGAGGGAGCTCTCATCCCCTGGCCGGTTTGTGCATGGTGCTTAACAAATAAACTTTATTGACAAAGAGGCGGAGTATTTGTATTAAGCCAATTTACCCGCCCTTATTCCCCATATAAACCAGTTGCCTAGTGACCAATGTACGCTTCCCTGAAGACGTTCACAAACGAAACGTACGTCGGAGCGGTACGTGGTCACATGTCCAGAATCGTCCCACCTACTTCCGGATCATCTGGCTAGCTAGACGCACGGGGTGGAACGCACGCCGCATGTGCGATGTGATGCGAAGGGTTTCTGACACCATTCACCCTGACATGCAAGCAGTCCCAGTGCCGGGTAGGCACCGATCAATGTAAGAGGCCATTTGGCTATTTTATTGTTCTTTATTTTTATACATTAAATGGTTTTACGCTATGGAGATTCCCTTTTGTGTTTCTCATATTTCCTATCCTGAATGAATGGGACGGGAGGGATCTATGCCTAAAGTACCATCCAGCCTTCCAGCCTTCATGTGAACAGGCACAATCCTGTACAAGCGCTAATGACTCTCTTTTTAGTTAAAGGAGTCATTGGTATCTGGTAAGCAGATATCTATTATCTTCAGGTGTTTTTTCCTCTTGGGTGACGGAATCTATATATCATCGCAAGATTTGTTGCATTTTTGAAGATCTATGTGTCAGCTTTAATGTTGTTTTCAACTAACTGTTTGCTCTGATCTTTTCAATGGATTGGGACAATCAAACATCACGAATTCATCTATCACACTTGCACTAAGAACTTTTTTGATCTCAATATCACTCTTCACTTTTATTTTATATATTTGTATATTTTTATTACATATTATGTATTTGGTATATTTTCATTACAGCACAAACAGTATTATTCAATTCACTAAGGTTAATGTGGATTGTGTGTGTATCTAGTGACAGATACATATGTTTTCAGGTCTCTAGCGCCCCCTACTGTACACCACTACTTATTTGATTGTTTCATTCAAAATTAGGGGAGCAGCTTGCATTTGTGTTTTTTTGTGTTTTTGTCTTTTGTTTTTTGTTTTGTTTTTTATACACTTATTATTACAACTATTAATTTTTTTATATTTTTTTAAATTTACTACTATCACGGGCGCGAAAGTACTGTTTACCTCTTCTGGTTCTTCCTCCGTGATCCTGGGATTCCGTGGTTACGGCCCACAATCCACAGATTGACTGGATTAAAGGGGAGATCTTCTTTACATCAACCTACTGTCTTGAGTCCTGTTTCATTTCTGAATCTGTGTCACCTGCCAGCTGCCTCACCGTCCAACCAATTTCCAACACCAGCCAAGATGTTCCTGCAGTTCACCACGATTTCCTGGATGTCTTTGATAAAAAGAAAGCAGATACATTACCACCTCACCGCCCTTACGAATGTCCAATCAGGTTGTTACCAGGTGCAGCAATTCCCTTTGGACGAATATTTCCACTCTTAGAGACTGAACTTGAGACTTTACGTCAATATATTGACAAGAACCTAGAAAAGGGGTTCATTCATCCTTCCTCCTCTCCAGCCGGTGCCGGAATCTTCTTTGTACAAAAGAAAGACCATACTCTAAGGCCACATGTGGATTATAGGGAGCTCAACAAAATTACGATCAAGAACCAATACCCTCTCCCTCTCCTTCCTGAGCTCTTCCAGAGGTTTTGTGATGCCAAGATCTTTACCAAACTGGACTTAGGGGGCGCTTACAAACTTGTGCGCATTCCATGAGGGAGATGAGTGAAAGACAGCCTTTTGAACTCGCTTTGGGCACTTTGAATATTTGGTTATGTCATTTGGACTGTTTAAGGCCCTGGCCACCTTTCAGCATTTTGTAAGCAATATTTTTAGAGAATCCCTGGATCACTTCCTGATTGTTTACTTAGATGATATTCTTATTTTCTCTGCCACTTTGGAGCTACACAGAACTCATGTTAAAAAGGTTCTGTCCACACTAAGGAAACACAGACTTTATGCAAAAGCAGAGAAATGTGACTTCGAAAGAACAACTATTCAATATCTAGGATTAATCATTTCGACAGACGGAGTGGCCATGGATCCTCAGAAGGTATCTGCGATCCTGAAATGGCCAGCTCCCACCGATAAAAAGGGCATTCAAAGATTTGGGGGGTTTGTTAACTTCTATCGAAGATTTATTAAAGACTTTTCTGGCATCATTGCCCTAATTACCCAGCTGACCCATAATTTTCAGTGGTCTCAGGAGGCTCAAACTGCTTTCAATAAATTAAAGGTCTTGTTCATCTGCTCCTGTTCTGCAACACCCAGACCCAGCTCTGCCCTCTGTCTTGGAGGTTGACGATCCAGAAATCGCCACAGGGGCTGTCTTGGTCCTACGGGATTGCTGCACCCAATAGCTTTCTCCTCTCAAAATGAGCCAGTCCGAGAGGAATTATTATTATTTTTTTTTTTTTTTAAAGTATTTTATTAAGTTTTCACATATACAAAAAGTTCGGTATATCAACTGTTGTAATATAAGGAAGTGTGTTAGACAGAGTCAACATGCATCTTAAAGAGTGAACAAAATTACATCACACAGGAGATGGTGTTGAGGTAGAAATGAGCAACCTATAGGACAAAAAATCATGGAGGTTATAGACAATCCATGTCTGTGGTTACGTAAGTCTATGACACATCCTTTATGTATTAGCGGGAATTGCTAGTTGAGCCAGATAAATAATGATAATGCTATAATAAAAGCCCCCTTGTTGGGGGTGTAGGTCTTAGTCAGAGTAGGAGATCAGTAATGAAAAAGAGTCGTGTATAGCTTTGCCGACCGTGGTAGTTCAATCCTCAGTCCTGGACACCCCTAATGGGATCTGCCTGTGCCCAGAGAGGGTGTATATAGGTGTCTTTTGGTTAGGAATGTCGGTTCGGTGTGCTTATAGAGACAGGGTTCTCGTCTAACCGGAGAATTTCCTAGGATAAGATGAGACAACCTGTATAGGTACAACTGAGAGTTGTAAGTGTGAGAAAGGGGGACATAAGGGAGACGGAGGGTAGGGTCGGGTATATATAAATTTATGTATTTATGTGCTCAGTTGTGCATGGCCTTTCATTGCCTTCAGAGTCAGTGGGTAACCGACTGGTTGGGGTAGGCGTCTGTTGCAATTCTTTAAAATGGGCCCAACAGGCCCAAATTTCCCTGTATTTAGATGGAGTGTCAGAAGATTGGTGTATGAGATTTTCTATCTCGGCGAGTCTGTCCACTCTCCGGATCCATTCTGGGATCGAGGGAGGAGACGTGCTTCTCCAATGCACTGGGATGCACAGATTTGCTGCATTGATGAGGTGTAGAACTAGCGAATTCTTATATACCCGTTGAGGAATGGAGGTGTGGTGGAGTAGGAATTGAGCCGGAGTATAATCCGGGGTAAAAGTCGTTATATGTGTGATTAAGCGGTGAATTTCAGTCCAGAATGTTTGGATGAGGGGGCATTCCCACCAAATGTGTAGGAGAGTGCCTCTGGCTGCGTTACATCTCCAGCATTTAGGAGATATGGTCGGTGTAAATGTATTAATTTTGTCGGGGGTCCTGTACCATTTTGTAAATATTTTGTATCTGCATTCTTGTGTCGCTACATTGCTTGAGCCTTTGTGAATGTGGTTGTGTATGTTTTTCCACGCATCAGGGGTAAGGGAGAGATTCAGATCAGTTTCCCATTGTCTGATTAATTTGTCTTCCTTGATGTCGTGAGGTGGATAGAAAAGAGCATGAATGGTTGAGATGAGGTGCCTTTGAGGTTCAGGACTAGTGCATAGGAGTTCGAAAGGAGTGAGTTCCCTACTTAGGTCTGTTTCGTGTTGGAAACTATGAAGGAAGTGAGGGATCTGGAGGTATTTGTAGAAAGGGATATGCAATTCTGGGAAATTGTCGGACATGGCTTGGTGCGACATAAGGTTTCCTTGATGGAACAATTGATGCGCTCTGAGACGGGGTCTATGGGGGTCATTCATTGGGTGGCGTAAAGACACACCCGGCGTAAAATCCGGATTGTCTTCTACAGGGGTCATTGGGCCTGGTGTAGGTCAGATCTGGAGCACTTTGCACGCCGCCTTAAAGTTCAGTAGGGTGGAGTTAATTATGGGATTTGCCGTGGCTTCTTTCGGCACTCGTTTTGGGTTCAGCCAGGGCAAAAGTCGTAGCGGAATCGAGGTGAATGCGTTTTCAATATGTACCCATTCTTTGTTTTTGTCGTGTAAGTGCCAGTCCACAATTCGGACTAAATGGCATACCCGGTAGTAGGTCTGTATGTCCGGTACCTGTAAGCCTCCCCGTAGTTTAGGAGACGTCAGTCTGTGCCAGTTCAGTCTGGGTTGTTTGGCGAACCAGATGAATTTCCTACATATCTTTTTGTAGGAAGAAAAGAAGGAGGGTGGAAGGAGTATGGGAATGTCTTGGAGAAGATGTAGTAACCTGGGTAGTATATTCATTTTCAGAATAGCAATCCTTCCAAACCACAAGAACGGCCCTACTTGCCACATCTGCAGGTCGGTCTGAATGGTTTGGAGGATTGGAAGGAAGTTTAGCCTAAATAAGTCTGTCAGTTTGGTGGGGATTTTGATGCCGAGGTAGGTTATTGCTTGTGCTTCCCAGGCAAAGGGGAAATTATGTTTGCACTGTGTTACGGTGTCATCGGACAATGATATGTTGAGGGCTTTGGATTTGGAAAAGTTAATTTGTAAATTTGATAAAGATTTGAAGAGTGCAAAGTCTTTAAGCAAATTTGGGATGGTAGTTATGGGTTCAGAAAGGAAGAGGAGAACGTCATCTGCGTATGCCGCTACTTTGTACTGTTGTCGATTGATGTCAATGCCTTTAATATCTGGATTGTCTCTAAGTCTGCAAAGCAAGGGTTCCATCGTTAGTATAAAAATCAGGGGGGACAGGGGGCAACCCTGTCTAGTACCGTTGGACACGGAGAAGGCCTCCGACAGGCCGCCATTCACTCTTACCCTGGCACAGGGGGAGGAGTAGAGGGCTACAATCAATTTGATCATCTGTGGGGGAAGACCTATAAAGCTTAGGGTAGCTACCATGAAGTCCCAAGCCACCCTGTCGAAGGCCTTCTCCGCGTCCAAGGATAGAAAGAAGCCCCGAGTAGAAGTGGAGGTTAGCCAATGATGTACATTTAGAGCTTTGGTTGTGTTGTCCCTTGCCTCTCGTCCGGGAACAAAACCTACCTGATCTGTGGAGATTAAATTGGGAATCAAGGGCAGTAAACGGTTGGCTATGGCTTTGGCATACAATTTGACGTCTACGTTTAGTAGGGAGATGGGACGGTAGTTAGAGATTATCTTGTCATCTTTCCCTGTTTTTGGAATGAGGGTAATGTGGGCTTCTAGTATATCTTTGGAAGCTATGTTGGTGGACGAGAAACTGTTAAATGCCTCGACTAAGTGCCGCGTTAGTATTTCAGGGAAGGCCTTGTAGTAGCCGACCGTCAGTCCATCGGGGCCAGGGCTTTTGCCCGGTTTCATGTGCTGTAATGCTCGTAATATCTCTTCCTTCGTCAAGGGAGCGTCTAGAGATGCAGCTTCGTCAGTTGTGAGAGGTGGAGGTGAGTATCTAGCGAGAAAGGAATGGATTGCTGCTTTCCTGACCCCGAGAGGAATTATGATGTGGGAGACCGGAACCTATTGGCTATAAAGATTGCACTGGAGGAATGGCTATTTTTGTTGGAAGGAGCAGCTTACCCCATCATGATATTCACAGACCACAAGAACCTAGAGTATCTTAGATCGGCCAAATGTCCGCGGCAAGCCCGGTGGGCTTTATTTTTCTCAAGGTTCAACTTCCATCTCATGTATCGCCCAGGATCCAAGAATGGGAAGGCAGATGCACTCTCATGCATGTTTCCAGAGACTCCCGATACTGTTGCCCCCAGCACCATCTTGTCCCCTCAAAATTTTCTTCTAATTCAGCCTGATCTAAGGTCAACTCTTGAACAGACCTCTGCTCAATGCTCTGAATCTGAGATCCCTGCACTCAGAAAACAGGAAGGACCCAAAAGAAGCCAGACTCCAGGTCCTCAAAACCCTTCACGACCACCAGCTCGCCGGCCATTTCGGGGTTCAAAAGACATCTGAGCCTATTCAGCAGTCCTACTGGTGGCCTAACCTGAGGAAAGATTGCAAAGACTATGTGGGTTCATGTATCACCTGTACCAGGAATAAAGGCAGTCACACGCAAGCTTAGGGGTCTGTTAAGACCATTGCCAGTCCCAGACCACCCTTGGAAAATGCTGTCCATTGACTTCATAATAGATTTACCCCTCTCTGAAGGATTCTCCACTATCCTGATGGTGGTCTATCGCTTGTTGAAGATGGCCTACTTTCTGCCTCTGGTGGGTACTCCCTCAGCCATGAATACAGCACACACCTTTATCAAGGAGATTGTAAGATTTCACGGCCTGGCGAACAACAATGTCTCTGACAGAGGGGTGCAAATCACCTCCAGGTTTTAGAGGGCTCTTTACAAAGCCTTGAATATTGAGGTCTGTTTATCATCAGCTTATCACCCAGAGAGTAATGGCCAGACAGAAAGAATGAATAAAACGCTAGAGCAATATCTCCATTGTTTCTCCACATTCTCGCAACATAACTGTGTAACTTTCCTTCCTTGTGCCGAGTTTGCATACAACAATTCCATACATGCTTCCACCAGTCAATCTCCATTTTGGGCAAATTATGAATTCCATCCTTCTTTTCTATCTAATACTGTGCCAGAAGCAGCAGTACCTGCAGTTCAGGACAGGTTAACCTTTAACCAGGAGAATTACCAAGTTCTTCAGGAAACTATGCAAAGGGCACAGAAGGATTACAAGAAATATTATGACAAGAAAAAGAGAAATATTCCAGCTTTGAAGGCTGGCGACAAAGTGTAGCTCTTTACAGCGAACCATAAATTATCCTGCCCTTCATGGAAGTTGAGTCCAAGATTAATTGGCCCATTTGCAATTAAGAAGGAGATCAATTCTGTGACCTTCGAACTGTCCTTGCCAAGCTCTTATAAGATTCGCCCAGTCTTTCATGTTTCTTTGCTCAAGCCAGCCATTTCTGGTTCCTTTGCAGGACAGGAGGATCCACCTCCACTTCCCATCACAGTGGGTGAGGAGAGTTTAAGGTAGAAGTCATCCTGGACGGCCAAAAGAGGGAAAGGCAGGTCCAATACCTCATAAAATGGATAGGGTACTCACCTGAGGAAAGTTCATGGGAGCCAGCAAGTAATGTACATGCCCCTAGACTCCTGCGTGAATTCTTCAGCATCCGGAGGATGCATCCGGGCATCCGGAGGGGGTGGCACTGTCAGAGAATGGTTCGTAGAAGATTGGCACATAGAAATTCTCCACTGGCACATAGGAATTCTTCATTGGCACTTTGCACGTATGCTAAAGCCCACACAATGCATGACAGATTCTGGTGCCCAGTGGCCTATTTTAAGCCAGCAGCATGAGCCATTAGTTTCTGGATGATCTTCAGCTTCCACTGTGAGTTCCTGTTCCTGATATTATTGGATCTCCTGTTACTGACCCTGCTCGCCATGACCTGTCTTGTCTGCATACCTGGCTTTGACCTTTGGCTTGTTCCTGTGACTTCGCTTCTGCCTGCTGATTGGTGTTTGACCCCTGGCTTGCTCTTCTGGCTCCGCTTCTTCCTGATTACCAGGATATGACCCTGGCTGACTCCTGACTTTGCTTGCTGCCTTTCACCTGGATGACTTTCTGTGCATGACTTATGACCTGGCTCCTGACCCTGCTCCTGGCTCTCCCAGCTGCCAAGTCTCACCTGGGACTCCTGAGGGACTCCTGCCCAGCAGTGCATACTACTCGTCAGCCGCCATCCAGCGGACATCCCATCAGCCTGTCACAGCTGGCAACCCCTGCTTCCATGAGCATAGCACTCCCTGTTATCACCTTCAGGGGCACTCTGCACTTAGCAGCAAGGGAAGCCCTCTCAGCACTTCAGCCTTCAACCAAGTACATGACAGCAACTCATCATACCATTCCTCCACTGGCCACATGCTACGCAAAGAACTAGCTGAATTTTTGTATAAAACATTCTATTCACGCAAGTATAAACTCAGACACTTCTTTTTGAGATTTCTGAAATCTCCATTGTAGCTTTGGTCTCCCAGCAACACACATTTTTTTTGGTTGCTATGGATGGCATCATTCTCTCTCCTACAGGCACTTGACAACTAACCACAGACCTCTGTCTAAACAGGTTATCTTGTGCTGTACACATGGAGAAGGAATCTTTGGTGACAGCATTCTTTCATGCACTGCATACTAAACAACTTACTTGCTTTCATGTTAAGTCAGAGTTTTCTATACGGCATCTCTCCTCCAGGGTGAAACACGCTCACATCTCTCAGGAATCACAATGTCTCATTTTCTTTGGAACTTTTGTCTCCCAGAGGCACTTCCCACCGGTTGCTAGGAGAGATGGGTTTTGCTGAGCTTAGGCTTGCTGGTGTTCCCAGTCACTCTATGTTGTGTTCTGCATGCAGCACCCTCCTAGGTAGGTTCTAGGATGAGTGTATTATAATCTTTGGATTCTCTGCTGGAGACAGCTAGGTAGATGTAAGTGTGGTCTAGAGAGCTGTGATCAGTTTGTGTAGGCTGCTCAGTATGCTCTGGTGCTGCTTATGCTGTCTGGGCATCCCAGTGCATCTAGTCTGGTATCACAGAGAGAGAAGGCTGCCGGTGGAGCTACAGGAGCCTTGTCAGTACAGACACCCTATGGATGCTTAGACAGATTCTCTTGTGCTCTAAGTCAGATGAGGGCTCACACAAGGAAGCATGCTGGCTAGTGTTCAGAAAGCTTTGTCCAGAACCGTCTACTAGTTTATTACATTGCTCTGTGCTGCTGTGAAGAAGTCTGTATGTGCCTTTGCAAGGATTTCGGTCAAGTTTCACTAGGAAAGGAAGGTAGAGACCTTGGTGTGAATAGTTCAATTTGGAGTATCCTGCTATATCCCTTCTCTATCCAAGTTCTCCAATAAGACCACAAAACCCCTAAACTGGTCATTCGAGACAATGAGCAGAAGTATGTGTGTGCACCTGGCTGTGTTAATATACCTTGTGCCTGGCTGTGAAGCAAAAGCAAGGAAGGCCCGAGCAAAATACCAGCATCTCTTGCGGGGGTTACGCTACATGCAGCAAGAGTTTCCCCATCAAATGTGTCATAGCTGTTGCAGGTTCAGTCCATTAAATGGTAGGTTATATGGATCTTTAACCAGAAAAGGGGCATATTAACTCTGGCCACCAGTGTTTGGGCCATGCCTCCCACACAGCAACTTTCTCAAAGGAAGACAAAAAGTATTATGCCGCGTACACACGAGCAGACTTTACGGCAGACTTGGTCCGGCGTACTGGATTTCGTCGGACAATTCGATCATGTGTGGGCTCCAGCGGACTTTGTTTGCTCAAAAGTTGGACGGACTTAGATTTGAAACATGTTTTAAATCTATTAGACGGACTCTTCTTTCTAGCGGACAAACCGGTAGTCTGTGTGCTAGTCCGACGAACTCAAACTGACGCATGCTCTGAAGCAATTACAAGACGGAAGCGCTCGGTCTGGTAAAACTAGCCTTCGTATTGAAGCTAGCAGATTCCTCTTCTGTGATCTTTTAATACAGCGCTTTTTTTTATTTATAATGCGAGGGGAATGAAGTTGTTTTTCTGCTTTATATTCACACAGAGTTCTCACAAACTACATGATTTATCCTCATGCCATGACTAATATGCTATTTTTAAAAAGCCAGATCTCCATAAATAAAGTATTAAATTAGATTTTGGACTCATATTTTTATTTTTAATTGATTTCCACACTATCTATTTTACAATGTGTGCTAAATTATACAAACATTTTTTTTTTTTTTTGTAGTTTCAAGTTACCACAATAACCTTAATATTTTGTGTTGTTTTAATTAACCTTAATGAGGTTGGTGTCCCTTGTTATTTAGACATGGGGGGTTCATTTTCCAAAGGCAAATTCATTTTTCACTACAAGTGCAAATTGTGCTTGGAATTGCACAGAAAGAGCATTTTGAAGTGCCTTCGCTGTGGATTTGAGGGGCACATGCAGTGGCGTTGCTAGTGGGGTGCGGGGGGTGCGGTCCGCACCCGGGTGCCACCCGCTACAGGGGTGACACCATCCGGAGCAGCGCAGCGGCAGTGAGTGTTCTCCTCCTCCTCTGTCTCTCTCACTACGGCGCTGCTGCCTGTCACATGATGATCCATTCTCCACCCGGGCGGCGTGGCTGCACACTGTCCTTTCCTCTCCAGCTGCCGCCTGGGTGTTCCATGTATCTGAGCCGCCCGTGCTAGTGCGGTAAGGGTCGGGGGGAAGGGGGTGTCGGCTTGCGATGGGGGGGGAGGGATGTCCTCTGTGGTGTTGACAGGTGGGGGGGGCTGTACTACTGATATAGTTTGTCCTGGGGGAGCTGTACTGATGGGGGTAGTTTGTCCTTGGGGGGGGCTGTACTGATGGGGGTAGTTTGTCCTGGGGGGGCTGTACTGATGGGGGTAGTTTGTCCTTGGGGGGGGCTGTACTGATGGGGGTAGTTTGTCCTGGGGGGGCTGTACTGATGGGGGTAGTTTGTCCTGGGAGGGACTGTACTGATGGAGGGGTAGTTTGTCCTGGGGGGGTTGTACTGATGGAGGGGGTAGTTTGTCCTGGGGGGGCTGTACTGATGGAGGGGTAGTTTGTCCTGGGGGGGCTGTACTGATGGAGGGGGTGGTTTGTCCTGGGGGGGGCTGTACTGATGGAGGGGGTAGTTTGTCCTGGGGGGTCTGTACTGATGGAGGGGGTGGTTTGTCCTGGGGGGGCTGTACTGATGGAGGGGGTAGTTTGTCCTGGGGGGGTTGTACTGATGGAGGGGGTGGTTTGTCCTGGGGGGTTGTACTGATGGAGGGGGTAATTTGTCCTGGGGAGGCTGTACTGATGGAGGGGGTGGTTTGCCCTGGGGGGGCTGTACTGATGGAGGGGGTGGTTTGCCCTGGGGAGGCTGTACTGATGGAGGGGGTGGTTTGTCCTGGGGGAGGGGGTGTACTGATAGAGGGGGTAGTTTTTCCTGGGGGGGGTCTGTACTGTTGGAGGGGGTGGTTTGTCCTGGGGGGGCTGTACTAATGGATTGGGGTGGTTTGCCCTGGGGGGCTGTACTGTTGGAGGGGGTTTATATTTAGTGAGGGGTCTATACTGAGGGAGGGGGGTCTGTACTAAGTGTGGGGGGGTCTCTACTGAGGGTGGATTATACTTGGAAGGGGAAATGTACTGAAGGAGGGGGGTCTGTATTGAGGGGTGACTATAGTTGGAGGGGGTGACACCATGTTTTACCGCACCGGGTGACACCAACCCTAGTGACGCCACTGGGCACATGCAAGGAACCACAAAAAAAAAACCTTTTTCTTGCACATGATTGTATGATAAAATCACCAGAGCTTCCCCTCATTTCAGCTCTTCCCCTCAGATTTACAGCGAC
This sequence comes from Aquarana catesbeiana, assembly GCF_042186555.1. Lineage (NCBI taxonomy): Eukaryota > Metazoa > Chordata > Amphibia > Anura > Ranidae > Aquarana > Aquarana catesbeiana. The sequence goes on along the minus strand of NC_133335.1, from coordinate 141,359,421 downwards.
TGCACTTCCAACAAGTGCACTTGCTGTGCAATTTCTAAAGTGCACTTTTCACTAGTATTTAGCACTTGATTTTAGAAATGATTTAGCCTTTTGGAAAAAACACACTTAGGGGTTGGTTTACTAAAGGGAAAAAGACTGTGCACTTTGCAAAGTGCAGTTTCCCTCTGCAAGAGCAATTGCTCCAGGGCTTAGTAAATGAGCAGAAGCTCTGCTGACTTCCATCATCCAATCATGTGCAAGCAAAAATGCTGTTTTTTTAATTTTCCTTGCACAGGATTGGGTAATCTTTGCAAAGTCAAGCCTTACCTAATTTCCTAAGCTCTGGAGCAATTGCACTTGCAGAGGGCAACTGCCCTCTGCAAAGTGCACAGTCTATTTGCTTTTATTAAATCAACCCCATAGTCTTTTTGACCTGTACCTGCCTACTCCCTAACAAAATGTCGTTTTGGAATCAAAACACATTGTCAATAATGTAAGGTAACAAAAAAATCCTTTTATTTTGGTTAACAAAAAATTAGGAAGGCAACACTGGAGACACTTTTAGAATCTGTGAAGCCTTTCGTCCCCCAGGACACACATCAAGTTTTAGGACAAGAAAATTGATATCTTGCGACTAGGGAGCACAGGGAGCACAGTCAGACCAGACAGAAACCAGGCAATCACTTTCGAGTCTTCTATGGAGCCTTCCCTGCATGCTTCTCTGCAGCCTTCCTCAGAGGCTCGGCCTCTAGTGGTGTATTTGGGGCAGGAGGAGGAGGATGAGGAGTGGCTTCATCTGCCAGATACGCTGTAGCAGTAAGTTCCCCTCTCAAGCCCTTCTGATAGGCCTGAAAAATCAAACCCTCACAGAGGAGGCTTTGCCCCTTTTCCAATTCCAGCAATCTGGTGGCCATATATGTCCCATATGCCTCCTCTGCATTGGGTGGTGTACTCAGGATTTGGCTTACTTCACGTATGAGGGCTAGGGATTCCTCCTCAGTTTGGGTCATTCTCCTGGGCCTTTTGGTGAGAATGCGGAGGGGAGGCACCTGACACTCCGTGCGGCTTCTACTCGGCCCAGCCACAGCCTCCTCCTCTCTCCCACTGGGCAAGGCCTCCTCCTCTCTCCCACTGGTCAAGGCCTCCTCCTGGCTGAGGTCATCCTGTGTCAAGAAAAGGGACATAGTTGTAATTTTGTGTTACGCAATCACACACAATTTTCAGCTCATGACTTGCAAATATAATTCTCAGCAAATAGTAAAGGCTATCTATTTGACACCACCATTATTACAGCTGAACAACAATATCTGAAGTACATAGGCGTGTGCACAGGGTGTGCCAGGTGTGCCTGGACACACCCTAATCGCCTTGTGTGGTGCATATTCCCCCCTGTTTAGACCACTGATATTTCATCCCCAAAAAAAATGTTACAAAAGAAAATAATTAAAAAAAAAATAAAATAAACAAAATTACACTGTCCACTGCCCTACTGACACCATCAGTACATATACACATGCATATGTATTTGAGCTTTGGGGTGCACACCCTAATACAAGGGGCTGCGCACACCTATGCAGAAGTATATTTTTGGCTATTACTGTCTAGTGATATGTCTACATATTAATATTTGTGATGAAGTCATTTTTTAGCAAGCACTTAAAAATTTGACACGTTAACATCATTAATAACATTTACACAATCACAAATTCCACAAAAAAGGATACCTGGCTGAAGCTGGGCGCATCCACTTCATCAGGGATGAAAAGGCCCAGTTCTTCCTGGGACTCCTCAGCTGGGGTGGAGGTGGATGAAAGGCTGGAGGGAAGAGTGGGGGGAAGGCTGAAGGGAAGGGTGGGGGGAAGGTCGAAAGTGATTGCCTGGCTTCTGTCTGCTCATCCAGGAATTGCATTTTGTGGTAGAACCACAACTTGGGTACATAAACTTGGTCGGCTGCTGCTCCGGATCTGAGCGACTCCTGGATTTTATTGTGTTCCCGCTTATACATGTTTCGCAAGATACCAATTTTCTTGTCCACAAACTTGAGGTCTGCCTGGGGGACTCGAGTCTTCACAAATTCTAAAAGTGTGCCCAGTGTTGCCTTCCTTACAGCTCGATTGAAATATAGTGGGTGTTTGACCTCCCACAGGTTTTTGTTTTCCCGATATAAGTCAATAAATCTCGACAAAAAATCTGCCTCTTTAAAGGGATTCATTGTTGCTGAAAGACAAGACACAAGATCAAAACTGTAATGTCAGTCAGAACTCCCAGGATTATTTTGTGAAGAATCTAGGGGACACATATACACACACACACACAAACACACACACGTTTAATCTTACCTTTGTTTCTGACTCTCGCTACTTCCGCACGGACATACGTAGGCCATCGTAATAGCTTTATATACACTGCGCATGTGTCATGCTCCGCCTGCGTCGCCCGCCCCTGACGTTCTTTAGTACGATTTGTCCCCGCCCCTTCACTCTTCGTTGCGCAGTGGGAGTAGATAGAGAAAGATGGTAGAGAGAATCAGTGGAAGTAGCGCGGAGGAAAGCCCGGAGCCACAACCATCCACATCCCGGAGGAGATATAAGGCCACCAACATGGCTTTTGAAGAGATGGTGGAGATGGTGTCCATATTGAGAAGGGAGGACTACGATGGCAAAAAAGTACCGTACACACTCCTGAATATGCGGAAAGACAAAATAATGTCCTCAGTTGTCACCGCTTTAGAAGCTAAATTTGGCACTAAACGTTCGAATGACCAATTGAGGAAGCGGTGGTCTGACATCAAAAGTCGGGAGCCAGAAAAATATTGGCGAATAAAGAAGCTGCTTAAAAAAAGTAACTACTTCTTGTGTTTTCCTATTGAGATACTTAACTTGCATGCTGATCCATATTTTATTTGTTTATACAGCATCGTTCGAAAAAAAGTCAGTTTCTTTAGTATCATATGTCTTTTACAAAGAACAGTTTCTTTGTAAAAGACATATGATACTAAAGAAACTGATGGGTTTTTTTTGCCAAATACGATGGTACAGGGTTGGACATATATACTTGATCATTTTTCGTATTCCAAAAATTTGTTGATGTGGTGTAGATGTGTTGGAAAATATAATGCTTCTTAAAAAATGATTCAGTGTAATGTAAGGACAGGACACAGCAGCTGGTTCCACATCTGGACTCACGAGCACTAGTGTACTATGTGACCATAAAGAAATTTTAGAGGGGTAATACACATAGGAGATCATTGAGGTGTGTGCATCTGTGAAACTTGCATGAAAATGTGTACTGTTTATAATTGTTGTTCATAGGTAATGTTCATCCTGTCTTCTAAATTTTTGAGGACAAAAAAGGCAACTGTCCACAACTCATAACCAATGTTTCAGATTATTTAAAAACATCTAAAATATCACTGTGTTTTAACTATACCTTTTGTTGAATTATCATAGGGGAGAAAAGACTCAGACAACAGTCCAAGGATCCCAGGACCCCCCAAGTCACCAGCCTGAGGCTGAAGATAGCCCAAGCCCAAGACCACACCCACCCGACGAGCTGGAGGAAGGAGAGGTGGAGGAAGTGTGCAACCTTTCAACCCCACCAAGTGAGTGACTGACACCCCAGCTTAAGGTAATGTATTTAGGCGTGCATATTTTAAGCCTTGTTTTTTTCACACATTTTAGGTGAGCTTCTGGTTGTGGAAGGCCAAGCGGCAGAGCCATTCAGCACAGACAGTGCCCAAAGACTGATTGGCCAGATAATGCTGTGGAATGGCCAAATTGATAAAATGCGTGACCAAATTCAAAGCATGCAACTTTGCCTGGACTCCATGCAACAGGAAATGAAGAACAATAGAATAACGTTTTGCCTAAAAACATCAATCATGTTCTTCATTTCCTTGTGAAGTTTCTTTCTTCTTGAAATTTTTGTTTAAAGTTTATTCATTAAAAAAAAATTTTTATGATTCACACGGTGTGTCATCATGTGCTATCTTCCATCATGGGATATCAATGTACTTGTTTTGTGTTTGCAACCCCTTCATCCTCAAAATTATTTAGTGGTGAGAGGAACAAAGGGATTGCACACATAAAACACGTACATTGCTCACCCATGATGGGAGATAGCACATGTTGACTTGACCCTTTTGTAAGGCTCAATTTTGAGCATCTTAAAAATTATCGATTTACAGGGGTGACATCACCAGCACCGTTCTTAAAATGTTGAACTTTGTAAGTTCTTTGATTTTTTTGTATGTTTTTCAAAACACTGTTGTGAATTTAAAGATTTTAAACAAGGTCTATTTTTGTTTAAATATGCCTTTAATAATGTTAAAAAAAAAAAAAATGTAACAAAAAAAAACTAAAAAAAAATTAACAAAAAAAAAAAAACTAAAAAAAAATCCAAAAAAACAAAAAAACAAAAAATGTTTCAAAAAATGCACCTTTCAATGTGCACACAGTAAAATGTTTTTACTACTACAATGTCTGTGGCTGATTATTTCTCAATAATATGTTTTGCAAATTTTTGTGTGGTTACAGTGACCAAAGGCCTTATTAACTAAAGGTAAATGCACTTGCCACTACTACAAGTGCACTAGGAGATAGACCAAACTAAATGCAAACAAGAAGAAAAACAAGATATTTTATCCAAAATTTATTTTTTTTATTTTTTTAAAAATTAAAGCTCTTCTTGAATAGGAATGGCCCCCCGACCATTAAAATGATTCACATATCGCTCATGCACTTGACGTGCGGTTCGGGGGGCCAAGCCAATACGGCCAGTTTCCAGGCCTGTCAGTGTTTCATCTTGTACAAGTCTGGCCTCAGGCCCAACAGAGGTAATATATGTAGCAGAATGTCTACGTAAAAAGTTATGTAGTAAGCAGCAAGCAAGTATGATGTGATTAATTTTATAGTCCGCCAGATTTGTGGCTGAAAGGAACAAATGGAACCGGCTGGCCAGAATCCCAAAGGCATTCTCCACAACTTTTCTTGCTCTGGCCAGCCGGTAATTAAATACCCTCCTCTCAGGGGTGAGTGTTCTTTAGGGGAATGGCCTCATCAAGTGCTCACTGAGAGCAAACACTTCATCAGCGATAAAAACTGAGGGGAGTCCATCCACATTCTGGTCATCAGGTGGCAATCCCAGGCCACCAGTCTGGAGACGCTGGCACAGCTCAGTTTGTGCAAACACTCCTCCGTCAGACATCCGGCCGTTCTTCCCCACATCCACAAACAGAAAGTCCAAATGTGCCGAGACCACCGCCATCAAAACTACACTATGGAACCCCTTGTAGATATAGAAATAAGACCATATCATGTAATGTTAAAGGATAAAACTTACCTTCATATAGTCCTTCTGCAGGACCTGAATGATGGCAGAACAGGTCTCTGGGATTATGATCCCCAGAGCCTGGGGGGAGATGCCTGTCAAGAACTTCAAGTCCTGAAGACTTCTCCCAGTCGCCAAGTAACGTAAAGTGGCAACTAGCCTCTGCTCCGCACTGATGGCTTGCTTCATGCAGGTATCCTGCCTGCTGAGATAGGGGGTCAGCATAGCCAGCAGACACTCAAAAACGGGGTCTGTCATCCAGAGATAATTCCTGAAATCCTCAGGATTATTCTCACGGAGCTCACGGAGCAAAGGCATATGTGAGAATTGGTCACGCTGGCGCAACCAATTCTTCAACCATGAACTCCTCCTTACCCTGTTCATGGACTGGACTCGGGTCAAAGTATTAACCCCAACACCAAGTCCCCATGCAGCACGAACTCGAGAACGAGTACGTCCATGCGACATGGCTTCAAAATGGTCTGCTGGTCAAACAAACAAACTTATAACAAACGCACTGAAAAACAGTAAGGCCTATATAGAACGACCTGAAAATCAGAACGGCCTGCAAGCAGGTTATGAACTGACCAACACACACTGAAAAGCAGATACAAACCTCACAAGCACAAACTGAACCGCAGAAAACAATCAAAATAAGCTGAAGTGTGAAAAGCGCAAATCGTCTCTAACCAAACTTCTACTAACACGAGATAAACATGAGATTAGCAGAAGGAGCCCAAAGGGTGCCTTAGTGGGGCTTGAACTTCCTTTTTATAGTCCCGTCGTACGTGCTGTACGTCACCGCGTTCCAAACCAGCGGACTTTTGCAGTGATCGTGTGTGTCCAGGTCCGTCCCTTTTTAAGTCTGGCGCAAGGAGCCGACAAAGTCTGGCGTAAAGTCCGCCGAGCAAAGTCTGTCGTAAAGTCCGCTCGTGTGTACGCGGCATTACACTTCACCTGTGGGCAACATCTTTGGCATAAAGTCAGCTGCACTGATTTCACCAGCTTTACTACAAGCAAACATACAATTATTGACCCTCTGATTATCTTCTCTAGCACGGCACTCAGAGCCGGCTTCCCAATTTCAGTAACTTGCCAACAGACCTTTAAACTTGTACTCAGTAGATTCATAAACTGGCAGAGCTCAACTGGGCTCCTGTAGGATCTCCACAGGTCGTGACAACTTCTCAAGCCATAGAATTCTCACCTTTTTAAAATGGTTGTAAACCCTTACACACCACTTTTACCTACAGGTAAGCCTATAATAAGGCTTACCTGTAGGTACTGTGAATATCTCCTAAACTTGAACTGTTTAGGAGATATTCACTGTATCAGCATGTGCCGACGTCATCGGCACATGCTGTCTTAAAGGTTTTTTTGGGTGTTTTTTTTGTGGGTTTACAACCATATTAAAGTGTCTGTTTGAACAACTCATTTTGCACAGATCAGTGAAAATTGAGCATATTTTCTTTAAGGGCTTTTCAGACTTTAACTATAGAGCGCAAAATCTGGTGCAACTGTGCACAGTTTGACAAAAAAATAAACTGGAAGTTGATTGGTTTCTATGCAGAGCTACACCAGATTTTGCACTCTCCAGTTTTAGTAAATCAACCCTTCTCACTCTTGCTAGCTGTCCTTACCTGCCTCATACAATATGCAATTTCAGGGACAACACGCCCAGTTCAAATTAAAAGCACTTGCTTCTCAGCAGTGGGCTTCTTATTCTGCCCTTTACATATGTCCACAATATGTGGGAACTAGCTTCAAATGGTAAAGCTTTTAAATTCAGCATTCCACTTTCAATACCACAAAACACAACATTTTACTTCAGCACCATTGCTCTGGGCCCCCCTCAGACCTTTGTCTGCTCCTTCAGACAGTATTTTTTTTTCTTTAACCACTTAACAACCGGCCCATAGCCGAATGACGGCTGCAGGGCGGTTGCTTAACTCTGGGAGGGCGTACTATGACGTCCTCCCAGAATTCCCCTCTCGCGCACCCCCTGGGGCGCGCACCCGAACACATCCATGACCGCGGCCGTTTACCATGTGATCGCACCGTCAAATGACAGCGCGATCACATGTAAACATCAGATGTCGCCGGTTCCTCTCCTCCCCTCCTGTGTACCGATCGGTACACTGTGAGTGGAGAGGGGGATGGATGGATGGCTGCAGCGCTGTGGGCTGGATGTGTAGTGCCCACAGCGCTGCACAGTGACATCCAGCCATCCATCCATCCATGCTCAGCCATCCCTACTACTCCGCAATGCTGTGCAATACTCTGCAAAGCCCCACATTACCCTGCAAAGCCCCACATTACCCTGCAATACCCCGCATTACCCCGCCATACTCCGCCATACCCCGCCATACTCTGCAATACTCCACAATACCCCGCCATACTCCGCAATACTCCGCAATACCCCGCCATACTCCGCCATACTCCGCAATACCCCGCAATACCCCGCAATACCCCGCCATACCCCGCCATACTCCGCAATACCCCGCCATACTCCGCAATACCCCGCCATACTCCGCAATACCCCGCCATACTCTGCAATAGCCCGCCATACCCAGCCATACCCTGCCATGCTGAGCCATGCTCGGCTGTACTCGGCCTCTGTATGTGGCCAGGCTGTGGAAGTCTCACACATGTGGTATTGCCGTACTCAGGAGGAGTAGGAGAATCTATTTTGGGGTGTTATTTTTGGTATGTACATGTTATGTGATAGAAATATTGTATAAATGGACAACTTTGTGTTAAAAAAAAAAAAGCGTTTTAACCACTTCCCGCCCGCCGGCCGTCATACAACGTCCTTGACTTTGTGCGGGGATATCTGAATGATGCCTGAAGCTACAGACATCATTCAGATATCAGCTTTTTCAGCCGGCGATTCCCTACACCATAAGAACAATCATAGCAGCTGTTCCACTGCTTGATCATTCTTACGGGAGGCGAGAGGGGATGTCCCCCCCTCCCGTGCTTCTACCGACTCACCGCTACGATCGAAGCCAGGATCGTTTTTTTTTTTTCTTAATTTCAGGCTTCCCAGCCTAGAGGTGAGATGTGGGGTCTTATTGACCCCTATCTCACTGTAAAGAGGACCTGTCATGCCATATTCCTATTACAAGGATGTTTACATTCCTTGTAATAGGAATAAAAGTGGTCAAAAAAATTTTTTTTTGGAAAAAAGCATCAAACTAAAATAAATAAAGTAAAATGAACAATAAAAAAAAAATTTTTTAAAGCGCCCCTGTCCCTGTGTGCTCGCATGCAGAAGCGAACGCATACGTAAGTCCCGCCCACATATGAAAACGGTGTTCAAACCACACATGTGAGGTATCGCTGCAATCGGTAGAGCGAGAGCAATAATTTTGGCCCTAGACCTCCTCTGTAACTCAAAACATGTAACCAGTAAAAAATTTTAAAGTGTCGCCTATGGGGATTTTTGAGTAGCAAAGTTTGGCGCCATTCCACAAGCGCGTGCAATTTTGAAAGGTGACATGTTGGGTATCTATTTACTCAGCGTAACTTCATCTTTCACATTATGCAAAAACATTGGGCTAACTTTACTGTTTTGGTTTTTGTAAAGCACAAAACAGTTTTTTTTTCCAAAAAAAAGGCGTTAAAAAAATTGCTGCGCAAATACCGTGCGAGATAAAAAGTTGCAACGACCGCCATTGTATTCTCTAGGGCAGGGTAATGTTTTGGGGTTCTATGTAATTTTCTAGCTAATAAATGATGATTTTTACATGTAGGAGAGAAATGTCAGAATTGGCCTGGGTGCTCCAGAACGCCTGAAGGTGCTCCCCTGCATGTTGGGCCTCTGTATGTGGCCACGCTGTGTAAAAGTCTCACACATGTGGTATCGCCGTACTCAGGAGTAATAGCAGAATGTGTTTTAGGGTGTAATTTGTGGTATGCATATGCGATGTCTGAGAAATAACCTGCTAATATGACAATTTTGTGGAAAAAAATAAAAATAAAAAAAAAACCTTGATTTTGCAAAGAATTGTGGGAAAAAATGACAACTTCAAAAAACTCACCATGCATCTTTCTAAATACCTTGGAATGTCTTCTTTCCAAAAAGGGGTCATTTGGGGGGTATTTGTACTTTTCTGGCATGTTAGGGTCTCAGGAAATTAGATAGGCCGTCCGTACTTCAGGTGTGATCAATTTTCAGATATTCGCACCATAGCTTGTGGACTCTATAACTTTCACAAAAACCAAATAATATCCACCGATTTGGGTTATTTTTACCAAAGATATGTAGCGGCATAAATTTTGGCCAAAATATATGAAGAAAAATTACTAATTTGCAAAATATTATAACAGAAATAAAGAAAAAATTATTTTTTTACAGATTTTTCGGTCTTTTTTCTTTTATAGCGCAAAAAATAAAGAACAAAGCGGTGATTAAATACCACCAAAAGAAAGCTCTATTTGTGTGAAAAAAAGGACAAAAATTTCATATAGATACAGTGTTGCATGACTGAGTAATTGTCATTCAAAATGTGAGAGCACCAAAAGCTGAAAATTGGTCTGGTTAGGAAGGGGGTTTAAGTGCCCAGTTGTCAAGTGGTTAAAAAGAATACCATAAGGAGTTGATCCCTATACAATTTAGGGGTCACTTTACTATCGACACATACATCAGCTGTCTATATTATAATAGGCACAGTTATAGATTAACCATTTCCAGAGTGTTTGAATCCAGTAGATATGATCAATAACACAACACTTTCAATCAATTATTTGATCTTCTTCAAATATACACACAAGAGTCCAATCTGACGTTTCAACTTTGAGCCCCTAAAAACACAGAAGGGCCCCATAATCATATAGCAATTAAGATTAATTAAAGAGAGAAGGAAGCAAAGGGGGTTATTTACGAAAGACAAATCCACTTTGCACTACAAGTGCAAACTACAAGTGCAAAGTGCACTTGAAATTGCACTGAAAGTGAACTTGGAAGTGCAGTCGCTGTAAATCTGAGGGGTAGATCTGAAATGAGGGGAAGCTCTGCTGATTTTATTATCCAATCATCTGCAAGCTAAAATGCTGTTTTTTATTTAACTTGCATGTCCCCCTCGGATCTACAGCGACTGCACTTCCAAGTGCACTTTCAGTGCGATTTCAAGTGCACTTTGCACTTGTAATGCAAACTGGATTTGCCTTTAGTAAATAACCCCCAATGTACTGTAACCCCCTCTTAGATTTATTGAAAACAAAAAACCTTGCATCAAAAATACTAATGTAAATAAATGAAATTAGATATCTGCTCCCCAGAAAGTGTAGATAATCTAACTTGAGTGAAAAAAAAGTGGTAGGGGGCTCTAGATGATAGATGTGTTACCAAATATATTAGAGTGCCAATAATATCATTAAAAAAGCCAAATAAAACCTCATATAACAAATACATTAAAGTGCAAAGTGCAAAGTATGAATTGGAAACCAATAATAGTTAAAAGTCCTTTAAACAGTCCAGATAATCTTCAGTGCAGTATCTTCAATAAAAGTATTGTGAAAAAAACCTTCACCACTTGGTAGTGTATCCAGAGAGAAGGCTTCTGGTCCTGGCTTCCGGTTTGTCTCTACACAACAGTGGAACGCATGACGGCCTTTGAGCATGAGCCAGGGTGTAAGTTGTTCCTTTCAGCCTTACATGCAGGCTATCCTTAGTGTTGGGAAAAGGCACCTACACATGTAAGCAGGCACTCTGTCTTTGGTTTTAATATTTTTAAATAAAACAATATTACGCTATTGTTTCCCTCCCTCTCTTATTTTATAGGTCACCATGGTGGAGAGGAGGCCGTAAAAACACAAGTCTCCTGCTATATCCATAAGAACATCCAAGCAAGCCCCAAGATTTTACCAATTAAGGACCATTTGAACTTCTTTTTAAGTAAAGAAGTCATGGTTGTCTGGTGAGTAGGACATTCTAATTGAGCACATTGGGTGTGTGTTTTGGATACACTGCCAAGTGGTGAAGGTTTTTTTTTATAATATTGAAGATACTTCACTGAAGATTATATGGACTTATTAAAGGACTTTTAAATATTATTGGTTTACAATTCCCATTTTTTAGCATTTTGCACTTTAATGTATTTGTTATATGAGGTTTTATTTGGCTTTTCATTTTTTTATGATATTATTGGCACTCTAATATAGTTGGTAACACATCTGTCATACCTCTTAGCTTTATGCCTCTCTCACCTGGATAAGAACTTCCCAGGAATTAATATCAGTACCGTTACAGTATGTAAAATCAGCCAGCCATAGGGTGCATAGCGCTAAGGGTGTTCCAACAGAAATGGCTACATGAAAAAAAAAAAAAAAATATATATATATATATATATATATATATATATATATATATATATACAGTGTGGCCTGGCGGCAAATTCAAAAAAATGTAAAAATCATAACACATACAGTACTGTAATCTTACAGATTACAGTACTGTATGAAATCATTTTACATCCTTTTTGTCCCCAGTGCTTTGTCCAATGCCCTGCATGTAGTTTTATATGATATATACTGTTCTTTCTGCCTGGAACCAACCAAAAAGTGTCCCTTTACATCAAAAGTGGCTTTAGACCAGCTAGAAAACAGCGATAGTAAATTAGAACACTTGCAGAATTGAGCGCTAGTGAATCGTGGGGAAATTTATTTTATTATTATTATATTATTTTTTTTTTTTTAATTATTTATATTTATTTATTATATTATAATTTATGATTTTGTGTTTCAAACTTCATCATACCCGGGATGTCTACTAGACTCTTGTTTGGACAGATTTAAGTGTGTTATTGTTAAGAATTACACACCTACAATATAAAACGCCACATTTCCATGCAAAATAATTGAACCGTTTTCAGCACCTAAAATCCGAAATAATCATATTGCCAGGGAGGTTAAGAGGCTCCTCTGTCCTCCACTCATTACCTGTATTAATGGAACCTGTTGAACTTGTTATCAGTATAAAAGACACCTGTCCACAACCTCAAACAGTCACACTCCAAACTCCACTATGGTGAAGACCAAAGAGCTGTCGAAGGACACCAGAAACAAAATTGTAGACCTGCACCAGGCTGGGAAGACTGAATCTGCAATAGGCAAGCAGCTTGGTATGAAGAAATCAACTGTGGGAGCAATAATTAGAAAATGGAAGACATACAAGACCACTGATAATCTCCCTCAATCTGGGGCTCCACGCAAGATCTCACCTGTGGGGTCAAAATGATCACAAGAACGGTGAGCAAAAATCCCAGAACCACACGGGGGGACCTAGTGAATAACCTGCAGAGAGCTGGGACCAACGTAACAAAGGCTACCATCAGTAACACACTACGCCGCCAGGGACTCAGATCCTGCAGTGCCAGATGTGTCCCCCTGTTTAAGCCAGTACATGTCCGGGCCCATCTGAGGTTTGCTAGAGAGCATTTGAATGATCCAGAAGAGGATTGGGAGAATGTTATATGGTCAGATGAAACCAAAGTAGAACTGTTTGGTAGAAACTAAATTTATCGTGTTTGGAGGAGAGAGAATGCTGAGTTGCAACCAAAGGACACCATACCTACTGTGAAGCATGGGGGTGGCAACATCATGCTTTGGGGCTGTTTCTCTGCAAAGGGAACAGGACGACTGATCCATGTACATGAAAGAATGAATGGGGCCATGTATCGTGAGATTTTGAGTGCAAACCTCCTCCCATCAGCAAGGGCATTGAAGATGAAACATGGCTTGGTCTTTCAGCATGACAATGATCCCAAACACACTGCCCGGGCAACGAAGGAGTGGCTTCGTAAGAAGCATTTCAAGGTCCTGAAGTGGCCTAGCCAGTCTCCAGATCTCAACCCCATAGAAAACCTTTGGAGGGAGTTGAAAGTCTGTGTTGCCCAGCGACAGCCCCAAAACATCATTGTTCTAGAGGGGATCTACATGGAGGAATGTGCCAACATACCAGCAACAGTGTGTGACAGCCTTGTGAAGACTTACAGAAAACATTTGACCTCTGTCATTGCCAGCAAAGGATATATAACAAAGTATTGAGATGAACTTTTGATATTGACAAAATACTTATTTTCCACCATAATTTGCAAATAAATTCTTTCAAAAATCAGACAATGTGATTGTCTGGATCTGTTTCCACATTTTGTCTCTCATCGTTGAGGTATACCTATGATGACAATTACAGGCCTCTCTCATCTTTTTAAGTGGGAGAACTTGCACAATTGGTGGCTGACTAAATACTTTTTTGCCCCATTGTGTATATATATATATATATATATATATATATATATACACAGGTATATACACACATACAGTGATACAGTGCCTTGAAAAAGTATTCATACCCCATGAAATTCTTCACATTTTGTCATGTTACAACCAAAAACTTAAATGTATTTTATTAGAATTTTATACATGTCTGAAAAGTGTGGCGTGCATTTGTATGCAACCCCCCTGAGTCAATACTTTGTAGAACCACCTTTCACTGCAATTTCAGCTGCAAGTCTTTTTGGATACATCTCTACCAGCTTTGCACATCTAGAGAGTGAAATTTTTGCCCATCCTTTTATCAAAATAACTCAAGCTCTGTCAGATTGGATGGAGAGAGTCTGTGAACAGCAATTTTCAAGTCTTGCCACAGATTCTCAATTGGATTTAGGTCTGTACTTTGACTGGGCCATTCTAACATGAATCTAAACCAGTGTCCTGTCCTCAGGACCCACTAACAGGCCAGGTTTGCAAGATAACTGAAATAGATCACGGGTGATATCAGTTGCTGCTCAGTGATTGCAGTATTCTAGTCTGCATCTCCCCAAGGTAATACTTAAAATCTGGCCTGTTAGTGGGCCCCAAGGACAGGAGTTGAGAACCACTGATCTAAACCATTCCATTGTAGCTCTGGCTGTATGTTTAGGGTCGTTGTCCTCCTGGAAGGTGAACTTCTGCCTCAGTTTCAAGTCTTTTGGAGACTCTAACAATTTTTCTTCTAAGATTGCCCTGTATTTGGCTCCATCCATCTTCCCATCAACCAGCTTACCTGTCCCTGCTGAAGAAAAGCATCCCCACAACATGATGCTGCCACCACCATGTTTCACGGTGGGGATGGTGTGTTCAGAGTGATGTGCAGTGTTAGTTTTCCACACACATAGCGTTTTGCTTTTAGGCCAAAAATTTAAATTTTGGTCTCATCTGACCAGAGCACCTGCTTCCACATGTTTGCTGTGTGCCCGACATGGCTTCCTGCAAACTGCAAATGGGGCTTTCTTTCAACAATGACTTTCTTCTTGGCACTCTTATATAAAGGCCAGATTTGTGGAGTGCACAACTAATAGTTGTCCTGTGGACAGATTCTCCTACCTGAGCTGTGATTCTTTGCAGCTCCTCCAGAGTTACCATGGGCCTCTTGGCTGCTTCTCTGATTAATGCTCTCCTTGCCTGGCCTGCCAGTTTAGGTGGACGGCCATGTCTTGGTAGATGTGCAGTTGTGCCATACTCTTTCAATTTTCGCATGATGAATTGAACAGTGCTCCATGAGATGTTCAAAGCTTGGGATATTTTTTTTATAACCTAACCCTGCTTTAAACTTCTCCAAAACATTATCCCTGACCTGTCTGATGTGTTCCTTGGCTTTTATGATGCTGTTTGTTCACTGAGGTTCTCTAACAAACCTCTGAGGACTTCACAGAACAGCTTTTTTTATACTGAGATTAAATTGGCTTTTGCTTTTGATAACGTTGCGCATAGATGACGAAACCCGCTAAGATGAATCTCCCGTACGTCACCACTGGCCCAGAGAGTGGAACGTTCGCTATGCTTTAAGCAGCGACCACTACTCACACACGTGTAGGGACTTTTTTTGTCTTTGTGATGTTCAGCATGGTCATTTTTTACAGTTTTAGCAATACCATTTAATGGATTTTATCATGTATGATGCTGTTTTTCAATAAACCATCTGAGGATTTTACACTATCGGGAGTTTTTCTTTCTACATACCGCACACCTGCAAATTTTGATCCTGGAGTCACCATTGGAGGTAAACCATAACATCGGGAGCAACCAGAGGATATCGCAGTGGGATCGGTTCCTGACTCCCCATTAATGACCTACAAGCACAGTAGACTCCTCTTGTTATAAGGTAAGGGAGTCCAACACATCTTGTGAGTGCAGAGTATTCACAGCCCCCCACTAGGTGCATGTATTGACACCAACGGGACAAGGAGCAAAACAGCACTTATTCACAAGGAAAATACTTTGTTTTGCACAGCCAACACCACATGCATTTAATTGTCAGTGTAAAATTGCCATAAATTCCCATTGATTAATTTGATGAATTTACCAGTTTTGGACTTTGGCTCATGTATGTACTTTATATGTTAATTGTATTGTATTAATTTAATTAATTGATCTATTCAGTACAAGTTGGTTTATGACACTGATAATTATTACACAGGTATTTAGTATAATTAATAGGTGGAGCAGGCGCTGTCTATTATTCATTAATTTCTATTATAATTATTAGCTCTATGCACCCTATGACTGATTTTGCTTACTATGATGGTGCTTACATGAATTCCTGGGAGGTTCATATCCAGGTGAGAGAGGCATAAATCTAGGATGGACTTGCCTTGTTTCATTTCCTCCTAAATGAACCACTCCCTGCCTGTCCACTGCATATACAGCCGGGCAGAAAAAGCGTTGTTCTGTGAGGACAAACCTGTATGTCCTCCCACACTTAGCACTTGTGTAGAGGCGATATCTTGTGACGGCTTTGTCCCTTGGACACAGAATGTCGCTGATCGGTACAGGGTTGCTGTGGTTGGTCCTTGTACCACATGATGGCTGTGTCCAATCACAGTTATCCCAAAATGTAAACAAAAGCAACATGTCTGTGTATCAGGTCCAAAAACATCTGTCACAATGTACCAGTGCGTCCTCAACATGTGTCACAATGTCCCAGTGTACCATCAACATCTGTCATTGGGCGATTTACTAAAACTGGTGCACACTGAGCTGTGCGCAGTAATCAATAAGCTTCTAAATTCAGCTTATTCAATTAAGCTTTGATAATAAAACCTAGAAGCTGACTGGTTACCATTCATTCTGTGTGCACCAGTTTTAGTAAATCTCCTCCATAGTGTTCCAGCGCACACTAGCAGGGTGCCTTTGGCCAATCATGGCTCAGGGGCTAAATCCACGCCCCACACTATATAAGGCTGCTTACACAGCTGCCGTGTATTGTGTTTATGAATGGAGAGAGATTAGGTAGGTTAGTTAGTGGATTGAGTGTGCAGTCAGTGTAATTTATATAATCATACAGTGTAGAGTATATAGTGCAGTAAGTGTAGAATATACAGTCAGGTCCATAAATATTGGGACATCGACACAATGCTAATATTTTTGGCTCTATACACCACCACAATGGATTTGAACTGAAACGAACAAGATGTGTTTTAACTGCAGACTTTCAGCTTTAATTTGAGGGTATTTACATCCAAATCAGGTGAATGGTGTAGGAATTACAACAGTTTGTATATGTGCCTCCCACTTTTTAAGGGACCAAAAGGTATGGGACAATTGGCTGCTCAGCTGTTCCATGGCCAGGTGTGTGTTATTCACTCATTATTCCCTCACTATCAGTGAAGCAAGCCATCATTAGGCTGAAAAAACAAAACATCATAGAGATAGCAAAAACATTAGGTGTGGCCAAATCAACTGTTTGGAACATCTTTAAAAAGAAAGAACGCACTGGTGAGCTCAGCAACACCAAAAGACCTGGAAGACCACGGAAAACAACTGTGGTGGATGACCGAAGAATTCTTTCCCTGGTGAAGAATACACCCTTCACAACAGTTGGCCAGATCAAGAACACTCTCCAGGAGGTAGGTGTATGTGTGTCAAAGTCAACAATCAAGAGAAGACTTCACCAGAGTGAATACAGAGGGTTCATCACAATGTAAACTATTGGTGAGCCTCAAAAACAGGAAGGCCAGATTAGAGTTTGCCAAACAACATCTAAAAAAGCCTTCACAGTTCTGGAACAACATCCTATGGACAAATGAGACCAAGATCAACTTGTACCAGAGTGATGGGAAGGGAAGAATATGGAGAAGGACAGGAACTGCTCATGATCCAAAGCATACCACCTCATCTGTGAAGCCTGGTGGTGGTAGTATCATGGCGTGGGCATGTATGGCTGCCAATGGAACTGGTTCTCTTGTATTTATTGATGATGTGACTGCTGACAAAAGCAGCAGGATGAATTTTGAAGTGTTTCAGGCAATATTATCTGTTCATATTCAGCAAAATGCTTCAGAACTCATTGGACGGCGCTTCACAGTGCAGATGGACAATGACCTGAAGCATACTGCGAAAGCAACCAAAGAGTTTTTTAAGGGAAAGAAGTGCAATGTTATGCAATGGCCAAGTCAATCACCTGACCTGAATCTGATTGAGCATGCATTTCACTTGCTGAAGACAAAACTGAAGGGAAAATGCCCCAAGAACAAGCAGGAACTGAAGAAAGTTGCAGTAGAGGCCTGGCAGAGCATCACCAGGGATGAAACCCAGCGTCTGGTGATGTCTATGCGTTCCAGACTTCAGGCTGTAATTGACTGCAAAGGATTTGCAACCAAGTATCAAAAAGTGAAAGTTTGATGGATGATTGTTAATCTGTCCCATTACTTTTGGTCCCTTAAAAAGTGGAAGGCACATATACAAATTGTTGTAATTCCTACATCGTTCAACTAATTTGGATGTAAATACCCTCAAATTAAAGCTGAAAGTCTGCAGTTAAAGCACATCTTGTTCATTTAATTTCAAATCCATTGTGATGGTGTATAGAGCCAAACAGATTAGAATTGTGTCAATGTCCCAATATTTATGGACCTGACTGTATAATACAGTGCAGTCAGTGTAGTGTATATAATGCAGTGCAGAGTATATAGTGAAGTCAGTGTAGTGTATATAACGCAGTGAAGAGTTGATGGGGACAAGGGCCTCTTCCCAACAACCCTGGCCGGTGGTCCGTGGGCAGGGGGCTTATTGGAATCTGGAAACCCCCTTTACCAAGGGGGCCCCCAGATCCAGCCCCCCTATATGAATGGGTATCGTACCCCTACCCATTCACCAAAAAAGTGTAAAAAAAGTAAAAACCACAAGAGTCACCTGACATCAGAAGGGAGCGATGTCACCCAGTTACATCACCTGGTGGCCCCGCCCTTGCCTATTAAGGAGCTGTCAAAGCGAAGAGAGAGCAGTCGGCAGGAGGCCTCCCATGGAGGCGGAGTGTTTTCATTTTTGATATTTTTAAGGTCCGTCGGGCAGCATGATTGACGGTGGATTTACATTGCTGGACACTTTTTTTTCCTCTTTTTTAATAAAGGATTTGTCAAAAACTGCCTCTTGTGGTTTTTACTTTTTTTTTACACTTTTTTGGTGAATTGGTAGGGGAACGATGTACCAGATACCCATTCATATAGGGGGGAAACCGGGATCTTGGGACAAAGCATCCTCCCCATGTTGAGGGCAAGCGGCCTGGTATGGTTCAGGAGGGGGGTTACTCCCCCCCCCTTTCCTGGCCTGCCAGGCTGCTTGCTCAGATAAGGGTCTGGCATGGATTTTG
This sequence comes from Aquarana catesbeiana, assembly GCF_042186555.1. Classification (NCBI taxonomy): domain Eukaryota; kingdom Metazoa; phylum Chordata; class Amphibia; order Anura; family Ranidae; genus Aquarana; species Aquarana catesbeiana. The sequence goes on along the minus strand of NC_133335.1, from coordinate 141,340,484 downwards.
GAGGGGCACCACAACTTTTTTTTTCAATTTTGGCATGGAGTTCCCCTTAAAATCCATACCAGACCCGAGGGACTTTGTATGGACTGGGGGGGGAACCCTATGCCATTTTCCTTTTCATCTATACTGCCGGGAGCTGGCAATACATTACAGCCGTGAGCAAATTTGAATTAAATTTTTTCCTTTGGAAATTTAATTAGTGCTGTGGCATGTTCTATACATTGTACAGATGCACCACTTTACAGGCAGACTAAGGGAACCCCTAGGCATGATATTTAAAGGAATATTTCATTTTTATTTTAAGCATCATTAAAATCAACGCTCCTTTAACCACTTGTCACCCAGCCGCCGCAGTTAAACTGCAGCAGGTTGGCTTGGCTGCGCGAATCGCCGTAGGTGTATGTCCGACTCCTATACGTCTTTCTGTGAGATTTTAGAGATGAACACATGGAGACAGGACCGAAATGTGGAGTGATGGCTTGGTAAGAACTGACTGAAGCATTCACCCTTGAATGAATGGAGACAGCTGAGACAGCCTAACCGAGCAGAGTCAGCTGCGGGAGACCGATAGACCCATACACGGGACACTGATAAGAGTGGAGGAGGACTTTCATCTAGGGTTATTCATAAATGCCCATTACCCCTGCAGGGGTTCCGTCTTTTGGTGAGTGGGGACCTGATGGGGGGAGCACTACCAGTCACTTTTTGCTGCTGAGCACTGAAGTCACTTTGAAGAATTACAACTGGACAGTACTCCTTTGCAATATACAATTGGTTGCATCATTTTTTCTACACTGTGGGACTTTGTTTGTTTTTTGGATATATATTATTATTTTCATCAATTTTTATATGCACATGGAATTTATCTATGGACTTTAATTTAGGGCTGGACAATCTAGCTTGTGTTGTGATTTCTTTTATATCTAATTTGCTCATGGTATACACTTATATATATCCGAAGGGATGTGTATGGTCAAGTCTGTATGACCACGCACAGCACTTTCTTCACATGTGGTTTATATGTATTATTATTTGTTTTACTACATTTGTGTATAAGTCAAGGTTACACTTATCCCTGGAAGGTACAGTCACTTTTACCTATTTGGGATAGCACATTAATGTGTAGTTGTATAATATAGACACTTCTCTGTCACACAATCATATAGAATATACACCATTTTCTTTTTTGCTCACATACCCTCCTGGTACACACACATTTTTTTTAGGGTAGCGCTAACCACCCCATCTTCACACTTTTATATATGTGAAAGTAAAATGTAGCGCATAGATTGTGCAAAAAGTCTTCAATCAAGAAAACAACTGAAAAAACAAATGTCCACGAATGGTAAACATAACAATGATAAAACTTATAAGTCTCTCAATAAAGGTGAATAAAGTCCAGTGAGTGAATAAAAAACAAATACACATGGAATGTCCCACTGGAAATGGTACGTGGATGTGAGACGGCAAATGTTCTAACACGGGTAAATCATCAGATCATCCCCAAGCTGTATCTCACAACTGCATGTGACTAAGTAAAGATGGTGTGTAAGAAACTCTTACCAGATACATTGGACTCCCTTGTCAGCGACAGGGAGTCACTCGAGCGGGTTGCAGTAGATATGTGGAGAAAAAATAAACAGGCTCCCACTTTGCTCATCTACACTATGTGGAGCCTGTTTATTTTTTCTCCACATATCTACTGAGAGATCAAACCAGCCTTCACTTCAGTTTTTTTACGTGACGCACTGTTCCCTCTGATTCGCACCTTGGCCATCCTTTGGGAGGACCCGCCTGGCGGCCCCGGGAGATCCACACAGAGTTTGACCCAGAAGGTTCGCAGAGCTGTGATGTCCGCTTACAGGCCCTGAGAGGCAACCCGCTCGAGTGACTCCCTGTCGCTGACAAGGGAGTCCAATGTATCTGGTAAGAGTTTCTTACACACCATCTTTACTTAGTCACATGCAGTTGTGAGATACAGCTTGGGGATGATCTGATGATTTACCCGTGTTAGAACATTTGCCGTCTCACATCCACGTACCATTTCCAGTGGGACATTCCATGTTTATTTGTTTTTTATTCACTCACTGGACTTTATTCACCTTTATTGAGAGACTTATAAGTTTTATCATTGTTATGTTTACCATTCGTGGACATTTGTTTTTTCAGTTGTTTTCTTGATTGAAGACTTTTTGCACAATCTATGCGCTACATTTTACTTTCACATGATTCTTTGGTTGTTGTCACCTTGTATGTAGCTGCTCCGCACCATATACTTTTTTGAATTTAGCGCAGTGTATACTTTATTATCTTTACACTTTTATATATATTTTAAGTTCTCTTGGGAACCCACAGGGGGGCTGCAACCCGTATTGTCCTGAGCGCGGAGCTTATCATTTATTTATGATGCCTCGGAATACTGCTCTATAATTGAAACCACCTCCTGCAACTCCTCTGTCCCAGAGATAAAGACAGAAACATCATCAGCATAGGCTAAAACCATCAAGGGCGGCTCACCAGTAATGCCCACCGGCACCCCGCACAACGGTCCGCTCTCTAGCCTTCTGATGAAGGGGTCGATTGCGAACACGTATTGCAAAGGGCTCAGCGGAAACCCCTGGCGCACCCCCGATCCAACCCCGAAGGGCCGTCCAACCCAACCATTAACAAGCATGAAGCTGTCTGCCTCTCTGTATAAAGTCTTAAGCCATCCAATAAATCCACCCTCCAGGCCATACTTGTCAAGGAGAAGCCAGAGGTACTCATGATTGACACAATCAAAAGCCTTTTCCTGATCCAGTGCCAGCAAATACTTTCCCCAGCCTTCAGCCCTGCAACATTCCAGAGCCTCCCGGACAGCTAACACCGCTGATAAAGTGCTTCTGCCCTGGACCGAACAGTGCTGCTGACGAGAAAGCAATCTGTCTGCTACTGACGACAAGCGCCAGAAAATTATCTTAGCCAGAATCTTTCTATCGACATTGAGAAGGCTAATGGGGCGCCAATTCTCAATCATTGCAAGGGATCCTTGCCTTTTGTCAACAGAATCACAGCAGATTGTCTCATGGAGGGAGGGAGCGAACCCTCCTGCAGACAGTCGTTAAATACCTCCACAAGATAAGGTACCAAGCTGGATTTGAAAGTCTTATAAAATTCAGCCGTCAATCCGTCTGGCCCAGGGGTTTTCTTAATAGCCAGACCATCTATAGCTTTGACTACCTCTTCTGCCGTGATTCCCCCTGTCAAACTTGCCAGCGGAATGTTATTTCCCAGACCTGGTGTAGAATCTAGGAAACTCAACATCTTTGCCCGATCAAGGTACCCAGAAGATCCACATAAAAAGACCAAGAGACCTTCAGGATCCCTTATCCCAACAACTGTCTTAACTGCTGCGCTTTGTTTGCGGTTCTGATAAGGGTCGGGCGACTGATATTTCCCGTAGTCCCTTTCCAGAACCAAAGAAGCATGCTGGTCATACTGATACTTCCTAAGGAGAAGTTTCACCTCTGAGATTGAGAATCTGGAATGAAGTATGCTCGTAATCCGAGGTTCCACTGTACCTGCTGGCTGGATCATGGTGGTGTACATGCCAGTTATATGCCTGGTCTCTCAAATACATTATAGTAAGTTATTTTCTTTTAATAATATATAATATGATGTCAATTGGTTAAAGCAGTTGTACACAATGTGGCTTGTCCTTATGTGCCCTTCATGTCCACTGTGAGTTTGCCTTTGGTTACCCATGATGGCATAGGAAGATCTTTTGCCAACCATGGTTGTGGTTTGATTGCTATTGTACACTGCAGATCTCTTATAATTTAATGGTCATGTTTATATGGTAAGGGCACATCATTGGTGTGATACACTAAAGCCGGCACCTAAGTGGAGTATGTTTTGGCACATCATATTTTATGTGAACAAGAGTTGTTTGATCTCACCTTGGAACTCTTTATTTTATTCATTCACTTTTAAAGGGATATGCACCCTTTGTTTGCACCAATTTGTTAGCACTGAAAGTATTTGCAGAATTTTCTAATATTCTATTGTCTCAATCTGTACTGATTTCTACTGATTTACTACTGACCTATTATGTGAATTTTAGGGATGGGCCAAAGACCCCCTGGTTTGGTTTGTACCAGAACATGCAAAAAGAAAGAAAAAAGAAAGGCAAAAAATTTGTGCGAACATGCGAACACCGTTAAAGTCTATCACGAACATGGAAAATCAAAAGTGCTCATTTTAAAGGTTTATATGCAAGTTGCCATAACAAGTGTATGGGGACCTGGATACTGCCCCAGGGGACATGTATCAATGCAAAAAAAGTTTTTAAAATGCCCGGTTTTTCAGGAGCAGTGATTTTATTATTGCTTAAAGTGAAACAATGAAAATGAAATATTCCTTTAAATATCGTGCCTGGGGGTCCCCTTAGTCTGCCTGTAAAGTGGCACATCTTTCTGATGTGTTTTACTGTGCCACAGCAAAATGACATTTCTAAAGGAAAAAATGTCATTTAAACTTAAGCTCGCGGCTGTAATGTATTGCCGGGTCCTGGCACTATAGATGATAAAAATCTCTGAAAAAATTGGCGTGAGTTCCCCCCAGTCCATATCAGGCCCTTTGGGTCTGGTATGGATATTAAGGGGAACTCCACGCTACAAAAAAAAACATTGTGGGGTCCCCTCCAAAATCCATACCAGGCCCTTCGCGTCTGGTATGTATTTTAAGGGTGACTCCACACCAAATTTTTTTTTAAAAATTGGCGAGGGGGTCCCCCAAAATTCATACTAGACCCTTATCCGAGCAAGCAGCCTGGCAGGCCAGTAAAGGGGGGGAGGAGCAACCTCCCCCCCTCCTGAACCATTCCAGGCCACATGCCCTCCACATGGGAAGGGTGCTTTTGGGGCCCCCCAAAGCACTTTATCCCCATGTTGATGGTGACAAGGGCCTCATCCCCACAACCCTGGCCATTGGTTGTGGGGGTCTGCTGGCGGGGGGCTTATCGGAATCTGGAAGCCCCCTTTAACAACCAGATGACCCCACCCCCCTTTGACGGCACAAGATGTCAGAAGGGGCAGGCTAACTCAGTTGTGTCACTGGGTGGCCCCGTCCTTGCATATATAACAGCTGTCACAGCCAAGAGACAGCAGTCGGTGAGACGCCTCCCATTGAGGTGGAGTTTTCTTTTCGTTCTATTTTTCAGGTCCGTCTGGCGGCGTGATTGAAGATGGATGGACATTGCTGGACACTTTTTTTTTATAATAAAGGAATTGTCAAAAACTGTGTATTGTGGTTTTTACTTTTTGACACTTTTTTTGGCGAAAGGGTAGGGGTACAATATACCCCATACACATTTACATGGGGGGGCAGGGATCTTGGGGCCCCCTTGTTAAAGGGGGCTTCCAGGTTCCGATTAGCCCCCCTCCCACAGACCCCAACAACCACCGGGCCAGGGCTGTGGGGACGAGGCCTTTGTCCCCATAAACATGGGGACAAGGTGCTTTGGGGTCCCCAAAACACCCTCCCCATGTTGAGGGCAAGTGGCCTGGCATGGTTCAGGAGGGGGACTGCTCGCTCGTCCCCCCTATCCTGGTATGGATTTTGGGGGGACCCCACGCCATTTTTTTTTACATTTTGGCATGTAGTTCCCCTTAAATTCTATACGAGAACCAAAGGGCCTGGTATGGACTGGGGGGGGGCCCATGCCATTTTTTTTCTTAATTCTGTCATAGGGTTCCCCTTAACCACCTCAATAGACTATATTATATACTGTACACTGCACTATATACCCTGCACTGTATTATATATACTACACTGACTGCACTATATACTCTAAACTGCAGTATATATACTATACAGACTGCACTATATACTCTGCAGGTGGCGCCTGAACACTGTAACTTCTCCTCACAGTTATTCATGTTGGGCGCAGGAACGGGCCCTGCTGTTAAATATTATTTCAAAAATTGTAATTACATACCCCAGTCAAACAGGTGCAGAAAAGCTGGGCCTTGGGTGTTGGTTGTGCCAGAACACTGTAACCCCTCACAGTTATTCTTGTTGGGCGCAGGAGCTAGCCCTGCTGGTAAATATTATTTCAAAAATTGAAACTACATGCCCCAGTCAAACAGGTGCAGAAAAATTGGGCCTTGGGTGTTGGTGGTGCCAGAACACTGTAACCCCTCACAGTTACTGTTGTTGGGCACAGGAACGGGCCCTGCTGTTAAAAATTAGTTCAAAAATTTAAATTACATGCCCCTGTTAAACAGGGCTCAGAAAGCATGCTGCATGCAGGACAGGCCAGTAGCTCAGTTGCATATTGAGCAAGTTCTGGCCAGTGGTCCATCCTCAAGACCCAGTAACCCAGTAGATGCTCTGTTGGAAATGTCTCCAGTCTGCTCTTGCCCCTAGATATTCCTGCACCATATAATGCAGATGCTGGCGATGGTTGCTTGAACCTATCAGCCCCTGGCGCTGAGGACTGAAAAATTGTTTAAAGGCATTGGTCAGCCGGCCAACTTTCCTTGCTCTTCCTCTGACCGAACGAAGCCTCAGAAACACGTTGTCCAGCACCAGGAACTGGTAACCTCCCAGGGTCTCTAGAAAGGCGTTACACAAACTTTTCTTCAAGTCCTTCTGAAGATGTTTCATCCTCTGCTTCCTCTGCGAAGGCAGGATGAGTTCTGCAACTTTACCCTTTTAACGTGGATCAAGAAAGGTTGTCAGCCAGTAATGATCCCTCTTCTTGATACCACGAATCATACGGTCCTTTTGTAGGCTTTGAAGAATCAGGGAGCCAATGCAGCGTAAGTTTGTAGAGGCATTAGATTCTGAATCCTCTGGGTCACTGAGGATGACATTGTCAGGCACTACCTCCTACCTTTCTATTTTCCATGAATGTAAACACATCCATAATAGCAGCAAAGGGGAAATGTGAAAAAAAGAATATAGAAGTGAGTGTCCTTCGCGCAACTATAAAATCGCTAAAAGTGATAAAATGGTGTTGGATGATTGCAGCAAAATCTATAGTGTTCACAACAACACAAAAGGAAACTAAAAGTGAAAAGGGTGATTTCGTGCAATAACCTAGTACATGAGGAAATATCCTCTATATAAAATGCAATCTAAGCAATTCCAGACCCTATATCATTTATAAAGATATTAAAATGTAAGGGTCCCAACACTGAACCTTGGGGTATACCACTGATAACCTTAGACCATTCAAAATAAGAATCATTAACCACTACTCTCTGAATTCCGTCTTTTAGCAAGTTTTCTATCCATTTACAAACTGATATTTTCAAGCCTGTAGACTTTACCTTACACATTAGTCGTGTGTGGGGAACTGTATCAAACACTTTTGCGCGTACAATGTACAACTCCTTGGGTTTCTGGGGACTGAAAACCATCCCTTGAAGACTGCTGCTGAATGTTATCCTCCACATCCATGCTGACACAATCCTCTTCTTCCTGTGTGTTTGGCGGCCCCGCGTGAATTCTATCTGCATAAGAGGGGCCTTGAGAGGAAAGTAAGTCCTGTTCTGCCTTAAGTGCCCTCTCCATGATTCCACAAAGCGTGTGCTCCAGCAGGAAGACTAGACGGACAGTGTCACTGATGCATGCATTGTCGCTGCTCACCATCCTTGTGGCCTCCTCAAATGGTGACAGGACAGTGCATGCACCCTTAATCAGGAGCCACTGGTTTAGCCAAAAGAAGCCAAGCTCCCCTGAGCCTGTCCTGGTGCCATACTCACACAGGTACTCATTTATGGCCCTCTGCTGTGTGTGCTGCTGCTGCAGCATTGCCAATGTTGAGTTCCACCTGGTAGGCATGTCAAATGAGGCGGTTGGTGGGCAGGTTGAATTCCCTTTGAATGTCAGCCAGCCAAGCACTGGCATTGTATGACTGCCAGAAATGGCCACAGACTTTTCTGGCCTGCGTCAGAAGTTCCTGTAAGCCTGGGTTCCTGTTCAAGAAATGCTGCACCACCAAATTCAGGACGTGTGCCAAGCATGGAACATGGGTCAAGTGTCCCTGTCAGAGGCAGAGAGAAGGTTGGTGCCATCATCGCATACAACCATTCCTGGCTCAAGCTGCCGTGGCGTCAACCACCTCTGAGCCTGCCCCTGCAAAGCAGACAGAATCTCTGTCCTAGTGTGGCTCCTGTCCCCTAGGCAGACCAACTGAAGCACTACATGGCATCTTTAAGCATGACTGCTTGCGTAGCCCCTTGAACTCTTAAGGAGCACTGCTGTTTCAGAGGACAATTCTACAGAAGAGGCCATAGAGTAAGAAGAAGAGGAGGGGGTGGAGCAGAGAGATGTGGCAGAATCACCACCAGCTTTTTGGAGGTGTGGTGGCGGAACAAGCTCTAACACCTAACCCTGTTCTGCATCCTTCCCAGCTGCCAGCAGAGTTACCCAGTGCGCCATGTAGGAAAGGTAACGTCCCTGACCATGCCTGCTAGACCATGAGTCAGTGATGGACTTTTCGACGGATCTCCGACGGAGTTCCAGCGAAACGGACTTGCCTACACAAGATCACACCAAAGTCCTATCGTTTCGAATGTGATGTCGTACGACCGGACTAGAATAAGGAAGTGCATTGCCAATAGCCAATAGCTGCCCTTGCGTCGCTTTTGGTCCGTTGGACTAGCATGCAGACGAACATACAGCCAGAGCTACAATGGAATGGTTTCGCTTAAAGCATATTTATGTATTAGAATGGCCCAGTCAAAATCCAGACCTAAATCTGTGGCTAAATCTGTGGCAAAACTTTAGAAATTGCTGTTCACAGATGCTCTCCATCCAATCTGACAGAGCTTGAGCTATTTTGCAAAGAAGAATTGGCAAAAATTTCACTCTCTAGATGTGCAAAGCTGGTAGAGACATACCCAAAAAAGACTTGCAGCTGTAATTGCAGCGAAAGGTGGTTCTACAAAATATTGACTAAGGGGTCCTGAATACAAATGCGTGCCACACTTTTCATATATTTATTTGTTAAAAAAAATTTAAAACCATTTATCATTTTCCTTTCACTTCACAATGTTTTGCCACTTTGTGTTGGTCTATCACTTCCCAATAAAATACATTTATGTTTTTGGTTGTAACATGACAAAATGTGGAAAATTTCAAGGGGTATGAATACTTTTTCAAGGCACTGTAAATCTAAGAGGGACTTACAATATATTGTTTCCTTCCCCCTTTAATTATTCTTAATTTCTATATGATTTTGGGGTCCTTCTATGTTTTTAGGGGCTCAAAGTTGAAACATCATGTTAGACTGTGTTTTTCCTCTTTAATGGCATGGTGTATGGGTACTATGAATTGTTACAGAATTTTTTTAATCAAGCTGCCTAGAGATTTTTTGCATATTTTTGCAAATTCACAAATATATTTAATGTAAGTAGTGCACCGTTTGTATATTATTATGTACTAAAATTTATAATGTTTTTTTTTTTTTTTTTTCATATGAATATCTAATTCTCTTATTACCTTTTTTTTATATATATACATTTGTAGAGTACGATTTTTCACTGAAGAAGATCAAATAATTGATTGAAAAGTGTTGAATTATTGATCATATCTACTGGATTCAAACACTCTGGAAATGGTTAATCTACAAGAAGAATTTTGCCCTATTAACCAGCCAAGCTTTATAACCTCTTGACTGCTAATTGAAATCCGCCCACACCCTACCCCTATCAGTATATATTTAAGCTTCTCTTGGGGGAAGCATTTGCAGGGGGTACACATTTGCAACTTGGCTCTTTCTCAAAGTGGCGATTTCTATAAGTGAAATGCACTTCTGACTCTGCACTTCAGCGAAGGCACAAAGCGAAAAAATACAAGATAAACACTTTGAAAAACAGCATACAGACATCAGGTGAACTTATGTACACCTTTAGCTCTTTTCCCTTGTAACATGCTTTCTCTACCACTGCTTTTGACAACTCTGTCCTCCATCCTAAAACTATCTCTCCTTCACCCCTCTTCTCCCCCCCACAGCATATATATATCACCCTCACTCCTGTCCTGTCCTCATTACTGCACCCACTAACTCCTGCTAATTCTAAATCCACATACACTAAAAATCTCCAAGACCCTGGGGCATGTCACTTCATATAAATCCCACTCCCATATTACCTCCCTCACCCTCTTGCTTCTCCTAACCTCTGGAGATATATCCCCAAACCCTGGGCCTCCATCATTTAACTGTACCCCATGCACCCATCACCCTGCACCCTCTGGCAGCAGCCGCTGCAATCAACACAATTTAATTCCCATTTCTATTCTTCCCAAAACCAGACTCCCTTTCTCTTGTGCCCTTTGGAACTCGCGCTCTGTCTACAACAAGCTCACCTCTCTCCATGACCTCTTTATTGCCAACTCATTTAACCTACTCGCCATTACCGAAACCTGGCTCCATGAATCTGACACTGCAGTGGCGGAACTACCGCCATAGCGACACACACGGCCGATATGGGGCCCGCAGCTGTTAGGGGCCTGGACCCGGTGAGGACAGGCACAGGCGGCTCCGCGGGTGACAGCGGGTGAGAGCGGGCGGCTTTGCGGGTGAGAGCGGGCGGCTTTGCGGGTAAGAGCGGGCGGCTCCACGGGTCCGCTCCGAGGGCTGTCAGGCGGTGAGTCAGCTGGGCGGCTCGGCTCGTGTGTGAGCGGGCTGGCCAATCAGGGAGCTGGCAGCCGGGGGTGCATAGAGATGACATCATTTCTCACCGCCGGCGCCCTCCCTGCATCCCTGCAGTGCAGTTCCCCCCTCACTGTGCAGGCAGCCTCGGGAAGCAGAGAGATGACCTTATCTCTCTGCTGCCTGACTCTGGGACACAGCATGAAAGTGACACAGCAAGTGACAATCCGTAATGTGTGACAGGTGAAGTGGCAAGTGACAATCCGGGACGTGGCAGCAAGCGACGATCCATAATGTGTGGCAAGTGACAATCCGGGACGTGGCAAGTGACAATCCGTAATGTGTGGCAGGTTACGTGGCAAGTGACTATCCGTAATGTGTGGCAGGTGACGTGGCAAGTGACAATCTGTAATGTATGGCAGATGACGTGGCAAGTGACAATCTGTAACATGTGCCAGGCGATGTGGCAAGTGACAATCCGTAATGTGTGACAGGTGAAGTGGCAAGTGACAATCCGGGACGTGGCAGCAAGTGACGATCCGTAATGTGTGGCAAGTGACAATCCTGGGACATGGCAAGTGACAAGCCGTAATGTGTGGCAGGTGACGTGGCAAGTGACTATCCGTAATGTGTGGCAGGTGACGTGGCAAGTGACTATCCGTAACGTGTGGCAGGTGATGTGGCAAGTGACAATCTGTAATGTATGGCAGGTGATGTGGCAAGTGACAATCTGTAACATGTGGCAGGCGATGTGGCAAGTGACAATCCATAATGTGTGGCAAGTGACAATCCAGGATGTGGCAAGTGACAATCCGTAATGTGTGGCAGGTGACGTGGCAAGTGACAATCCATAACATGTGGCAGGCGACGTGGCAAGTGACAATCCGTAATGTGTGGCAAGTGACAATCCAGAAAGTGGCAAGTGACAATCCGTAATGTGTGGCAGGTGACGTGGCAAGTGACAATCCGGGACGTGGCAAGTGGACAATCGGCAACATGTAGCAGGTGACATTCTGCAACGTGTGACAAGTGACAATCTGCATCTGGTGGCAGGCGACGTGGCAAGTGGACAATCCGCAATGTGTGGCGGGTGATGTGGCAAGTGACATTCCGTGACAAGTTGCATCTGGTGGCAGGCGACGGTGGAAAGTGACACACTCAGGGCTCCCACTGATTCTGCATTATGGTGAGTTGAACTATTTCATTTTATATAACAGAACAGAAATTGGTTAGAAGGCTGCAGGTCAGCAATGTGTGTCCTTTAGGGGCTGCATACAGTATACTGCATACTTTGTTGTTCAAAATTAATATAAGCTGTTGCCTGGGTACTGTGCCACATGGGTGCGGTAATCTGTTGTTTAATGGCATTAGTTGTTTTTTTTGTGGAGGGGGCGGTTTGTGGGGGGGGGGGGCAGTTTGCAGGGGGGGGGCCCCATACAACATTTTGCTATGGGGCCCTGTGATTTCTAATTACGCCCCTGCGACACTGCATCTTCTGCTGCCCTATCCCATGGTGGTCTTCTCTGGACTTACTCCCCCAGATCCAGCGGACGTAAGGGAGGAGGTGTCGGAATCCTTCTAGCCCCACATAGCACCTTTCAGGTACTTCAGCCACCTCCCTCTCTGTCACTCTCCTCTTTCGAAGCACACTAAGGATAGCTGTGATCTACAGGCCCCCTGGACCAGTATCAACCTTTCTTGAAGACTTCCCTGCCTGGCTACCCTACTTTCTTTCTTCTGAAATCCCCACTATCATTCTCGGGGACTTCAACATCCCTATTAATACTAACACTCCTTCCACTTCCAAACTTCTCAGTCTAACATCCTCCTTTGACCTGAAGCAGTAGATACATGCTCCAACTCACTCAGAAGGCAATATCCTTGACCTCGTGTTCTCTCACCTTTGCACTCCATGCAACCTCTCTAACTATCCATCCCCTCTCTCTGATCACCACCTTATTAGTTTCACTCTCTCCCTCTCCTTCACCTCCTCTCCCTCCAACCACCTTAACGTTACCCACAGAAACCTATGTCATCTCAACCCTTCTCTTCTCTACTCTGCTATCAACAACCTCTACGACAAAATCTCACCCCTATCCTGCACCAACCTAGCCACTTCTGTGTACAACGCTTCACTTCTAGCCTCACTGAACTCACTTGCCCCCCTCACTACACACAGAATCAAGCCCAGACCCCTTCAACCTTGGCAAACAGATGATACTAGAAGTCTGAAAAAACATAGTCGTGCTCTGGAGCGCCTGTGGCGTAAGACTGAGTCCCAGAGAGATTTCTACCAATATAAATCTGCCCTCCAAAAATACAACTCCAGCCTCCTCTCTGCCATGCAGACCTATTTTACCACTCTCATTATCAACTTATCATTCTGTCCCCATCAACTCTTCTCCACCTTCAACTCTCTACTTCGTCCTCCACCGCCTCCACCCGCCAACTCACTCACTGCACAGGAGATCGCCAATCACTTCAAACAGAAGATTGATACTATTCGCGCTGAGATCTCTAATGTGCCGACACCCTCCACGCTTTACACTTCATGCCCACAGGCACAATCATTATTTCCCTCTTTCAACCCCACCACTACAGACGAAGTTGCTAAACTACTTGCTAATGTCCACCTTACCACCTGCCCTCTGGATCCTGTTCTCTCACAAATGCTACGTTCACCCTCTGGCCCTATACTACACTCTCTAACCCACATCTTCAATCTCTCCCTCTCTTCTGGCATCTTCCCTAACTCTCTAAAACATGCACTTGTCAGACCCATACTTAAAAAGCCCTCACTGGACCCATCCAATCTTAACAACCTACGCCCCATCTCCTTGCTCTCCTTCTTATCCAAACTCCTCGAACGTCTGGTCTACAACCGACTGAGCGTCCACCTCGCTGATAATGGCCTTCTCGATCCCCTTCAGTCTGGATTTTGTCCTCAACACTCCACAGAAACTGCTCTCCTAAAACTAACAAATGATCTACTAATGGCCAAAACCAATCGACACTATTCTGTACTCCTACTCCTGGACCTCTCTGCTGCCTTTGATATGGTTGACCACCCCCTCCTCCTCAAAAAACTTTACGCCTTTGGTCTCCGTAACTGTACACTTCGCTGGTTCTCTTCCTACTTATCCAACCGCACCTTTAGCATTTCTTATAACTCTACTTCCTCCTCTCCTCTTCCTTTCTCTGTTGGGGTCCTTCAGGGTTCTGTTCTTGGACCTCTACTATTTTCAATCTACACTGCCTCCCTGGGTCAACTGATAGCCTCCCATGGCTTCCAATACCACCTCTATGCTAATGACACCCAAATCTATTTCTCTACCCCTCAGCTCACTCCCTCTGTCTCCTCACGTATAAGTAATTTACTCTCAGATATATCAGTCTGGATGTCTCACCACTTCCTTAAACTCAATCTAGCCAAAACCGAACTTATAATTTTTCCTCCCCCCTATGCCTCTTCCCCTGATCTCTCTGTCAAAATCGATGGCACAACTATAAGCCCATCCCCACATGCCAAGGTTCTAGGTGTAGTCCTACACTCTGAACTCTCCTTCAAGCAACACATCCAATCACTGTCCAAATCCTGCTGCCTCAACCTCCGCAACATCTCCAAAATATGCCCCATTCTAACCAATGACACAACAAAGCTCTTAATTCACTCGCTGGTCATCTCTCACCTCGACTACTGCAACTCCCTTCTCATTGGATTACCTCTACATAGTCTATCACCTCTTCAATCCATTATGAATGCCACTGCCAGACTCATCCACCTTACCAATCGCTCTGTGTCTGCCACTCCTCTCTGTCAATCCCTCCACTGGCTTCCGCTCGGCCAAAGAATTATATTCAAAATTCTAACAACTACGTACAAAGCCATCCACAATTTCGCCCCCAGCTACATCACTAGCTAGTCTCTAAATACCAACCTACTCGCTCTCTTCGTTCCTCTCAAGACCTCCTGCTCTCTAGCTCCCTTGTCACCTCCTTCCATGCTCGCCTCCAGGCCTTTTCCAAAGCCTCTCCAATCCTATGGAACTCCTTACCCCAATCTGTCCGCTTATCTCCTACTTTATTAGCTTTTAGAAGATCCCTGAAAACCCTTCTCTTCAGAGAAGCCTATCCTACCCACACCTAACAACTGTACTTTCATTTTTTTTTCCATCAGCTCATCCCCCACAGTTATTACCTTTTGTCTCCACTTGACCCTCCCTTCTAGATTGTAAGCTCTAACGAGCAGGGCCCTGTGATCAATCCTGTATTGATTTGTATTGTAAGTGTACTGTCTGCCCCATGTTGTAAAGCGCTGCGCAAACTGTTGGCGCTATATAAATCCTGTATAATAATAATAATACACTGCCTATAAGGCCTTATGTATACTGCAGCTGGTAAACGAACGTTTAGGAGCATTTGGGCGTTTTTTTCAGCAGCCCCTGAACTCTCCTCAATGTTATCTTATGGGAACATGTACACTTTAGGCTTTAAGGACTGTATCTTAGCGGCATTTGAAATGCCAAAAGCTTGTAAACACAGTAACTCGCATTTATAAGCATTTTCGTTTATAGGCGTTTTCAATGGGGAAAAACTTTGGACCATTTACAATGAGAGAGAAAGAGAGAGAGAGATACTTGTTTTTCCTGCATTGTGGGCGATGCCTAGGGCAGCATCTGTCAAAGGAGGGGAGGAGGGGGGTGTAGGCAGCTGCAGTCTAATTTCTCCACTGCAGGTGTCACTCAACCACAGAGGAAGTCAAGAGGAACATGGTTCCTCTATGTTTTCTGGGGCCACCAGGGAAGTTATCCAACTGGATGCTGCTGCCCCATGTGACTAGCAGCCACCTGGGTCAAGCAAAGCCTATTTAAAGTCCTGGCTCTCAAGTTTGGTGCGCATTAGCATGTCTGGTAAGAAAGCTTGTCCCCTCCCCCCCTCACAGTGGTGATGAGTGTGCATGCACATCCTTTTTTTTCGCAGAAGTTGGTGTGGGGATTTTCTCGTCATTATTTTATATGTGGACCCTTATGTGCTCTTTTAATAGAGACTTTGAGTTAGCGCTGCACCCTCTTTGTATTGTGTTGCTGTGTATGATGTGAATTCAACCTATTTGTGCCGGCTGCTACAATTCTTTCATCCTTGAGCAGATATTGTTTGGCTTTTAATACATATACACACATACAGTATATATATATATATATATATATATATATATATATATATATATATATATATATATATAGCCTCTCGCACACACACAGCAATTTCTGTTTGTGGGAGCCTGGGGTTCCTGGGTGGAGGAACTATACCACAATTTATGTTGCATCGTCATATTGTAAGGGCAATTTAAGAGTATGTGTTTTGAGGGCATACGGTGTGGTTAATTTGTTGGATACCTAGGAAGAGCAAATGTCAGATTATACCACACACTACATAGGCTGAAAATAAGGCACCTCAAGTGCGTTCAAGCATAAATAATGAAAATCTCCAGTAGATCAAGAGAAAGTCAAAAACCCCTCTTAATGCATTGTTCAAAAGAAACTAGCATACCATCTGGTATCCTGTGATGTTTTTTTTTTTTTTATAAATATACAGTATGTTACTGTTTATATAACATTTATAAGAATTTTATAAATCAATAGTTATTAAAATGGTGTGGGCCACCTTTTCCCCATGATGTTTTTAGTTATTGGTAGCAACATAGTTCCAAAATTGTAATAATTAATTTAAAATAAATCCCCCTGTAGCACCCTCTACCTAGTGTAGGTGCTAGAATGAGATTTTTCTGTAGTGCAGGGAAATTTAAGCAGGCATAGCCAAAAGCTAGGCCTGTTTGTTTTGATCTGTGGGCTGGGAGTGGTTTAGAGTAGGCTGGTGACTCATAACTAGTTTCATCTTTCAGTTACTTTCCTTCTGCTTCTAGAGGCTTCTAGAAGGAAAGTGGGGAAGAAAGGTGGAGCTAACTGGGGTGTTCTAAAGAGCCCCTGACCAATCCCCAAACGGGATTGGCAGAGGGCAGGACTCCTTAAATAACTAGGGTCAGCCCAGCTGGGGAGGAGTTGTTTGGGTGGAAGAACTGGAGAGGGAGCATTAGGCTGTTGGGGCCTTGGAGGAAGCCTCCCAGTCTGGAGGGGGGGTGACCTTGGGCCAGGGGGCTCGGAGCTGAACTGGAACCCCACACAACCCAAGGGGTGTCCTGTCGGGCAAGTCTCCAGGAGGGATCCATCAGGTGTCGGTGAGTGACAGGCACAGTTGGGAGAGCTTAAATGAATCAAAAGAAAAAGGGGGAAAAGGAGGAGGGATCTCAACTCTCCTAAATATTGTCCGGTGTTCTCATATGGAAAAAATGGCCTTGAACTGGCCTTACCCTTTAGAGATTCAACCGGTTACACCTTCCAAATCTGGTGTCTCCTACCGCGAATAAATATTGGAGACTACCAAATTTGGTTGTCTTCTGAGTTAAACAATGACTACAAAAACAAAAATGAAAGGAATTCACAAAGCAACTCTTCTATGAGGACAAGCCGGTGATGAAAATATTAATCATTTATTAAGACTATCCAAAAATTATTGCAAAAATTGTAAATACAGATACAAAAATACACATATTATCCCCAAACCCAACTCATGTTAAAAAGACCTAAGGTCTCAAGAGGACAGCGGTGGCCACCATGTTCCAGTTACACCTCACATCTCTCTCACTCTCACACACACACACATACAGATCTCAGTCGGTCACCAGATGAATGATGCTTGTGGATGTAAAACTTCCAACAAACTGGGCATGTGTCAAAAGTATGTGACTGGATCGAACAGTGATGAAATACAGATCATAGATATTTTCTTCCCGGAATAGAGTTGTGAATATTACTAGTGAGGTGCGAGAGTTCCTTGTGGTTTCCGTAGCGCTAACTTGTAACAGAGGCAGCTTCTATATAGAGATGTGTGCACACAATTGTTAGTAATCACCTCAGGGTGAGACAAAGTATCACGTTGATTGTAGCACTTAAATTATATAAACAGAGAGAGACACTGACTTTGTCAACAGCAGGAGAGGAACACCATACAGTTTATCGTATCAAATAATAGAGGGAAGCTTACAGTTATCGGCGTCTAGATGGGATCATCACGATCAATGGTTTACCGTCACAGCCACTGCAGGAGCGATCCCCTTCATAGATAGCAATGCGGTTTCATACGTTCCTGGTAGATATGCTGATCAGCTGTTAGGCAAGACTTAGTCCTCACTGGAGCTGCATGGATATCATTAATAATATTGGCTGCAGTACTCAGACTCTGATGTTAGCAAACGGACCAAATGGATTGTAGAGCAGGGTGAAAAAAGTATTCAACTGGACTAGTAGGTGGCCGACCAGAAGTCCTCCTCACGAATACCATGTATTCCTGATGCTTACATGTTTCGCTAAGTAATTAGCTTCTTCCTGGCATGTCCGCTGTCCTCTTGAGACCTTAGGTCTTTTTAACATGAGTTGGATTTGGGGATAATATGTGTATTTTTGTATCTGTATTTACATTTTTTGCAATAATTTTTGGATAAATGATTAATATTTACATCACCGGCTTGTCCTCATATAAGAGTTGCTTTGTGAATTCCTTTCATTTTTGTTTTTGTACAGTTGGGAGAGCTGGGAGAGGCATGTCAGAGTGGACTGGGAGTGTGCAGTCTGAGATGGATGTAGAGCCAGTGGGAGAGACTGTGATGTTACTGGCAGTGAAGTTGGACCTCTGCAGCTGGGAGGGATGTCAGGGTTTTCAGAGGGCTGACTCTGATCAGTAATCCACTAAAGAGGGCAGCTAGCACCAGAACTTTCTTTTGCTACACTATAGAGGCCTGCAGTCCCTACCTATAATAAGAAACTTTGCTAAGGCCTGGCTGAAACCAGAGATAGGCCCAACCATGTGCTAGCTGCGCCTGAAGAATTGTGCTGGACGGAGAAGGAGAGATAGTCTACAGCAAGTGTTCTGCAGGAGGAGAGTATCTAAATTTTCCCAAGCCATGCAAGAATCTTTTTCCTGGGCATCCCATGAATTCCTTAACCCCATCCAAGTTCTA
The DNA here is from genome assembly GCF_042186555.1 of Aquarana catesbeiana. Taxonomy (NCBI): domain Eukaryota; kingdom Metazoa; phylum Chordata; class Amphibia; order Anura; family Ranidae; genus Aquarana; species Aquarana catesbeiana. Next base: position 141,321,768 of record NC_133335.1, on the reverse strand, counting down.
ATTCCTCAATAAAATACAAAAACAAAGCTGATGGACTTGTTCATTGTCTTGGAGTGTCTGGAAGTGAACACCGGGCTGGGAAAGGTGACAGGTGGGCCAAAATCACTCAGCAGCCCCTACGGGGGAACCGCTACATTTGGGGGCTCGTTCCAGGACCACCTGTTCATGGGTAACCTGCCAGTCATTGCCCCTAGCAACTGAGGTTGACCAAGCCCAGGAACTCTGCTTTGTTCCACCTCCATTGAGGATTGAACTTTGGGAAAGTATTTGTGTGCTTTGCCTTTTGTTTCAGTGCTGTAACAAGTGCCATTGTCCATAGCAACCAGCAAGGATTGTCGCTACTTATTGTTCCTGCTTACCCAGTTGCCCCAACTGGGCAGGGCACCACAGTGGTGTAGTGGATAGCACTCTCACCTAGCAGCAATAGGGTCTCTGATTCAAATCCCAACCATGGCACTACCTGCCTGGAGTTTGCATGTTCTCCCTGTGCCTGCGTGGGTTTCCTCCGGGTACTCCGGTTTCCTCCCACACTCCAAAGACATGCTGGTAGGTTAAAAAGCGCCCTGAGGCGATTCAGTTCGCATAGGTAGCGCTATACAAGTCACTCACTCACTCATTCATTCATTCATTCAACCGGTGCTGGGACAGACACTTGTACCTGCAATTCAGGAACTGTTCACTATGTGCAGTCATCCGTGGCAACCGCGTCTATGGATTACAAATACATCCAGCGTTCTGCTATTACTGGGCATCTCATTGTGGGTTACAAATATGTCCAGCGTTCTGCTAATGCTGGACATCTTGAACTGTTGCTCCAAACTCCTGCTAAAGACAGCAAAGTAAGCTAGAGAATGTCTGCTGTCTGCCAGGGTGATCAAAAGCAGCCTGTGGGTGCCTGCAGGCGGGACTTTGCTAAAATTGTTACCTTCAGTAGGACACTCTGTGTCAGACTTTTACTTACCAGACTGATGAGGCCGCTTGGGCAGAGGGTAGACTCCCTTACTTATCTGACTCACGGCCCCTGGTAGAGCAGACAGGAGGCACGAGAGTGCGGAATGGTATGAGAGCCTGCTGAAGAGATCCAGGTACAGGATGAGAGATGATCTTCAGACAACAGGTCAGTAGTCCGGAACACTGGTAACAGGTGCTGAGCAGGAGCAAGACAGGCAGATCGGGACACAAGCAGGGTTCGGCAACAGGCTGGCAACAAGGTACAATAGGAGCAGGCAGAAGCGGAGTCAAACAGGCCAAGGTCAGGTTCAAGCAGCAAACAGGAGAATCCAAGGGCAATCCAGGTCGTCAGGAGATCAGGTAAACAGGAAGTCAAGACAGAAAACAGGAACTAGGGCACAGGAAGCTGATGATCAGGCAGCACTGAACAGAGTGCCTGACCACCCTAAATAGGCCGGCTTGGCGCCAAACGACGCCCACGTGCACGCCGACGCTCACAGGCATGCGCGCACGCGCGCACACACACGCACGCCAGTATGCACACCAGCGCCTGCAGGAACGCACGCAGCAGCACGCACAGGAACGCGCGCGCCAATGCGCACCGGCGCACACCGGCACGCCCCAAGGCAGCCAACACCATGACCAGCAAGGTGAGCTCTCTGACACTCTGGCTGTGAACTTTTCTGTTGCTACCAGCAACCACCGGGAAAGTCAGTTATCATCTGCCTTCAGTTGCTCAGGCACAGTCAGTGTCAGGTGACATGCCTGGACAAGTCATGTTAGAGCCTACATGTCTGCAAACTTCAGTGTGTTTATCAAGGGGTTACAGCAGCATGCCCAGGGAGGAGTCTGCCTATCAGTGCAACTGGTGCCAGCCCATCTGGAAGGGAGGGGGTGGTGTCACGCCCTGGAGGAGACCCAACATTCCCTGCTAGCAGCAGACACGAGACGGAGGAGCAAGATGGCGAAAGATGGTCATCTACTGTCTACCTTGACCTGGTTGCCGGAAATGCAGGAGCGGACGCTGGTGGACAGTTGGAGCACTGTGGGGGATTTGCCTTGGGGATGGCCAGCGGGATGGAGCGGCTCTGTCTACTATGTCCTGAGTGCCAGATACTAACGGCAGGGTCAGCGCGTGGGTCCGGTGTGGCCATTGAGGCGAACCACTGCTGCAACCAGCATCTGCACAACAGGAGCCATGCTATTTCAATGTGGACTCACAGCCATGGCAATCCCGGAAGGCCATATCAGGCCTAACATCATCCCCTAAAGGTGGAGCGGAGTTGCAGTCTGGTGACTCCCCTGCAAAGAATGAGGAAGTTGGGAAGGAGAGGACTGCTATGACCCGCGGCCTGGTCAGAGACTCGGTGACCGTAAGTGCCACCCAGCGGGAACCAGAAGTCCCTGAAATGCTGGCTGCATCCATGTCCCTTGCCATCCTGATTCCAGCAAAGCCAGTGCAAAGCCAATGCAAAGCCAGTGCAAGAGGGGGTGTGCGCCCTCAGGTGAGCTGGATGGAGAATGTAAGGACAGGGTTATTGACTGGGGTTCCCCCAGATTACTAGCTGAATTTGGGTCCCTGGAAAGACTGAAAGAGTGGTCATCCCCGAGAAGAGCTCAGAGTAGGAAGAGTGGGAGACAGGAGCGTCTCACGCCCCAGAGACCCAGTCTGAAGAAGGAGGTGAGCCAGGGCCGGAGTTGGACAAAAAAATGCAGTAGGGACTCCTATCTACAGCAGTATACTCTTTGTGAACAGACCTTCCACTACCCAGACCAGAGCACCTACATACAGGCAGTGGGTTCTGAGATCCCAGGATGCCTGTGTCCTGCCAGGGAGAGGGAGGCCTAAGGAACTACCCCGGTTTTCCCGCTTCCAACGGGAAGTACAGTGAAGGGTTGCTCTGGAGTGGGGATTGAACTACCTATATGTCCCTCCCCAGATAATGGACATTGTGGAGAGCTCCCCGGGGAAAGTGGGAGTATGACCTTATATGGGACTTTCTGTACGTTCCCAAACCCTTGAGGCTGCTATAGAGTGAAGCTTGGACCCATTTTGTGGACATTCATCAAGAATGGAAGTTGGAACCTGCCATTTATAAGGATTGCGTGCTCATTGTAAGGGTGGGTCGGCCTTTAAAGATGAAAAACAATAATTGATTGCAAACCACACTCCCTGTAAAGTGCAAGTGCAGATGACACACTCTAATGTAGACAAAGTAAATGTTGTATAAATATATGGTGTCAATAGTGATACTTATGAGTAAATATAACCTAAGTGAAAACAGCAAATAATCAAACATCAAAGATTAATGATTGAAAAATAAAATGAAACAAAACAAAACAAGTGAAAGCAACAGTCCAAATTCAAAATGAGTTCAAAAAATTAAATTCAAAAATTATATTCTAAAAATATTCAAAAAATTCAATTCAAGAAAGTGTTCAAATAATGTTGAAATCGGACTCCTGGATGAATCCTCCTGGGGTTTAGCAAGGCATCAAACAACGGTAATCCACCACCAACACCGGCCACACAGCCTACTCACCAGACTGTGGTGACTTTCACGACAGAAGTCAAAGAACACTTCAAGAACAGCCAAGGAAGCTCCACATGATCACGGCTTGGTTCAGGTGCTGGAACTCAGGTACCTCAGGTAACACTGTAACTGCTTAGATGCATGCAAACGAATTCCCGGATAGAGATGGGTCATTGAAGACCATTAATGCCATGTATGGGAAAAAGATGAATGAACTCCCATCGTGAAGTATGCCAAAATTTATTGGTCAGGCTAAAAACAGACTAAAAAAGCTAAAAACTGCATCACCCTGGTATGAAAGTGGTTAAAGTATTACATAGACTGCTGGACAGAAGCAGTGTGTGCCTTTCTCCCTGACTCTGCCAGCTGCCCCGGGTGCCCAATGGATGAGACGGAACCCGTTGTAAGGACACTAGGTGTAAGGTCTGTTCTCAGAACTGAAATTCTTTTTTGGAACCTGTATGTTTGGGGAGGGGCCCCTCCCATCAGGAAAACCAGAAGAGGAGGAAGCTTCATGTTTTTCTGTATAATGTGTTCCTTCCCTATCTTGATGGGTTTACTTCCCCTTTGTTTCCCTACAAAGGTAAAGCATAATAGGCTACTATGCATTGCATAGTAGCCCATTATGTGTCATTTACCTGACACAGGAGCCTGCGATGTCACCAGTGTCCCCTCTGCTACGGAGCGTCCATCTTCTTCCTGGGTATCGTTGCTCCGGCGCTGTGATTGACCGGAGCCGCAATGAAGTCTCCACTAACGGCATTTTACCGTTAGCAGCAGCATGCTCAGTGCGCCTGCGCGTCGCTGTCTACGGTGCATGCACTGTAGACAGCGGTGCCTATCTTTCTGCAAATATCTCCTAAACCGTGTAGGTTTAGGAGATATTTCTTGGACCTACAGGTAAACCTTAATCTAGGCTTACCTGTAGGTCAAAGTGGTCTGTAAGGGTTTACAACCACTTTAATCTAACCGCTCTAACCACCCTCTGACAGACATGTGTGCAGTGTACAGTTATAACAGTGTAGGATGCTGTGTTCTGTTTTTTGTTTCTTTCAGGAACCTATGGGTTGGGACAGCTGTCCTTCCCCTCCAGCTGGAGTCAAGTTTCTTTTATTGTTTTTTTTTTCCTACAGGCAGAGTATCCCTCTCCAGGGAGAGATGCTCTGGCTCACAATTTTGTATCGTGTAATGTTCTTGTTAGCTACAGGGATCTGTAATCAGGAATGTATATATTGTAAAAACCAGATGTCTTTATTTTTCTACTGATATTTATTTGTACATGTGTTTCCCCCATCCAAGTTATTTCCCTTTTCGCTTCCAATTTATCTTATGGGATGCCCTTGCTCCTGGGCCCAGGAGCCATATTTTTCTAAATTCCTCAGCTGAGGGACTAGCTGATTTCTGGTGGGAGGTAAGTGTAGCACCCTCTACCTAGTGTAGGTACTAGAGTGAGATTTTTCTGTAGTGCAGGTAAATTTAAGTAGGCCTAGCCAAAAGCTAGGCCTGTTTCTTCTGATCTGTGGGCTGGGAGTGGCTTGGAGTAGGCTGGTGACTCACAGCTAGTTTCATCTTTCGGTTACATCCATTCTGCTTCTAGAGGCTTCTAGGAGGAAGGTAGGGAAGAAAGGGTGACCTTGGGCCAGGAGGCTTGGCGCGTAATGGGAACCCGACACAACCCAAGGGGTGTCCTGAACAGGAGCAGGAGAGGACAGTGGGAAATACTGCTGGGCAAATCTCCAGGAGGGATCCATCAGGTGTCGGTGAGTGACAGGCACAGTTGGGAGAGCTGAGAGAGGCATGCTGGAGCAGGCTGAGAGTTTGCAGTCTGAGATGGATGTAGAGCCAGCAGGAGAGACTGAGATGTTACTGGCAGTGAAGTCAGGCCGCTGGAGGTAGAAGGAGAGATAGTCTGCAGCAAGTGTTGTGCTGTATTTAAATTGTCCCAAGCCATGCAAGAATCTTTTTCTTGGGCATCCCATGAATTCCTTAACCCCATCCAAGTTCTAATCCCTCAATAAAATACAAAAACAAAGCTGATGGATTTGTTCATTGTCTTGGAGTGTCTGCAAGTGAATGCAGGGCTGGGAAGGGTGACAGGTGGGCTACATTCACTCAGCAGCCCTCATGGTACCACTACACCCCTATAGTCTGAAATTACAAAAAACATCTGTTTTATATATAGTTTTAATTTTCTAAAATAATCAAATGTTTTGATGAATATACTTTACTAAGCCGATGTATTCCCTAAACCTGTTAAAACACTCTCTCTAGGGTACATTTACCATAAGCTTAGGACCTATAATTTAAATAAATTTGTTTCATTTAGGTCAATTCATACACAATGCTTTTGTAACATGGTTCCAATTCAATAAGGAAGTATATATTGAAAAGCAATTTGATGCTGCCTGCACTTACCGATGTGAATTACAAAGAGATGCAGCATTTCTGAGCTCAAATGGATATTGCAGTTAACATTTTAAATGTAAACTATAAACATTAACATTTTTTTCATTATTCTTTCAATTAACTTTCCGATTTTTTAATAACTTTTTTATCATTTTTTATAATATAATTTTTTAAATACATTTTTTCATGATTCATTTTAATACATTTTTAATGTTCCTCTATGTACATACCTTTTCGATATAATTTTCTGATATATAAATATATGTGTGTGTATATATATATCTATGTCTATATATACTTCTCTACATGTACTATCACTATTAATCTGTTACTGGAATAATTGCTACATATTGACAATAATTTCTGTACATTTTTATTTACTCTTACCAATTTCCCATTGGTTCTTATCATTTATACCACACCCCCCCCCCACTGTCAACCCCCATTTCATATAAGCATTGTATGTAATTTTATAGTTAGAGAGCCACCTGTTATATGCATGCACAACTGCAAAGATGTGTCTACTCCATTGTTGCTTCTTTTCTACAGTCAGGGTTCCAAGCATAGTAAGAAGGGTGTGGTTGAACCTCTCAAGGTGCAGATCCCCTTTTGGGTGATAGTTCTGGACTTTTGAACACCCAAGAGATCCAGCAGCTTCTTGATGAGTCAGCTCTCAAAGTCTCTCTCCTTATCAGAGTGGATTTGTTAGGTCAATCCATGGTGAATAAAGAACTTTTCCACTCTGGCTACTAAGGATCCTGATTGGCCTTTTGTTGGAAATAATTGGTGAAACAAGTGAAATGGTCTCTTACCACCAGGACATTTCCCTGTCCACTCAGATTAGGTTCTAAGAACAAGAAGACAATGAACGCCAATTCCATGATACTATTTGTGTTGAATTGCCCCTTTCCACCTCTTCTTGCCTCTTTCAGTAAATTCTCGTTCACAAGAACAGCAGACACATCTCTATAGGAAGTCTTCACTAAAATGGTGGCAGCTAATTAAAACGACTGACATCAACCTCGTGCGATGGTGGGCGCGCAGGAAGTAACGTCCGGACCGCACTTCCGGTTTCCTGGAACGCAAACAATGTGGTGTGCATTCCAGACACTGATATGACCTCCAGGAGGGGTTAGTAATACAATTGATGTGGTAGCCACCACACACAATGGCAGCACATTGCGATAAGGACCAGCACACCCACATGGTAAGACCCAGACCTCTATGTTACTGGACTTGATCACAGATGGCTGTGAAACATCTATATTTGACTATTGTTATTTTATTTATTTTTTCACGTATATACATTGATTGCACCTGACTGGCCCCTGTATTGGTTATAGAGACTTTTGATTGCTAACTATGGGTATATAGTCTCTCTGTATGCAGGAGTGACAGTAACTCAACCTTGGCCCACATACAAGGAATGTAGAACTGGTTCTTATTATCTTGAAAGTCCTCATGGTCATCATGCAAAGCAGCTAAGGCTTCATGTACACGTGACGTTTCTCAACCTCTCCTGAAAGCTGGAACATCACAGCTAGTAATCCACGTTTAAAAACGTGTGTTTAGCAGCATTTACAACCTCAGGAGACCCTCCCAAATGATTAGAAAGCACTAAAAACAAGTATTTATTAACTATTTCAGCCATTCTGTGAGAGAACAGTGTGAGTGGCAGCTGAGAAAGCAGTGTGCTTGTAGCTAGCTGTTATTTTTTGGTTGGTTTCTTAATATGGATCCCATGATGAGCATGTGTGAGGAAATGCTCCTGATGTTGCTTTTGCTGAGGCTCTAAAGACGTAGAAAATTGCGTGAGAGGACCAGAGTTTGTCGCTACTGGACACATCCATTGATGGCTCAACGAATGTCCACAGGTTACTTTTCTAATATGTATGTTCAACTGCGTAATTACCCAGAGAAATTTTTTAATTTTACACGCATGTCAGTTGCCCCCTTTGACATTCTTTTGGAAAAGGTTAGTCCCTGTCTAGTTCGCATGGACACCAACATGAGGAAAAGCGTGCAACCAGAGGAACGTCTGTTGGTGACTCTCAGGTATGTGTATATATTTATCAATCTCTCTCCCTACGGCTCTTCATATATTTCTCTCATTCTTTCTCTTTAATCCTTTTTCTCTCTCTCTCATATATATATCCATCTCTCAATCCATCCATCTCTCTCTCTCTCTCTCTCTCTCTCATATACCGTATTTATCGGCATATAACGCACACTTTTTTCCCCTTAAAATCAGGGGAAAATCGTGGGTGCGTGTTATACGCTGATCCCCGCTGATCTCCGCTAATTGTGAGCGGAGCGGAGCGAGCACCAGCGATATACACATAGCCGAGTGTACTTGGCTATTCTCGGCTCTACTTACAATCAGGAGCAGGACTGCGAGAGGATGAATCTAGCCGAGTACACTCGGCTATATGTTTGTCGGCGCCGTTCGTTCCTCTCCTCTCACAATCAGTGGATATGGGTGGGACTGCGAGAGGAGCCGAGTCTAGCCGAGTACACTCAGCTCTGTGTATCTCGCCGGCGCTCGCTACTCTCCGCTCACAGTCAGCGTAGATCCGCGCTAATTTTAAATAATCAGTGGCTGGGCAATGCTGCATAGAGACTGGCAAGGCTGCAAAGGCACTGGGCAAGACTGCAGATGGACACTAGACAAGGCTGCAATGATGGACAAGGCTGCAGAAGGACACTGATAAGGCTGCATTGATGGGCACCTAAATGTAAGTTTTTTTTCCGTAAACTTCCCTCCTTAAAGTTTTTTTCCTTAAAATTCCCTCCTAAATTAGGAGTGCATGTTATATGCCGGCGCGTGTTATATGCCGGCGCGCGTTATATGCCGATAAATACGGTATATATCCATCAAGTAATGCAAGTTGTGTATTGTACAGCATAATTGGCTGATGAGGTGAATATCACATGGTATATCAAGCTTGGATACAGTGATAATTGAGTTTTTGGTGTGTTTTTAGCATTTTCCAGGCTCAAAAGTAATAAATAAAATGTTTCCCTTTAAAAATGTTACTAGACGAAAACACCCCTAAACGCTTTCATCCGCATTTGGTGTTTGAAATGCCTCTAAACACAGCTTCTGAACGCATTTTTTTGGGTTCCAAAAAAGCCTCTAACTGCAACTGCCTAGAAATGACTATAAACAAACCTGTGTACATGTACTGGTAAGATAACATAGAGGAGAGTTCAGGAGCAGTTGAAAAAAATGCCCATCTGCTCCTAAACATCCGTTTACCAGCAGCAGTGTACATGAGGCCTAAAAGATTTATTACAGGCAAAATGGGATTAAAAACACTTACAAGATAGTAAGAGGTCCTAGGAATATAATGATTTGTCCTCATTTGGATCGCTGTAATCCTCATCTGTCTGGTCTGGGGGATAGAGAGAGCGGTCCTGCAGCTGTCAGAGTCCCTGGTGATGTGGATTGGCGAGGAGGTGAAGATGCGATGAGGCGGCCCGGGTTCTGGAACCAAGCTGGGACGCATGCGGACGATTCGATATCAGGTGAAGGTGGTGGCTGATGTCACAACGGCCACATGCATTCCAGCTTGGTTCCAGAACCCGGGCCGCCTCATCGCATCTTCACCTCCTTGCCAATCCACATCAACAGGGACTCTGACAGCTGCAGAACGGCTCTCTCTCTCCCTCAGACAGACGAGGATTACAGCGATCCACATAAGGACAAATCATTATATGCCTATGACCTCTTACTATCTTTTACTATCTTGTAAGTGTCTTTAATCCCATTGTGCCTGTAATAAATCTTTTAACCACTGCACTTAGAGGCACCTTTCTCATTTCTTTGTGAATTCAAATGCATGACACACTTTGCAGATATTTATTTGTAAAATATTTTGAAAAGCATTTATCATATTCCTTCCACAATTATCTGCCACTTTGTGTTGGTCTATCACATAAAATCCCAATAAAATACATATACGTTTTTGGTTGTAACATGACAAAATGTGGAAAATGTCAAGGGGTGTGAATACTTTTTCAAGGCACTGTACATGCCCTATCAGCATTCGGGCCCATAAAATTACAGTGAAATCAATAACATTGCAAATGGTGACAGGAGTTCTTCCATGCTTTCATTATAAGGCCCTGGTTGATACTAATAAGGATCAACTCCACACCAGTGTGCTTTAACCAAGGATTGACTTCAGTGAAAACAAAGAACCCTGGCTGGTGCCCGCTCAGCTTGATTGAAGTGCATGGACACACCACTTCTCCTGACTGCAATATCTTCTCACCCTTGTCCAGTCTCCACAACTTTCCCTCTCCTTCCCTCTCCTTCCGCTGGGGCTTTCTGCTCTTGCACCAGGCGCTGATACACCTGCAGTAGCATATGGTGTAAATCCTTGGTTGCTGGGTCACTCTCTGAGATGAGGGTAGTGAGTGAAAGAGTCATGAAAAAGCCCCCTTGTGTTTTCTAATCTAATACACAACTGTTCCTTTAAAAGTTATCATTTTGCTGATTAAAAAATATATTGTTGTGTAAAATGGGTCTTGTGTTGAAAACGAAACTAGACATAGGAAGTGACGCATGTGTCATAAGATAGTCTGTGTTTATATCTGTCTAGGTGACATAATGATATTGTGACATTGTGATTGACATTGTGATTGATTGATGTAATTTGAACATGTACCCTTATTGATGAAAGGTGGCCGGTAACGCCCATATTTTATCCATACTTAACATCATGCCATGGATAATAAAAGTGGAACAGTGTATAAGCACTGTGTTGTGTGAATTATTCATATACGCTGTCTTCTATGCATAGAGATATACTTGGGTATGAAGCAACAGAATCGGCCGATGGTAAGGTAATTATAATTAGATAATAAGATAACAGATAGTACTAGTGATTAAAGGTGGAATAGCACCTTTCAATGGGGTCAGAAGTGGGATTATTAGCAAAGTAGAACTGTTAAGTACTTTTGCTATAGTGCTTTTGGGGAGGGTGCAGGCCCACCATTGGTGACTAAATTGGTTGACTCCTAACTTGCACACCTGGGTCGCCCACCCTTATAGAACAAACGCCTCAGGTTAGGAAGTTGCAAATTAGTATTACTTCACTGGTAACATAACTTGTGATTGCTGGTTGGTATTGCTGGATTACTTGCATATTTTTTTGTTGTAGCAGCTTGGGGTTTCTATGATGTTATGATCAGGTTGGCTTTAAGCGTTCTGTGAACACTGTAGAATAGTGTACACGCCCATTGATAGCTCTGGGAGCTTGTGGGAAAGGTAAAAGTGCTCGAGCAGGTAGGGAGTTTTTAGTCAGAATTAGGGACACAGTAAATTAGGAATCTCCCCTGCTTATACCCAAATATCATGATTGTGGTAAGTACTTTTGTATGTATGTTTATATAATCTGCTAAGTTTTCTTCAACCAGTTCCTGACCGCCGCACGCCGATATACATTGGCAGAATGGCACAGGTGGGTAAATGGACGTCCCGCCCTTCCCGCCCGCTGTCGCGCCGCTCCCCCACATGCCGGCGGCAGTCAGGTTCATTAGGGGAGCGATCAGTCCACAGGGCCAGACCAATGATTTATAGTCTGGACCTGGTGATCGCTCCTAACGAATGAAAAGCTTCCCCTGCCTGTGTAAGTGTAAACACAGACAGGAGGAAGTGATGTCATTTCTCCTCATGGGGTCGTTTTGATTCCAGGGAGAGAGAGAGAGGACATCTAACCGTGAGTTTCACCAACAGTACACTGACATTAGCACACATAGGTAAACTTTCAACCCCCTGATCACCCCCCAATCGCCACCCCAGTTAACCCTTTTACTCCCTGTTACTGTGTCACCAATTGCAGTTTTCATATTTTTTACTGATCACTGCATTGGTGTAATTTGTGACTAAAATAAGTGTTATGGCAGTTAGTATTAGCCCTCGTTAGATCTAGGTTACCCCCTAAACCCTCCTAATAAAGGTTTAACCCTTTGATTGCCCCCCAGTTAACCCTTTCACCCCCTTTCACCAGTGTCAATAATTGATCGCTGTATTTGTGTCACTGGTGACCCTAGTTAGCCAGTTAGGTGATTAGTTTCACTGTCAGGTTTTGATAGCGTCAGGTACCCCCATATATACTACCTAATAAAGGTTTTAACCCCCTGGCTAACCCTTTCATCCCCTGTCACCAGTGTCACTAATCGATTGCTGTATTTGTGTCACTGGTGATGCTAGTTAGCCAGTTAATTTCACCGTCAGGTATTTATAGCCTCAGGTACCCCCATATATTACCTAATAAAGGTTTTAACCCCCCTATTGCCCCCTAGTTAATCCTTTCACAACCTGTCACCAGTGATCACCGTATTAATGTTCCGGGTGACGCTGGTTAGTTAGTTTGTTTTTATAGCATCAGGGCACCCGCCGTATATTACCCAATAAAGGTTTAACCCCCTGATCGCCCAGCGGGTGATATCAGTTAGCTTTTAGCATCAGTCAGGGTCTGCGTTGCCCCAGGCAGCGTCAGATTAGTGCCAGTATCGCTAACACCCATGCACGCACCATACACCTCCCTTAGTAGCATAGTGTCTGAACAGATCAATATCTGTTCTGATCAGATCTATACTAGTGTCCCCAGCAGTTTAGGGTTCCCAAAAATGCAGTGTTAGCAGGATCAGCCCAGATACCTGCTAGCACCTGCATTTAGCCCCTCCGCCCAGCCCAGCCCAGCACAGACCACCCAAGTGCAGTATCAATCGATCACTGTCACTTACAAAACACAACAAATATAACTGCAGCTTTCGTAGAGTCAGGCCTGATCCCCGCGAACGCTAACAGTTTTTCTGGTAGCATTTGAATCAGTCGCTGACAGTCGGGAGCTTTTTTACCTGTGAGTCTCATTAGTGTACCAGTAAGTTTAGAGACCAAAATGTCAAATCGAAGGTACACTAGTGAAGAGGCCTACACGTTTCTGAGCATAACAGATAGTGAACAGGAAGTCACTAATCTGTCAGATTCAGGCTCAGAATACGATCCTGTAGACAGCAGCGGCACCCTGACAAATAGCTCTGACGATGGAGTTGTGGTCCCTGCCAAGGTCAAGTGTACCAGAACCCGTTCTTCTGCTGTTGTTGAGGTACAAGAACCGTAGGGCTCTCATATGGAGCAGAGAACCAGTACTAGTGCCGCTCATCCTTCTGGTGATCTGGCAAGCACCAGTGGCCTAGTACACCCTGGTCGTAGTCAAACCAGCACTGCAGTAACACGTGATGACGAGGTGAGTCCCATAAGTGCAGTTCAAGCTGGTGCGGTGGCTAGCACAACTAGTGTCCTGCAGCCACCAAGAAGAAGACAAAGACAGGCCCATCAAGCCCATAGTGCCCTTCCTGCTGAATTCACCAATACTAATTGGGAACCCACCACTTCTGCAGCACCCATACTTCCCCCATTCACTGGCCAACCCGGAATTTAGGTGGAAACAGTTGATTTTACATCACTTGATTTTTTTCCACGGAAAATCTCTATAGATCTATTGTGGACCAAAGCAATTTGTATGCTGGTCAATTCATCGCCGCTAATCCCCATTTGACCCCTGCCAGAGATTGGAAACCAATTACGGTTTCCGAATTCAAGACCTTTCTGGGCCTATCCCTCCTCATGGGCATAACCAAAAAGAGTGAGTTGCGGTCATATTGGTCCACTGACCCAATTCACCATATGCCCGTGTTCTCTGCCTCCATGACCGTTGCACGATACGAGCAGATCATGCACTTCAACGACAATGAACTCTGTCGTCCTTGGGGTGACCCTGGATACGATCGGCTCTACAAAATTCGGCCCCTCATAAACCACTTCAACCAATGGTTTGTAGCCTTGTTTACTCCTGATCAAGTTGTCTGCATTGATGAGTCCCCGATTAAGTTTTCTGGCCGCTTGTCTTTCAAACAGTATCTTCCCAGCAAGCGTGCCAGATATGGGGTCAAGATGTATAAGCTCTGTGACAGGGCCACAGGCTATACATATAGTTTTATGGTTTATGAGAGAAGAGATAGCCACGTAGAGCTGGAGAACTGCCCAGATTACATAGGGAGCGCTGGTAAGATTGTGTGGGACTTGGTGTCACCCTTATTCGGAAAGGGGTACCACTTGTATGTGGACAATTATTACACAAAAGTGTCATTTTTTAGTCACTTGTTTGATCACCAAATTGGTGCATGTGGCACCGTGCGATCTAATCGTTGGGGCTTTCCCCAGTGACTTGTAGATTCCCATCTTAGGCTGGGGGAGAGAGCCTGCTTGAAGTGTAATAACTTGCTCGCTGTGAAGTGGAGGGATAATTGGAATGTTTTCGTTCTGACCTTCATTCATGCAGACACGATGGTCCAAATTCCTACGGCGACTGGTGTTGTGGAGAAACCCCTCTGTGTCCATGAATATAACCTTAATATGGGAGGGGTGGACCTCAACGACCAGTTGTTGGCACTGTACCTAATTGCCGTAAAGCCAGACGTTGGTACAAAAAAGTATCTGTATACTTATTTCAATTGGCTCTGCTGAATGCTTTTGTGCTATACAAAGCTTCAGGAAGAACTGGATCCTTCTTTAAATTCCAGGAAGAGATCATCACAGCCCTTCTGTTTCTAGACGGTGCTGTGGCCCAATTTCCCAATCCAAATGCAGTAAGCTGGCTGCATGGGAGGCATTTTTCTTATGTCCTCCATGGTACCCCTACCCAACGAGCCCCCCAAAGAAAATGTTGTGTCTGTAGAAAGCGCGGATATAGGTGTGACACCCTCTATTAGTGTTCCTCCTGTCCTAAACATCCTGGTCTTTGCATTGGTGAATGTTTTAAACGCTACCATACACTAGTGGAGTTTTAGCGTAGGGTATAGCACTGCACAGACTAGGACACATATTCACAGGGTCCATAGATGCTATCTCATTTTGGGAGACCCAAACCTTGAACCGAACCGTTACAACCATTACAGTTACAAAAAAAAGTGTAAAAAAATAAATACATTTAAAAGTAAAAAAAAAACCCAAAAAAATATAAAATAAGAAAAAAAAAATAGTTGCCGTTTTATTGTTCTCTCTCTCTCTATTATCTCTCTATTGTTCTGCTCTTTTTTACTGTATTCTACAATGTAATGTTTTACTGTTTGTTACTATGTTTTATCATGTTTGCTTTTCAGGTATGTAATTTTTTTATACTTTACTCTTTACTGTGTTTTATTGTTAACCATTTTTTTGTTTTCAGGTACGCCATTCAGCTGCAGCATGGGTTTATTTATCTTGACAGCAACAGTGTTTGCTCCTACGATATGTAAAACCGTGACTCCAGCACTGTTGCAGGTGATTTCACCACCACAGTTAAAAAAAGAGCATATATGCCAAAGCATGGGGGCAGGGGTGAAGGAGCATTTTGCTCCTAACATTAGGGGCGGATTGCCCCCATGCTATATATTTTTTAGGCACAGATTGCATTAAAAAACTTTTTTATTTTTACTATGTTTTATTATATTTGCTTTGCAGGTATGGTAAGTATTATTGTTATACTGTAATGTTACTTTGTTTTAATGTTAACTATCATTTAGTTAGCAGGTACACCATTCAGCTGCAGCACTGATTTATTTATCTTGACAGCAACAGCGTTTGCTCCCACAATGCATAAATCAGTGACTCCAGCGCTGTAGGAGGTAATTTCACCACCACAGTTAAAAAAAAATGGTGCATGTATGCTGTGACAGACTCACCCGAGACAGAGGCTATTGGAGGGGACTGAACGCTAGCCTGTTGCCTTTTGATTATGGGCCCTGGATTTTCAATGGAACGGTGCTCTTTGTGGGGTGAATTGGAGGTCCGGTTTGAGCTGTATTAATCGGACTCAGTCGTGTATATATGTATATATTGTTTGTTGTTTGATTCTGTTGGGGACTCCTTGCTGTGGATCTGTGTCCCTGAAGAGGGAGGGGGGGTTCCTCCAGCAGCCCCCTGCTGATAAGACTGATTCATTCTGTTGGGACACATCCTGTGAGGAGATGCTGGTGTCATCAACCTGTGTTTATGTTAATTGAATGAGCTAATGACATTGTCCTCTATACAATGTAGGAGACGGGATGACTGCTATTGTGTTGATATAACTGTGTGAAGCTCGGTGACCACAAGTCTGGGCGAAAGGTCATGTCTCAGTCACCTAGGCTGTATAAAGGATTAGATAATTAGCTCATGTTAATTAGGTTACGTTTGTATTGTTAGAGTAATCTTCTCCTGTGTATATAAGACTGTATTCTGGTTCTGAATAAAGTGAGTTCTTGGTAGCAACAAGCAAGTGTCGCCTTGTTTGTGCTCAGAGAGGTTGGGATATCTGTATACAGACTGGGAGGAAGTGGTATATGACGGAAGCACTCAAGCGGAGTGTGGGACGTTCCGTGACATATGCCCATCATCAGAAGTGGGTGGATGAAGGGCGGTATTCTAATGGTGGGCATACCCACCGATCAATCTCTTTTTTTTGTTCAGCCCACAGGCTGCTTAAAAAAAAGAACATTACAATGTATGCCAACAAGGACCAGCAACGTACTGGTATGTTGCTGGACTTTGAGTGGTTATACCGGAATGATGCCTGCAGGTTTAGGTATCATCCTAATTAGCCTCTAGACTGCTTTTATAAGCAGTGGGAGGGAACGTCCCTCCTCCCTCCGTCTTCCATGGTTTTCTCGGGCTCTCCTGTCCCAACAGGGAACCTGAAAATGCAGCCGGTGGTTCTGCCAGCTGACCATAGAGTGGATCAGAGACCAGAATGGTTCCAATCATCTCTTTGGCCTAAGAAACCGGAAGCTATGAGCATTTCATGACTTTCATGACTTTTTTTTGCCAGATATAAACAGCGCCATTGGGAAATTGGCAAAGCATTTTATCACACCGATCTTGGTGTGGTCAGATGCTTTGAGGGCAGAGGAAAGATCTAGGGTCTAACAGACCCCAATTTTTTCAAAAAAGAGTACCTGTCACTACCTATTGCTATCATAGGGGATATTTACATTCCCTGAGATAACAATTAAAATGATAAAAAAAGATAAAAAATGAAACTGTTTAAAAGTATATAAAAGCAAAATAAATAGTAATAAAAAAAAGCACCCCTGTCCCCCCCGTGCTCACGTGCAAAGGCGAACGCAAGTGTCGGTCTGGTGTCATATATAAACAGCAATTACATCATGCATGTCAGGTCTCACCGCAAAGGTCAGATCGAGGGCAGTAATTTTAGCAGTAGACCTCCTCTGTAAATCTAAAATGGTAACCTGTAAAGGCTTTTAAAAATGTATGTAGTTTGTCACAGCTGCATGTTTGTGTGCAATTTTAAAGCATGTCATGTTTGGTATCCATGTACTCGGCATAAGATCATCTTTTTTGTTTCATCAAACTTTTGGGTAATGTAGTGTGTTTTAGTGCATTAAAAATAAAAAATGTGTGTTTTTTCCAAAAAAAATTGCGTTTGAAAAATCGCTGTGCAAATACTGTGTGAAAAAAAAAATGCAACACCCACCATTTTAATCTGTGGGGCCTTTGCTTTAAAAAATATGTATAATGTTTGGGGGTTCAAAGTAATTTTCTTGCAAAAAAATAATATTTTTTCATGTAAACAAAAAGTGTCAAAAAGGGCTTTGTCTTCAAGTGGTTAGATGAGTGTGTGATGTGTGACATAAGCTTCTAAATAAAATAAATGTTGTGCATAAAATGCCATGACATTTTAAAACCCTCCCAAATGACCCCTTTTTGGAAAGTAGACACCCCAAGCCATTTGCTGATAGGCATATTGAGCCCATGGAATATTTGATATTTTGCCACAAGTTTCGGGAAAATTACACTTTTTTTTGTCACTAAATGATATATTGTTCAAACATGGCATGGATATATGTGGAATTCTACTCCAAAATACATTCTGATTTCGGGGAGTACGGGGATACCTCATGTGTTAGACTTGTTGGGAGCCTAGCAGCGTACAGGACCCCGAAAACCAATCACCGCTTTCAGGATTTCTAATGCTGCGTACACATGATCGGAAGTTCAATAGCCAGTGCGGCTCCTTCTGCTTGATTCCAAGCATGCATGAACTTTTGTGTGATGGACTTGTGTACACACGATCAGACTTTCCAACAACAAAGTTTTGTTGGTGGAAAATTTGAGAATTTGAGAAAATTTGAGAATCAAACATTTGTTGATGGAAAGTCCGACAGCAAATGTTCATAGGAGCATACACACGTTCGGACTTTCCGACAACAAGCTCACATCCAACATTTCCTGTCCTGAAAATCCGACCATGTGTATGCGGCATAAGGATGTAAATTTTTGATTTCAGTCCTCACTACCTATCACAGTTTTGAAGGCCATAAAATGCCAAGGTAGCACAACCCCCCCCCCCAATGACCCCATTTTGGAAAGTAGTCACCCCAAGCTATTTGATGAGAGGCATGTTGAGTCCATGGAATATTTTATATAATGCCACAAGTTGCGGGAATTTTTTTTTTTTCTGCACAAAGATGTCACTAAATGATCTATTGCTCAAACATGCCATGGGCATATGTGAAATTACACCCCAAAATACATTCTGCTGCTTCTCCTGAGTACGGGGATACCACATGTGTGAGACTATTTTGGAGCCTAGCCGTGTACAGGACCCTGAAAACAAATCACCGCCTTCAGGCTTCCTAAGGGCGTAAAATGGCGATTTCACTTCCTCACTACCTATCACAGTTTCGGGGGCCCTAAAATGTCAAGATAGCACAAAACCCCCACAAATGACCCCATTTTGTAAAGAAGACACTTCAAGCTTTTTACTGAGAGGCATGTTGTGTTCATGGAATATTTGATATTTTGCCACAAGTTTCGGGAAAATTATTATTTTTTTTTTTACACAAAGTTGTCACTAAATGATATATTGTTCAAACATGGCATGATTATGTGTGAAATTACACGCCAATATACATTCTGCTGCTTCTTCTGTGTACGGGGATACCACATGTGTGAGACTTTTTGGGATAGCATAACCCCCCCCAAATGACCCCATTTTGGAAAGTAGACACCCCAAGCAAATAGCTTGGGGTGTCTACTTTCCAAAATGGGGTCATTTGGGGGGGGTTGTGCTATCTGGGCATTTCATGGCCTCCAAAACTGAAGGCAGTGATTGGTTTTCGAGGTCTTGTACGCGGTTAGACTGCCAAAAAGTTCCACACATGTGGTATCCCCATACTCAGGAGAAGCAGCAGGATGTATTTTGGGGTGTAATTCCAAATACAACCATATAATGTTTGAACAATGTATTATTTAGTGACAACGTTGTGTAAAAAAAAAAATTGTAATTTTCCTGAAACTTGTGGCAAAATATTAAATATTCCATGGACTCAACATGCCTCTCAGCAAATAGTTTGGGGTCTACTTTCTAAAATGGGGTAATTTGGTGGGGTTTGTGCTATCTTGTCATTCCATGGCCTCCGAAACTGTGATAGGTAGTGAGGAAGTGAAATAAAAAATTTACACCCTTAGAAATCCTTAAGGCGGCCCTTGGTTTTTCGGGATCCTGTACACGGTTAGGCTCCCAAAAAGTCTCACACATGTGGTATCCCCGTACTCAGGAGAAGCAGCAGAATGTATTTTGGTGTGTAATTCCACATATAACCATGGCATGTGTGAGCAATAGATCAATTATTGACAACTTTGTGTAATTTTTTTTTGTCATTCTTCAATCACTTAATTGAAAAATATTAATATTAATATACATATTATTAATATTTTAATGAATTAATATTAATTAATATTTTATTAATATAAATATTAATATTTTATTTAAAAAATAAAATATTCAATGGGCTCAACATGCCTCTCAGCAATTTCCTTGGGGTGTCTACTTTCCAAAATGGGGTCATTTGGGGGGGGGGTTAGTACCTCAAGAAATGAGATAGGTAGTCATAAACTAAAAGCTGTGTAAATTCCAGAAAATGTACCCTAGTTTGTAGCCGCTATAACTTTTGCGCAAACCAATAAATATACGCTTATTAACATTTTTTTTTACCAAAGACATGTGGCTGAATACATTTTGGCCTAAATTTATGACTAAAATTGAGTTTATTATTTTTTTTTATAACAAAAAGTAGAAAATATTATTTTTTTCAAAATTTTCAGTCTTTTTCTGTTTATATAGCAAAAAATAAAAATTGCAGAGGCAATCAAATACCATCAAAAGAAAGCTCTATTTGTGGGAAAAAAAGAATGCAAATTTCGTTTGGGTGCAGCATTGCATGACTGCGCAATTACCAGTTAAAGCAGCGCAGTGCCAAATTGTAAAAAGTACTCCGGTTATTGAGCAGCCAAATCCTCCAGTGCTGAAGCGGTTAAAGAATGAAAGAAGGTATGGGGAAAATTTCAAATGTGGATAGGTCATCACTTAAGGTGTTAAAAAATGAAAGAAATTAAGGAAAATGTTACTGTTGTTATGCATATGGGATAAAAGGTATTTTGGTTATGCGATGGAAATAAAAGAAATAGACCAGTCAAGGTTACAGTGCAATATTATATAAGGTATATGAGATCTCCCCTTTACTAATGTTTGTTCATAAGTGCTTAAATTGCTTACAAGAAGTGTATATGTTTAAATACATGTTTTGATGACTCTTTGAAGGTAAAATAATAGAATTTTGAAGGTTGCAAAAGAATGTCTAATGCTGCGTACACACAACCGGTTTAGCCGTCGTAATAGACTCCAACGGTTTCTCCGACGGAAATCCGACAGAATTCCATTCAAGCGGTCTTGCCTACACACGGTCAACCCAAAGTCCGACCAAAGTCTGGCCGTCCAGGACGCAGTGACGTACAACACTTACGACAGGACTAGAAAAAGGAAATTCAATAGCCAGTAGCCAATAGATTCTGTCTCATACTTGCTTCAGAGCATGCATCTTTTTTGGTCTGTCGGACCAGCATACAGACGGTCGGTTTTCCTGTCGGAAAGATTTAGAACATGTTCCATTTCTAGGTCCGTCAGATTTTTTGAAAAAAAAGTCAGATGAGGCCTACACATAATCGGTATATACGATGAAAAGCTTCCGTCTGACTTTTTCTGTCGGACAGTCCGCTCATGTGCACACGACATTAGGAGTGCTTGGGGGTTGTGTAAGTAGAGGGAGTGTTTTGATAAAAAAAACACCCTACTAATTTTGCAGTGGAAAAGTTAATGGAACTTACCACTAATGGGGCCAGGTAGAGCTCACAGCTACAGGCTTAGGAACACTGTGTCTGCAGTTGAAATCCATTATCGAAGGTAGCTACCGATATACAGTCAGGTCCATAAATATTGGGACATCGACACAATTCTAATCTTTTTGATTCTATAAACCATCACAATGGATTTGAACTGAAACGAACAAGATGTGCTTTAACTGCAGACTTTCAGCTTTAATTTGAGGGTATTTACATCCAAATCAGGTGAACGGTGTAGGAATTACAACAGTTTGTATATGTAAATTAAGAGGGTGGTGGCTGCGCTGTGATAGAAAGGGGAAGGGGGGGAGAAAAGGGGGGGGGGGGGGAAGGGGAAGGGAGGGGTGGGGGGAGGAAGGGAGCTAGACTAAATGAATCAATAAATACCAAATGACCTGAAAATGTGACTAGATAATGCGAAAGCGTACTCACAGATGCGAATAAATAAATAAGGTGTACGCACAAACAGATATCGCTAAAAATTGTGTAACAAAAAGTGCTGTAATCAAACCAACTCAAATAAATAAACTGGAGGTGTATACCAGCAAAGAGTGTACAGGGGTATATGAATCTGCTACAAAAGGGGCATTAATCCAAAATCTATCAAAGTAACATAGAAAACTTTATCAAATGAAATTACTAAAACCCTGTGTATATAAGAATCAACTGATGGTATAAGTACACACGTGAATAATAGTTAACAATGTGAATAAAGAATAATATATAAGTGTCCATAAAAATAGTCCCAGTGGTTGGTGTTGGTGACCCGCCAACACTTGGCGTAAAAAAAAAATTTATTATATACCAGTGAAAAAATAAAAATAAAATAAACAAAAATACGACAGTCCCATCACCAAATGTGATAATCCTGGATATAGATAGAATAATGATGATGAACCAGGGGGGAAGGAAAAACAGTGTGCTGACAGGTGGGGGCACCTCCGTGTTCCCAGGCCCCTTACCTTACAGCTGTAAGGTATACAGCATATGTAGAGGAGGCCCTGCAGACGGGGAAGTCCAATGGTACAGCAGGTGGCGTTGATTGGTAATGTCGTATAACATATGTAGAGACAAAGAACGAGTGGTATATAGTATAATACCGTTTGGTGTGAAGATACAGGTGGGGGAGGGGGGGGTTTGCACTCACTTTTAAGTAATGAGCGCACGCCTCAACCCACGAGCGCCGAGCTCGTATAGTCCCAGGCTCTGGATCTTCTGAGAGACTCTCCCCGCTTCCAAATCCTCACCACCCGTTGTGCAGAGTTATACTGTGCGGGATATAGAAAACAGAAAAAGCACATAGCATAATCCCGTATATCATATACTTTATTAAAGCACTCACAAAAAGTTCATGCACTTACATTTAAAACACAGCTGGGGGGTAAAACATCCACGAGCGCCGAGCTCGTCACATCCAGCTAGTGTGTGGCAGCGTCCCGTGCTCCTGACGCGTATCGTCACGTCACGTGACTTCTTCAGAGGATAGCACGGGATAGAAGGCCAATGCTTATAAAGGGTCCCCGCGTGATGGACACGCGGCGGCCATTTTCCCAAAGGGCACTAATGTAAGGAATAGGGCAAGCAACCGGCGGCCATTTTCCCAGAGCTTATCTATATATTTGTAATGTCAGACGGAGCAATGTGTCAAGCTTTTGAAACACAGCCAATGATAAGATAACAGTCATGCCGGATAAACAGCCCAGGGCTGTGGGGGGGGGGGATAAAAGCATACTTAGATAAAAAAATAAAAAAAAATAAAAAAAAATTCTTCATTGTATAAATACACTGATCGACTCACTTAATATTAACAATGATAACCTAATCCATAAAAAACAGACAGAAAAAAATTATTATATAATAAAAAAAGAAGTAAATATATTAGATGTCATTTTGATACAACGATTTTTTCAGGGGTACTATTATAAGGACTGTGAATGAGCAACTGGTGGCCGTTTACAGAATCCACCATACTAAACAATGTCAGATGGGGTGATGTGTCAATGGTACAGCCTATTTATAAAAAATGAAAGATATAGGACATACCTGATGGGGACATAATCAGCTCAAGGTTGCAGGGATAAGAAAAACGGGGATATTTTTTTTTTTTTTTTTTTTTAAATTATAAAAAACGGGGCATGCTTAAAAAATATAAATAAAAGTAAAAATAGCAATTGCAGGATGCTCCCATATATAAATACAGGGAGCCCTTTATAAAATATTAAACAGGCTGGTAAAAAGGTAATAGGGAAAAAAAGGGGATTATTTAATATTAACATTAAATGGTAATAGTGGACATAAAAAAGAGAGGAATACAATAATCCCTAAAAGATAAAAAGATGTATATCAAAAAAATTTCTGGAGCTCGGGAGGTGTCACACACCAACTATACCAATAATCACACCAAAAAAGTAATATATATATATAATACAGGCAGAGAACAGTACAGCACATAGAAATGGACTAGGACTCCTGGCCTGTGAATCCATAATAGAATGCATAGGTGGATGATTGAGTCATAAAGAGAGAGAAGTGCGGGAGGGGGAGGGGGGGCTTAATACTAAAAGTCGCTTATGAAGCAATTTAGGTCGAACTCGATATTGAGTCCCTTTGGTGCTAAGGTGTCCATGGAATATATCCATTTGGACTCTAATTTGCTTAGAGCCCTCACTTTATGGCCCCCTCGCCATGGTCTCCTGTAGGGTTCAATACCCCAAAATCTCAAATGCCTTGGGTCTCTATTATGATGTTTATCAAAATGCCTAGAGACATTATGCTTGTTGAAGCCATTTTTTATATTTTGAACATGCTCCTTAATACGAATTCTTAATAATCTTTTAGTGCGGCCTACGTATTGGAGGCCACAACTGCACTCCAATACATAGACCGCACCTTCGGTATTACATCCAATAAACTCGTTAATATTGAAGTTGGTGCCATTACTGTTTGATTGAAATGAGAATACTTTTTGATTCGGGTGTTTTGTTCGGGTGCAGGCATAGCAGCGTTTGCAAGGATAAAATCCTTTTCCAGTGAAGAAAGAGAAAAGTTTTTTGGGGGGATCAATCACGCTTTTGACTAGTCGATCTTTCAGGGTAGATGCCCTTTTGTATATAAATACAGGTTTTTCTGGTAATATTTCTCCCAGGCCTTTATCCGATTTAAGGATATGCCAATGACGGGATATGATACTTTCAATCTTCTTATGTTGGAAGTTATAATCAAAGATTAAAGGAACCTGATCCTGTTGACGGGTAGGTGTCTTATCCTCGAGTAGTCCCTGTCTTTGCATCCGTCCTACCTCCATTATTTGATCATTTATGAATTCTTGGTCATATCCTTTTTCTACAAACCTTTTTCCAATCATCATGGCTTGCGCATGAAAATCCTCATCTAGAGTGCAGTTGCGTCTTAATCGCATTATCTGGCCTTTGGGGATGTTGAATAGCCAGTTTCTATGGTGGCAGCTGCTTAAAGGCAAAAAGCTGTTACAGTCGACATTTTTGAAAAAAGTCTTGGTGATATATTGGTTATTGATACGTGAGATCTCCAAATCTAAGAATGAAATGGACTGTTCTTCAATTTGCCAGGTCAGTGTAATGTTATTAACATTGTTATTCAATTTGAGAAAAAATGATGTTAGACGATCTCTTTCACCCTCCCATATAATAAAAATATCATCGATGTACCTTTTAAACATACGAAGTTCTTTAGGGGGATCTGAGAACACCATTTCCTCTTCCCATTGGGACATAAACAGTCCTGCAATGCTGGGGGCAAATTTCGCCCCCATAGCTACTCCTGTTTTCTGGTAATAGAATTGTTTACAATACCAAAAATGGCTATGTTTCAAGCAAAAATCTAGGCACTTAACGAGAAATTTCCTTTGGTGGAGGGGGAGCTTGGTAAATTTTCTCAAATCCCACTTCGCGGCTTCGCAAGCCGCGAAATGGGGTATGATGGTATAAAGTGATGACACGTCAGCTGTAGCCATCCAGATGGTGCCGGTGTCATTTCTCCCTTCTAATAACTGGAGCATTTGTTTCGTATCTCTCAGGTAGGCTTTCGTACTTTGGACTGCAGGCTGAAGGTACTTGTCGATATACTCGCCCAGTCTTGCTGTAATCGATTCTATGCCATTAACAATTGGTCTATAAGGAGGGTTAGTTTTATCCTTATGGATTTTGGGTAGTGCATAAATGATTGGTGTTCTGCAAGCCTCCGGGACCAAGTATTTAGCTTCTTTTTTGGTGAGTATGCATTTTTTTAGGCCTAGTTGGACTACCTGTTCAAGTTCTTTCTTCGATTTGAATATAGGGTTATTGGGGAGTATGGTATATGTATTCCAATCTCCTAATAATTTCAGCATGCCATTGTGATATTGTTCCGTGGTCAAAACCACAATGCCACTACCTTTATCTGAAGGCCTGATAACAAGGTCCTTCCTTTTGGTAAGTTTTTGAATTTCAGTCCGTATCACTCTGGGTTCTTCTCTTTTTTTATATGTTAGGTTCTTAATTTCTTCCGTTACCAGGTCCTTAAACACCTCTATGTGGGTGTTGTTCTTTGGTTTAGGGTTATAGATGGATTTATTCCTCAGACTACTATGTAATATTGAATCTTCTTGCACAGTGATAGTACTAATGGGTTTATCCAATAAATATTTCTTAATGTTTAATTTTCTTACATATTTCTGAATACTAATGTATGTTTCAAATTTGTTTAAATTCTTTACAGGTGCGTATTTTAGCCCTTTATCTAACACTGTTAGTTCTTCCTGAGTTAATGGTATATCTGTGAGGTTGAAAATACCTTCCCCTAAGTTTCCCTTTTCCTTTTGTTTTCTCTTTCCTGCTCTGCAACCTCCTCTTCTGTGGGGCTTTTTTTCTTCTTTGTTTCTTCTATTCTTCTCGGGGGATGGTGATCCATTCCTCTCTCTAAAAAAGATCTATTATGATGTTCATATTGGTTATCATGTTGATATCTTGCATCTCTGTCTGGGTCTTGAAGATCTCTCAGAGGGGCATAATAATTATGCGTGTGAATCGGGCTGCGTTCCCTAGGCCTATAAGGTGCATATGGTTGGTCTCTACCTTCTCTAGGACTACGTTCCCTAGGCCTATAAGGTGCATATGGTGGATCTCTTCCTTCTCTGGGTCCATAATGGTAGTTTGGGCCCAGACTTCTATCGCGAGGCCTATAGTACTCGTGTTGCCCGTATTGATTTTCTCTTGTTTCATAATGTGTATAGGGATATGCTGGGTGTCTCTCTTGTCTATGTGGTTCTTGTGGCGGTCGTCTTCCATCTCTGGATGCATTCGGGGGTTTTGTCCAGTAAGGTCTTCTGTTATTATTCCTTCTATTATTAGGTTTCTTCCATCCCTGTTGTGGAGTACGTGGTGGGTAGAAAGGTTGTCTCCGGGTGTTATATGGAGTATTGTTGCTGGGATGTCTATATCTGGTATCATTATTTGGGTATCTTGAAGAATCGTCTCTGGGGGTGTAATTCTCCGGCTGTTTCCGGAGGGTACCTGACCGAGATGGTCTAGGTATAGGAGATAGGTCTACTTGACCCGGATTAATTTTCACCATCTTTTCTGGAGTGGATGATGCAGAGATGGGTTCAATCTGCCCAATATTATTCTGCCATTTAAATACTAAATCTTTTTTAAAGTCGCCAATGTCTCTCGAGAATTTTTTTTTTTTTTTGCCCCCAGCATTGCAGGACTGTTTATGTCCCAATGGGAAGAGGAAATGGTGTTCTCAGATCCCCCTAAAGAACTTTGTATGTTTAAAAGGTACATCGACGATATTTTTATTATATGGGAGGGTGAAAGAGATCGTCTAACATCATTTTTTCTCAAATTGAATAACAATGTTAATAACATTACACTGACCTGGCAAATTGAAGAACAGTCCATTTCATTCTTAGATTTGGAGATCTCACGTATCAATAACCAATATATCACCAAGACTTTTTTCAAAAATGTCGACCGTAACAGCTATTTGCCTTTAAGCAGCTGCCACCATAGAAACTGGCTATTCAACATCCCCAAAGGCCAGATAATGCGATTAAGACGCAACTGCACTCTAGATGAGGATTTTCATGCGCAAGCCATGATGATTGGAAAAAGGTTTGTAGAAAAAGGATATGACCAAGAATTCATAAATGATCAAATAATGGAGGTAGGACGGATGCAAAGACAGGGACTACTCGAGGATAAGACACCTACCCGTCAACAGGATCAGGTTCCTTTAATCTTTGATTATAACTTCCAACATAAGAAGATTGAAAGTATCATATCCCGTCATTGGCATATCCTTAAATCGGATAAAGGCCTGGGAGAAATATTACCAGAAAAACCTGTATTTATATACAAAAGGGCATCTACCCTGAAAGATCGACTAGTCAAAAGCGTGATTGATCCCCCAAAAAAACTTTTCTCTTTCTTCACTGGAAAAGGATTTTATCCTTGCAAACGCTGCTATACCTGCACCCGAACAAAACACCCGAATCAAAAAGTATTCTCACTTCAATCAAACAGTAATGGCACCAAATTCAATATTAACGAGTTTATTGGATGTAATACCGAAGGTGCGGTCTATGTATTGGAGTGCAGTTGTGGCCTCCAATACGTAGGCCGCACTAAAAGATTATTAAGAATTCGTATTAAGGAGCATGTTCAAAATATAAAAAATGGCTTCAACAAGCATAATGTCTCTAGGCATTTTGATAAACATCATAATAGAGACCCAAGGCATTTGAGATTTTGGGGTATTGAACCCTACAGGAGACCATGGCGAGGGGGCCATAAAGTGAGGGCTCTAAGCAAATTAGAGTCCAAATGGATATATTCCATGGACACCTTAGCACCAAAGGGACTCAATATCGAGTTCGACCTAAATTGCTTCATAAGCGACTTTTAGTATTAAGCCCCCCCCCTCCCCCTCCCGCACTTCTCTCTCTTTATGACTCAATCATCCACCTATGCATTCTATTATGGATTCACAGGCCAGTAGTCCTAGTCCATTTCTATGTGCTGTACTGTTCTCTGCCTGTATTATATATATATTACTTTTTTGGTGTGATTATTGGTATAGTTGGTGTGTGACACCTCCCGAGCTCCAGAAATTTTTTTGATATACATCTTTTTATCTTTTAGGGATTATTGTATTCCTCTCTTTTTTATGTCCACTATTACCATTTAATGTTAATATTAAATAATCCCCTTTTTTTCCCTATTACCTTTTTACCAGCCTGTTTAATATTTTATAAAGGGCTCCCTGTATTTATATATGGAACAGAAAATGGGGGATGACCAACTAGTTTAGGAAAAGGGGCCGCCGTGCCACGTCCAAAATTCTATAGAAACAAAACAAAAGGGTTCCCCTGGATGGACTTTTCAGGCACTTGCAAGGACAATACGGGTGGAGTGTATAAGAAAGTGTAAAGGACGTTTTAGTATAGATAAAAAAAATTTAATTTTATTGGTATTGAAAAGTACATTGGATAAAAACAAGCAATAATTGTATACAGTAACACAGTAAAACTACGTAGTAGCCATGATGAATCAAACAAAACACAGTAAATAGCAAGAAGACTCTTCTCAAGCCCAACGCGTTTCGGGGTACTAAATACCTGTACGATCCTTCTTCAGGGGCAAGATTGAGAGAGAGAGAGTTTCATCTAGGCTAATTGGGGAGGGGATGAAAAGGAGAGAGGGTCAGGAGATTGGTAAAACCTAGAATAATATTAGATAAGAGATTAGGATGATCAATTGATCACCTACCTGAGGCTATGTAATTAATTGCTTGTGAAGGTTTGTAAAAACAAAAAGGAACACGGAGGAAGGACAGGATCTGGCAGTGAGTATTGGTATTGTAGCCGATATGAGTCTGGCTACCTAGATGGCGAAAAATGCAGGATGGTAGGCTGCAGTCACCATATGGGTGTGACAAAAAACTCCCGTCCCGCCCAACCCGGGCGCGTGCAAGCCGGAGCGGCGTACTGAGGTCATAGGAAGGCGTCCCTGCAAGATAAAAGCATATATAGAAAGGACCTTAGAAAAGGGTCCATAATGTATGGGGAAATAACTGAATGTATATATATATACCTCAGTGAAAGTTGGATTAGTGATAAAGAGAGTGTGATGAATAATATGTAAAATTACCATATATCAAATAAAAATTGACCAAAAAGAGGTCCAGTTCACCATATATAGTGGTGACAAAGTACATATGTATACATACATGAGAATTTGGGTTTGACATAGTATAAAGTAGGAGTAAAATACACAATTACATGTCCAAAACCAGTATGATACATGTATATAATGGAGTCTTTCCATGGTGAGTATTACATAAGCAGTATAGTGGTATGACTGTAAACAAAAACATGGTATATGAAATAAGGGTAAGGACACAAGTGTTGTTTGTAAAGCCTGAATGGATGTACCAATAATAGCCGATAGAGCCCAAAGTCAGAGCGGACTTGGGAATGGTAAAGTGTAACTAGTATGACTGAAAAAGGGAGTAGTAAATGTACCTGGGACTAAAATGTCCAGGAAGGTAAAAGTAAAACAGGACAAGTAACTGAGAAGTCCTACCTTGAATGGAAAAAGGGATGGATAACCACAACCTCACAGCCAAACGTCCAGCGATTGTAACGCCTTGGTAGGAAGTGAGTGGGGCTGGTTGATAAAGTGTAAGGAAGTCCAATCAGCTGGCGTCAGAATGAGACACAGCTGTGGTGTGAGTAGCACAGGCAGAGACGTGCTATACTGACCCCCCGAGGTAGGCGTGCGCGGCGCCGCCCCAACAGCGCACGCGCGAACGTGACAGCGTTTGGAGTGACGTCGCGCACGCCCACCCCACCGGCACGGAAGTGCCACTCCGGCGGACTGCGCATGCCCGCCGGAGTGGCAACATGGAGGCGATGGGCGTGGAATGGAGAAACGCCCAGATGCCTCCCTGAACGCCGCCCAAGATAGTCTTGTAGCGGCTTACCGTGCCGGGCAGTCGCTCCGACCACCCGCGCCCCGGGGAGGCGCGAGGGCCCTCATACTGTTTCTATATACAATGTATCCATGTTGGCTATCTTTCCCTCCCCCCTCCCCTTTTTAGCCAATTATGTATTTGGGCTTATTGTATAGTCTTTATTGGTTTCTGTACTTGTACATCCTCTATATGTATAGAGGCCTGCTGATTAGTTATATTTGTCACACTATGTATTACTTTACTTTGCTTATTGTCCCTTGTATTAATTTACAATTCAAAATCTGTAGTACCACCTAAGCTCCTCACCCCCCCTCCCCCCCCCCCCCCCTTTTACTCCGCCAGCAACTAACTCATTTTGTTTATAGGCGGTCTCTATACACTGGGAGAAATATATACTTATATGTTTCACTATTAGTTATTCCATCTCCTTGGTATGCAATTTGTCACATTATTCTTCTGGGCTATCTACTGAGACACAGTCTCCCTTCCCCCGTCCTCCCCGGGGCGCGGGTGGTCGGAGCGACTGCCCGGCACGGTAAGCCGCTACAAGACTATCTTGGGCGGCGTTCAGGGAGGCATCTGGGCGTTTCTCCATTCCACGCCCATCGCCTCCATGTTGCCACTCCGGCGGGCATGCGCAGTCCGCCGGAGTGGCACTTCCGTGCCGGTGGGGTGGGCGTGCGCGACGTCACTCCAAACGCTGTCACGTTCGCGCGTGCGCTGTTGGGGCGGCGCCGCGCACGCCTACCTCGGGGGGTCAGTATAGCACGTCTCTGCCTGTGCTACTCACACCACAGCTGTGCCTCATTCTGACGCCAGCTGATTGGACTTCCTTACACTTTATCAACCAGCCCCACTCACTTCCTACCAAGGCGTTACAATCGCTGGACGTTTGGCTGTGAGGTTGTGGTTATCCATCCCTTTTTCCATTCAAGGTAGGACTTCTCAGTTACTTGTCCTGTTTTACTTTTACCTTCCTGGACATTTTAGTCCCAGGTACATTTACTACTCCCTTTTTCAGTCATACTAGTTACACTTTACCATTCCCAAGTCCGCTCTGACTTTGGGCTCTATCGGCTATTATTGGTACATCCATTCAGGCTTTACAAACAACACTTGTGTCCTTACCCTTATTTCATATACCATGTTTTTGTTTACAGTCATACCACTATACTGCTTATGTAATACTCACCATGGAAAGACTCCATTATATACATGTATCATACTGGTTTTGGACATGTAATTGTGTATTTTACTCCTACTTTATACTATGTCAAACCCAAATTCTCATGTATGTATACATATGTACTTTGTCACCACTATATATGGTGAACTGGACCTCTTTTTGGTCAATTTTTATTTGATATATGGTAATTTTACATATTATTCATCACACTCTCTTTATCACTAATCCAACTTTCACTGAGGTATATATATATACATTCAGTTATTTCCCCATACATTATGGACCCTTTTCTAAGGTCCTTTCTATATATGCTTTTATCTTGCAGGGACGCCTTCCTATGACCTCAGTACGCCGCTCCGGCTTGCACGCGCCCGGGTTGGGCGGGACGGGAGTTTTTTGTCACACCCATATGGTGACTGCAGCCTACCATCCTGCATTTTTCGCCATCTAGGTAGCCAGACTCATATCGGCTACAATACCAATACTCACTGCCAGATCCTGTCCTTCCTCCGTGTTCCTTTTTGTTTTTACAAACCTTCACAAGCAATTACTTACATAGCCTCAGGTAGGTGATCAATTGATCATCCTAATCTCTTATCTAATATTATTCTAGGTTTTACCAATCTCCTGACCCTCTCTCCTTTTCATCCCCTCCCCAATTAGCCTAGATGAAACTCTCTCTCTCTCAATCTTGCCCCTGAAGAAGGATCGTACAGGTATTTAGTACCCCGAAACGCGTTGGGCTTGAGAAGAGTCTTCTTGCTATTTACTGTGTTTTGTTTGATTCATCATGGCTACTACGTAGTTTTACTGTGTTACTGTATACAATTATTGCTTGTTTTTATCCAATGTACTTTTCAATACCAATAAAATTAAATTTTTTTATCTATACTAAAACGTCCTTTACACTTTCTTATACACTCCACCCGTATTGTCCTTGCAAGTGCCTGAAAAGTCCATCCAGGGGAACCCTTTTGTTTTGTTTGTATTTATATATGGGAGCATCCTGCAATTGCTATTTTTACTTTTATTTATATTTTTTAAGCATGCCCCGTTTTTTATAATTTAAAAAAAAAAAAAAAAAAAAATATCCCCGTTTTTCTTATCCCTGCAACCTTGAGCTGATTATGTCCCCATCAGGTATGTCCTATATCTTTCATTTTTTATAAATAGGCTGTACCATTGACACATCACCCCATCTGACATTGTTTAGTATGGTGGATTCTGTAAACGGCCACCAGTTGCTCATTCACAGTCCTTATAATAGTACCCCTGAAAAAATCGTTGTGTCAAAATGACATCTAATATATTTACTTCTTTTTTTATTATATAATAATTTTTTTCTGTCTGTTTTTTATGGATTAGGTTATCATTGTTAATATTAAGTGAGTCGATCGGTGTATTTATACAATGAAGAATTTTTTT
The DNA here is from genome assembly GCF_042186555.1 of Aquarana catesbeiana. NCBI lineage: Eukaryota > Metazoa > Chordata > Amphibia > Anura > Ranidae > Aquarana > Aquarana catesbeiana. The sequence goes on along the minus strand of NC_133335.1, from coordinate 141,289,040 downwards.
TAATTTTTTTATCTAAGTATGCTTTTATCTCCCCCTCCCCCCCCCCCCCACAGCCCTGGGCTGTTTATCCGGCATGACTGTTATCTTATCATTGGCTGCGTTTCAAAAGCTTGACACATTGCTCCGTCTGACATTACAAATATATAGATAAGCTCTGGGAAAATGGCCGCCGGTTGCTTGCCCTATTCCTTACATTAGCACCCTTCGGGAAAATGGCCGCCGCGTGTCCATCACGCGGGGACCCTTTATAAGCATTGGCCTTCTATCCCGTGCTATCCTCTGAAGAAGTCACGTGACGTGACGATACGCGCCAGGAGCACGGGACGCTGCCACACACTAGCTGGATGTGACGAGCTCGGCGCTCGTGGATGTTTTACCCCCCAGCTGTGTTTTAAATGTAAGTGCATGAACTTTTTGTGAGTGCTTTAATAAAGTATATGATATACGGGATTATGCTATGTGCGGTTTCTGTTTTCTATATCCCGCACAATATAACTCTGCACAAGGGGTGGTGAGGATTTGGAAGCGGGGAGAGTCTCTTAGAAGATCCAGAGCCTGGGATTATACGAGCTCGGCGCTCGTGGGTTGAGGCGTGCGCTCATTACTTAAAAGTGAGTGCAACCCCCCCCCCTCCCCCACCTGTATCTTCACACCAAACGGTATTATACTATATACCGCTCGTTCTTTGTCTCTACATATGTTATACGACATTACCAATCAACGCCACCTGCTGTACCGTTGGACTTCCCCGTCTGCAGGGCCTCCTCTACATATGCTGTATACCTTACAGCTGTAAGGTAAGGGGCCTGGGAACACGGAGGTGCCCCCACCTGTCAGCACACTGTTTTTCCTTCCCCCTGGTTCATCATCATTATTCTATCTACATCCAGGATTATCACATTTGGTGATGGGACTGTCGTATTTTTGTTTATTTTATTTTTATTTTTTCACTGGTATATAATAAATTTTTTTTTTACGCCAAGTGTTGGCGGGTCACCAACACCAACCACTGGGACTATTTTTATGGACACTTATATATTTTTCTTTATTCACATTGTTAACTATTATTCACGTGTGTGCTTATACCATCAGTTGATTCTTATATACACAGGGTTTTAGTAATTTCATTTGATAAAGTTTTCTATGTTACTTTGATAGATTTTGGATTAATGCCCCTTTTGTAGCAGATTCATATACCCCTGTACACTCTTTGCTGGTATACACCTCCAGTTTATTTATTTGAGTTGGTTTGATTACAGCACTTTTTGTTACACAATTTTTAGTGATATCTGTTTGTGCGTACACCTTATTTATTTATTCGCATCTGTGAGTACGCTTTCGCATTATCTAGTCACATTTTCAGGTCATTTGGTATTTATTGATTCATTTAGTCTAGCTCCCTTCCTCCCCCCACCCCTCCCTTCCCCTTCCCCCCCCCCCCTTTTCTCCCCCCTTCCCCTTTCTATCACAGCGCAGCCACCACCCTCTTAATTTACATATACAAACTGTTGTAATTCCTACACCGTTCACCTGATTTGGATGTAAATACCCTCAAATTAAAGCTGAAAGTCTGCAGTTAAAGCACATCTTGTTCGTTTCAGTTCAAATCCATTGTGATGGTTTATAGAATCAAAAAGATTAGAATTGTGTCGATGTCCCAATATTTATGGACCTGACTGTATATCGGTAGCTACCTTCGATAATGGATTTCAACTGCAGACACAGTGTTCCTAAGCCTGTAGCTGTGAGCTCTACCTGGCCCCATTAGTGGTAAGTTCCATTAACTTTTCCACTGCAAAATTTTCATTGTACAAGTTGGTTTCATACAGTTCAAGAGACGCAGAAATAAAGTAGTTTTAAAAACAGGCAGTGACTTTACTGGTCATGAGGTTTAAGTTTAAAGGGGGAATAACATTAATGGCAAAGCGTACCATTCCTGGAAAAAATATCCATGTTTGCTGTAGCTATGCAGGTGTTCATCAATATCCATTCTTTGTTGATTATGTAGTACTTGAACAAAGGGATGATCAGGAATGATCGTCAAAGATAGTCAAGATCCAAGGTTTTCAGCACTTGAAGCTAGACTGACTTGGAATGTTTTAGTTTAATTTGAGGAAGTACTCATGGAATGTGTTGGGCACACATTAAGCCCATGCCCAATGCATAGTTAATTGGAATCATAAAAGGGGAATGTGACGTCACTATTAAATTACATGTATGTGCTGGTACCAGATTTTTTTTGAGGAATCTGATCAGATAAATAAATAAGTACATTAAAAGGTTTAAGATAATTGCAAGATACAAATTTTTAAGAGTGACATTTCAATTTATACATGTGGTATTTTGATTATTTCAGTTAGAGTCTAACTTTAAGGAATGTTTAAATTGTGTAATTGCCTATCCTTACATTGTTGAAGCTTTGGAAGGTATTTTTTTTCAATATCAACAAATATAACTACCGTATTTATCGGCGTATAACATGCACTTTTTTCCCCTTAAAATCAGGGGACAGTCGTGGTAGCGTGTTATACGCCGATCCCCGCTATCGCTATGTGAATGTCGGCGATCGCCGCCGACATTCACATAGCGAGTAGTTTCAAATATGGCGCCGCGGAGTTCGGAGAGCCGAAATACACATAGTCGGGTGTATTCGGCTCTTTCCGGCGCCGCTCACAGTCACGCCCAGTCCCGCCATTGGACCTGTGTTATGTCCATCAGAGGGCGGGACTGGGCGGGACTGTGAGCGGCGCCGGAAAGAGCCGAGAACCCTCGGCTATGTGTATCTCGGCGGCGTTCGTTCACTTCCGCCGACGCCGAGTCTCTCCGAACTCCGCGGCGCCATATTTAAAACTACTACCATGTGTATGGCGGCGGCGGCGGCGGCGGTGGCAGGAGGCATGTACACTGCACTGGGGACAAGGCTGCACTGGGGACAAGGCTGCACTGGGGACAAGGCTGCATTGACAAGGCTGCACTGGGGACAAGGCTGCATTGACAAGGCTGCACTGGGGACAAGGCTGCATTGACAAGGCTGCACTGGGGACAAGGCTGCATTGACGACAAGGCTGCACTGACAAGGCTGCACTGATGGGCATTTTAATGTAAGTTTCTTTTCCTTAAACTTTCCTCCTAAAAGTTTTTTTCCTTAAAATTCTCTCCTAAACTTGGGGTGTGTGTTATACGCCGGCGCGTGTTATACGCCGATAAATACGGTAACTATATTTCGGATGGATATAATTGCCCTGGGCTCCAAGGTGTTCAATAAATGGCATTATAGTGTTATAGAAGAGCCTAGTAAGGTGTTTTAAGATTAATTATGGAAAAAAATAGATTGTGTGTTTGAGGGGTAGTTGGGCCTATTTGTTGATATTGAAGTTAAAGAAATGGGAATTTTGCATTGTATAAGGACATTGCCTGTTACAAAACAAGGGAATGGTTGTCTGTGCAAATGTTTTTAGTTGTGTTTAATCTGTCTAACAATGATATATTGAAATTTTTAAATGTTTGATTTTTACTTTTTTGGTTAATATAAATGTACAAATATTATAATTAAGAAATAGATATTCATGCTATGGAAAAAAATAATAATAATAAGAGGACGTTATGTATGAATTGTGGTTCCTCTGGCATTCCCTAATTCCTGAACAAACAGTAAAGCAAATCTTAGCACTTGAACGCAGTTTTGCAACCTTGGCAAGTGTTAGTAAAACTGTACATATTACCAGTTACCAAAAGTATTGGGACACCTGCCTTTACACGAACATGAAATTTGATGGCATCCCAGTCTTAGTCCATAGAGTTCAATATTGAGTTAGCTCACCTTTTGCAGCTATAACAGCTTCAACTCTTCTGGCAAGGCTATCCACAAGGTTTAGGAGTGTGTCTATGGCTTGCACAGGGTCCTGACCTCAACCCAATAGAACACCTGTGGGATGAATAATGCCAGGCCTTCTCGCCCAACATCAGTGTCTGACCTCACAGATATGCTTGTGGAAGAATGGTCAAATATTCCCATAGACATCCCATAAACCTTGTTCACAGCCTTCCCAGAAGAGTTGAAGCTGTTATAGGTGCAAAGGGTGGGCCAACTCAATATTGAACCCTACGGACGAAGACCGGGATGTCATTAAAGTTAATGTGCGTGTAAAGGCAGGTGTCCCAATACTGTTGGTAATATATTGTATTTAGTGTATCTAGGTAACTTATACCTTGTTTTTTCTGCATAAATTGGATCTTCATTTATGGTAAATGGTAATGGATATTACCTTGATTTTTTTTTATTATGAAAGGAAAACTGGCCCAAAATAGTTTGAGCTTTAGCATATTGGTCAAAGCCAAAGTCGCACTCATTCATAGTTGAATTTAAGCTGCACCAAAGTCGTATCATGTCGCAGGGTAAAGTCGCAATAGAAATTGCAAAATTTTTAAGTCGCACAAGTGTGAATGGAGCCAAACACCTTCGTAAGTACCTTGTATTAAGCACTGGAGTGTTTTTGAAGATTACGCTGTGCAGCCAAACCAATACATTTTTGAGTGTCACATAGTTCCCTTTTCACAGCCTGTACAAAGCCACACGTAAGGGGTATACAAACAAAACTTGGTGTGGGTTTTTTCAGCTTGCATTACCTGACTAGAAGAAATCCTGCTGTTATACATGTTTGTACAAATTTTGTACTGTACCAAGTGCAATGTTATCCCAACCTTTTTTCATAAATAAAAAAACTATGTAAATAAAAAAGTGTTAAACAAATGGGACCTCCAGCATTAGAGGATCAGCGGCAGACCAACCTGTGTTTTGAAAACACCCTTTTTACATTAAAGAAAGGCCCGGAGTAAAACCTGAAGGCAATAAACAGCTCCGGCATGACAAGGGTTAAAGGGGCTTGAGACAGGTAAATAAGGAGCAGTGGGGTTGCTGTAGGATAGGGTCAGGAACAGGCTGGCTGGGCATGGTCTGAGCTGGGTGGAGCATTGGTGGAGTGGTGAGGAGACCGGATGGGGAAGGTCTTCAGTAGGAGCAACAGCATGGAACAGCTTCCCACCTTCCCGCCCTACATTTGGAGAGTATTGCTGGTTGGAGATTTGGGTGATTGGTGGAGCCAGAAGTGGCGATTGGTATGGTGCAAGGTCCCTTTTTTAGGTTCATATGGGCACAAAAGTTATGGTGTAGGGACCCGTCTCCCAGTTGGTGGATGTGTACCTGCGAGTTGTCTCCGAGTCTGTGGTTTTTGTGGCTGGAGGCCTGTGAAGTGACAAGCAGGTACTGTCCTAGTTTATGCCTATTAGGACCTTGTGGCTCCTTCTTTAATAAACTGTCTGGTCTGATTTTATGTTATTGATCTGTTAATTATTGGTTATTTATGTTTTCATTAATAAAAAGGCTGCTATGGCCAATTTAACTCCAATCTTGTGTGGTGTGGTTACTATTTGGTATAGCAGTTAGCAAGACATATTTAATACCATAGTCATGGTAAGTTTTAAAGTCCCCATTACATTGGTTATCAGTGAATCAAGGTCCTTTTTATATTGGTAGCTAGTGAAGAAGAGCCCCTTACATTGGTAGTCAGGGGAGAAGGGCTTCTTTATATTGGTGGCAAGTATGGTCACTAATTCCCAAAGTGCAGTGTTTATTATTTGGTAAAGAATTCCCCAGGAGTCCAGCTGTAGCTCCCTACCACAGGTCAAGGTGAGGTGCCACCTGCAATTTTTTTTGCTGCTGGAAAGAAAGTGTCCTTTCTACTTTACTCACCATTCATTAACACACACTCAGAGCCACATATTAACCAGCTTTCAGATACAGAACCCTGAAGAGGGCCTTACTAATCCATACTACTAACCTAATACATGTACGTCAAACTATAATAGCACACAAATCAACACATTACCATAATATATACATATATATGTGACCCACCAAATTAAACATCCCACTCCCAAACTCCTATAACCCTTCATTGTGTACTGCAATTTTGGCATATCATAGGTACTTCAGGACTCCTAATTGGCAGCAGAGCCTCTAACTTGTACGAAGAGACCTTACCTTCAATTCGTCCCTCAATTTGCATAGATAAATGCAAGACCTTCCTATATAAATCTTGAGTCCAACAACACACTCAAGGAAAAGCGATTTAACCAGGAACTGCATAAAGGGTTCTTTACGGTAAGAGCGGTAAGAATGTGGAATTCTCTTCCACAAGCAGTGGTTTCAGCAGGGAGCATAGATCATTAAAAAAAACTATTAGATAGGGCACCCAAACAACCACAACATACAGGGATATACAATGTAATATTGATATAAAAGCGCACACACACAGATTGGACTTGATGGACTTTTTTCAACCTTACCAACTATGTAACATGCCAACCTGAACCAATGACGAAACTGCAGCAATATTGAGCAATACTACAACAGGATGTATCAAATAATTCTAAATACTGTTGGCCTTACTGGAATGTACCAATATTACCTCCCACCAATACAGTCTAGCATTGTTCTCCAGTTGATGCACTACCTCCTTTATTTTATTCTGATCATGGTAGATGATTATAGTAGCATTGGCTCTCTCTTGCTGCAGTATCCTCATAAGGTTCTCGTCCCTATCCCAATCTGTCAACCACTCCTGTGTCTTCCTTCCCATACCCAGATTCAGGGCTCTCAGATTAACAGGGTGGTTATTGTTGACATCCAAAGACAGATTGGCAATATGCGGTACCACATAATTCCATCACGGTGCCTGGATTTCAGAGACATTGCCCAGGGTACACCATACACCTCTAGCAATAGTTAGGTTCACGAAACATCCTAGTTCCATGACTAACGTTACATTGGTATTCTTTAGCACAAAGAAACACACTCTTCTATGTCCCGAATAATGCACAGGTGTTTCCTTACCGGCAATGTTCTCCCCATCCAGAACAGTGAAGCATATTCCCAACATTTCTCGTTCACCACCGCTTACTGACCTGGTATACAAAGGACATCATGGTCATGCCTCTGACAGAGAAAACTATCAATCTGCCTCAAGCTTCGATCCTCTCTGATGACATGTGGGTAATTTAGCCTTGGATGCAACAAGGTAGAATCCCCAGTCAGAAAGCCCAATGATACCACTAAATATACAGAACGAGTCTGCACTGCTGTATATGAGCTCAATGAGGAAGTATAACCCCTTTCATAATCCAAACTAGCACAGCCCATCCAGGCATTTGACCACTACTTTGGATTAGGGTAAGTGATGTATTTGGGCAAAATCTTACTGAGCTGTGATGTTAACTGCATTTACGCCAGAGCCCATGACACATTTTTGCCCTGTACCACCACACTCTCTACCAACCTCTTAAAATGGTGGATATAATCTTGAGCCATTTTAACCTAGGTATTTATGTGACTTTGTTGAATGTTATTATGGATGTCATTATTCTCTCTCTGAGTAACAAAGCCCTTACTGTCTGAAGCTATGGCTGAGAGCTTGTTCCTCAGGATACTGATGTCCACTCCATTAATAACACACATTCCGCTCCTATTCCCCCCAATATAGTGCTGAATTCATCCCTCCTCTTTTGGGTACTCCTCAGAAATAAGTGTTCTGAATGAACCTCATTCTGTGTCCGCACATCTCTGGGAGTAAACCACTGGTACAATGACCGCACTTGATTCAGTGTATATTCAGCACATATAGGGTAATAGGTTTTTATCAACCACTGTGAGATGTTGAAGTGCCATGTGGTGAAGGCATACTGTACCCTGGTAGCCAGCGTTTGGGAAGAGCTTAGATCTATTTGTAGTGGTTCCCCTTTCTCTAACGGAGCATGCTTTTGTGAATAGTCATTGGCATTACCTGTGCAGGGTCCCAACTTCTCAGGTGAGACATCAACCAAGCATATCTCCCCCATGTCAAGTTCTGATGTCCCAAATGTCCAGTACCAGAGAACCTCTTTGTAGGATTGATAAAACTGAGATACCGCCCCTACAAGGAAATTTTCCACCCATTGATGTGCCATCTGGAGCTCAGTTTGGTCAACAGACACCGTACTATGCCTAAGTGTCAGCCTCCTGGGTACCTGCATCATATCAATTTGGTTATGCCAATATTAGGGATGAATATAGGGAATAGGGAGCATGCGAACGGACCGAAAGTTTGCGCGAACATTCAAACACCGTTAAAGTCTATGGGACTCGAATATGAGAAATCAAAAGTGCGAATTTTAAAGGCTAATATACAAGTTATTGTCCTAAAAAGGGTTTGGGGACCCGGGTCCTGCCCCAGGGGACATGTATCAATGCAAAAGAAAGTTTTAAAAACTGACGTTTTTTTGGGGGCAGTGATTTTAATGATGCTTAAAGTGAAAAAATAAAAGTGAAATATTCCTTTAAATATCGTACCGGGGGGGGGGGGTGCCTATAGTATGCTTGTAAAGTGGCGTGTGTTTCCCGTGTTTAGAACAATCCCTGCACAAAATGACATTTCTAAAGGAATAATGGCATGGGTAACCCCCCCAGCCCATTACCAGGCCCTTTGGTTCTTGTATGGATATTAAGGGGAACCCCGCACCAAAATTTAAAAAAGGAGTGGGGCCCCCAGGCCCTATATACTCTGAACAGCAGTATAAAGGCGGTCCACACAAGACAGGGACTGTAGGTTTGTTCTTAAGTTGAATCTGTTTGTAATTTGGAACAGGTACATTTTTTAAGTGCAGCTCCAAGTAAAAAATCTATTTTTAAGCTTTTTGGATAACATAGGGAAGGGTTATCATCACCCCTGTAACATTTGTTTTGCTGTCTGTGCCCCTGTTCAGAAGATTTCACCTTACTTTCTGTCCAAATGACAATTGGATTTTGAAAATTTGGGATTTTAAGGGAAACAAGGATTGATGATAATAAAGCATAAGTGGAGACACCTTTTTCCCATATTAACTCTTACAGGAGAGAATGTCCCTTCCTAGGGGTAGATTTCCTCTCACTTCCTGTTGTCTCCCTCCGTTTGTAAGTAGGAGTCAATTGTAAGTCGGATGTCTGAAAGTAAGGGACCGACTGTATATACCATACGGCCTGCCCTACTGTATATACTCTGCGAAAAATTGGGCCTTAGGTGTTGGTGGTACCTGAACACTGTAAGCCCTCACAGTTACTCTTGGTGGGCGCTGGAACAGGCCCTGCTGTGAAATATTATATAAAGAATTGTAATTGCATGCCCACGTTGAACAGGGGCAGAAAAATAGGACCTTTGGTGGTGGTGGTGGTGCCACAACACTGTAAGCCCTCACAGTTACTCTTGGTGGGCGCTGCAATGGGCCCTGCTGTGAAATATTATATCAAGAATTGTAATTACATGCCCTTGTTGAACAGGGTCAGAAAAATTGGGCCTTTGGTGGTGGTGTGGTGGTGTTGCCACAACACTGTAAGCCCTCACAGTTACTCTTGGTGGGCACAGGAATGGGCCCCGCTGTGAAATATTAGATCAAAAATTGTAATTACATGCCCCTGTTGAACAGGGTCAGAAAAACTGGGCCTTTGGTGGTGGTGTGGTGGTGTTGCCACAACACTGTAAACCCTCACAGTTACTCTTCGTGGGCGCAGAAATGGGCCCTGCTGTGAAATATTAGATCAAAATTTGCAATTACACGGCCCTGTTAAACAGGGGCAGAAAAATTGGGTCTTAGGCAGTGTTGGTGGTGCCAAAACACTGTAAGCCCTCACAGATTCTGTTGTTGAGCACAGGAACGAGCCCTGCTGTGAAATATTAGATCAAAAATTGTAATTACGCACCCCTGTTAAACAGGGGCAGAAAAATTAAGCCTTAGGCAGCGGTGGTGGTGGTGACACACACTGTAAAGCCTCACAGATACTCTTGTTGAGCGCAGGAACGGGCCCTGCTGCAAAATATTACAGCAAAAATTGTAATTACACGCCCCGTTAAACAGGGGCAGAAAAATTGGGCCTTAGGAGGAGGTGGTGGTGCTGGTGCCACAACACTGCAACCCCTCACAGATACTCTTTTTTTACTTATATAATCTTTATTCATTTTCTTCATATTTACAAGAAGCATTACATATGAATATCAAAAACACAGCATTAAAATATAAAGGACATTTCGCTCTATTTAATTCCTTTATCCCCTATTTCTTTTATCCCTTCCCCCCTTATGTATATTTACGGTCTCACTTTCTCTCTCCCTTATTTATTTATTTTTACAGGGCCTTCCATACTACTTCTTTTTTATGCTTTACTTAGGGTACCCCATCTTCTCCAGCCAAGGTTTCCACAATTTTTCTAATTCCTTAAAATTTCTTTTCTTTGTATAAACTGTTTTCTCTCTCCATATCGTTTCTGTCACTGTAAACAGGGGCAGAAAAATTGGGCTTTAGGCACTGGTGCTGGTGCCATAACACTGCAACCCCTCACAGATACTCTAGTTTAGTGTAGGAATGAGCCCTGCTGCAAAATATTACAGCAAAAATTGTAATTACACTCCCCTGTTAAACGGGGCAGAAAAATTGGGCTTTAGGCACTGGTGGTGGTGCCCAGAACCAAAAATGTTCTTAGAAGCTATCAACATGAACATTGAGGAGGAATAGGATAGTCACATAGCATAAAAGGATAGTCACTCAGCATCAGTATAGGCAGTCTTCAAGGGATCTCACATTCATAAAAAAATGAATCAGTTACATCAGCATCAGGTGCTTGGCAGCTGGTGATCCAAGACTGATTCATTTTTATGAAGGTGAGCCGATCAACCGAGTCTGTGGACAGGCACACTCTGTGATCGGTTACAAAGTCTCCAGCAGCACTGAATGTGCGCTCAGATAGAACGCTGGATGCAGGACAGGCCAGTAGCTCAATTGTATACTGTGCAAGCTCTGGCCAGTGATTCATCCTTAAGACCCAGTAACCCAGTGGATTTTCAGTTGGAAAGGTCTCAAAGTCTGATCTTGCCCCAAGGTACTCCTGCACCATGTAAATCAGACGCTGGCAATGTTTGCTGGAACTGATCAGACCTTGGGGCTGTGGACTAAAAAATTGTCTAAACGCATTGGTCAGATGGCCACCTTCTCCACCGCTCCTTCTGTGACTGACCGAAGCCTCAGCAACACGTTGTCCTGGAGGACCAGGAAATTGCAACCTCCCAGGCTCTGGAAATCCATTGCACAAACTTTTCTGCAAGGCCTCCCGAAGATGTTTCATCCTCTGCTCCCTCTGCGAAGGTTGAATAAGTTCCGCAACCTTACCCTTGTAACCTGGATCAAGAAGGGTTGCCAGCCAGTACTGATCCCTCTCCTTGATACCATGAATCCGAGGGTCTTTTCACAGGCTTTGCAGGATCAGGGAGGCCATGCAGTGTAGGTTTTCTGAGGCATTCGGTTCGGAGTCCTCTGGGTCACTAAAGACGACATGATCCGCAGCCACCTCCTCCCAGCCACGTACAAGTCCATGGGTTTCTGGGGACTGAAAACGATCCCTTGAAGACTGCTGCTGATGCTGAGTGCCAGGCTCCACCTCCATGCTGACACAATCCTCCTCCTCCTCCTCTTCCTGTGTGATAGGTGGGCTTGCAGGAATACTGTCTGGATAAAGGGGGCCTTGAGAGGTAAGGAAGTCCTCCTCTTCCTCCCTCTGTTCTGCCTCAAGTGCCAAGTCCATTATTCCATGCAGCGTGTGCTCCAACAGAGAGACAAGAGGGACAGTATCACTGATGCATGCACTGTCACTGATCACCATCCTCATGGCCTCCTCAAATGGTGACAGGACAGTGCATGCATCCTTGATCATTAGCCACTAGCATGGCGAAAAAAGCCAAGTTCCCCTGACCCTGTCCTGGTGCCATACTCGCACGGGTACTCATTAATGGCCCTCTGCTGTGTGTGCAGGCGCTGCAGCATTGCCAACATTGAGTTCCACCTGGTGGGCATGTCACAGATGAGGCGGTTCTTGGGCAGGTTGCATTCCTTTTGAAGGTCAGCCAGCCGAGCGCTGGCATTATATGAGGGCGGAAATGCCCACAGACTTTCCTGGCCTGCCTCAGGAGATCCTGTAAGCCTGGGTACCTGCACAAGAACCGCTGCACCACCAAATTAAGGACGTGAGCTAAACAGGGAACATGGGTCAAGTGTCCCTGTCGGAGGGCGGAGAGGAGGTTAGTGCCATTGTCACAAACCACCATTCCTGCCTGAAGCTGGCATGGCATCAACTATCTCTGAACCTGCCCCTGCAGAGCTGCCAGAATCTCTGCCCCAGTGTGGCTCCTGTCCCCTAAGCAGACCAACTCAAGCACTGTATGGCATCTTTTTGCCTGAGTGCTTGCTTAGCCCCTAGAACGCCTACGGAGCACCGCTGGTTCCGAGGTCAAATCTGCACAGGAAGAGGCCATAGAGGAAGAAGAAGAGGAGGGGGTGGAGGAGAGAGGTGTGGCAGAATCACCACTACCAGCATTTTGGAGGCATGTTGGCAGAACAAGCTCCAACATTACTGCACCCTGTCCTGCATCCTTCCCAGCTGCCAGCAGGGTTACCCAGTGTGCGTGAAAGAAAGGTAATGTCCCTGTCCATGCCTGCTGGACCATGAGTCAGCGGTAATATGCACCTTACCACTGGCCGCCCTGTCCAACGAGGCCAAGACATTGACTTTCACATGCTGGTAGAGAGCCGGAATGGCCTTCTAAGAAAAAAAATGGCATTTGGGAACCTGCCACTGAGGTGCCGCACATTCCACAAATTCTCGAAAGGGGGCAGAGTCTACCAGCTGAAAAGGCAGCAGTTGGAGTGCTAGCAATTAAGCTAAACTAGCATTCAGCCGCTGAGCATGTGGATGGCTGGGACTGAATTTCTTTCAACGGTTTAGCAACTGGAGTAGGGAAATTTTCCTGCTACAATCGGATTTAGGTGAACCGCTAGCAGATTGCCGGCAAGTGCTTGGGACACCTAATTCTACACCTTCATTCCCCTCAGTGCAGGTCTCTGAGAGGACTGAAGGTGTAGTGGGGTTGGAGATCCCAGCTGATGAGGAGCAAGGAGAGGTCTGCCCTGTTCTTTGATGTGAGTCTTTTAAGTACTGTTGCCAACGGACTGCATGAGAGCTCGACATATGTCTGGTCAAGCATTTGGTGCCCAAGCGGCTGCTGTTTTGGCCATGCTTGATACGCTTCAGACATATGTTGCAAACAGCAACGGTGCGATCTGCTGCACACATCTTAAAAAAGGCCCACACCACGAACTTTTGAAAAAACGCATGGAGTCAGCACATGTGGTGTGATGCAATCATTGGCGCACGTCTATTCACTGCTGAATGCCTATGGGCTGGAACACATCCCAATGGACCTGTGCGCCCACAGCCAGTTGCAGATCCATGCGCAGTACATCCATGACACTTGTCTTAGCCTGGGTGACAGAGGATGAGGAGGATGAGGACAACTTTGTGATCCACTCTACCAACTCTTCTGCATGTTGTGGCTCAACACGGCCAGCTGTTGAAAAAAAGGACAAGTGTGCCCCACGGCCACTTGCTGAGGATGCACCGTGTCCATGGCCAGCACTGTTGGCTGTAGACACAGAGCCTGCTTGCACTCTTTTAGTGGCCTGTGAGCGCCTGCCTTTCCTTGGTGGTCTTCCAGACATGCTGTAAAATTGCATTAGCAAAACACCACCTGAAGTTTACTAGAAAAATTTTACCAGGAATGGCCTGCAGTCAGATATAGGCCTGGCTAGACTAGAATGCTTTGGATATATATATGTAGGAGACTGTATATATATATCTTTTTGCACTGCAGATCACTGAATCGCCTGACTGCCTGAAAGTGTAGTTGAAAACGTACACCAGGAATGGCCTGTAGTCAGGTATAGGCTAGGCTAGACTAGAATGCAGTGGATATATATGTAGGAGACTATATATATATATCTTTATGCACTGCAAATCACTGAATCACCTGCCTGGCCTGCCTGCCTGAAAGTGTCTTTGAATACGTACACCAGCAATGGCTTTCAGTCAGATATAGGCTTGGCTAGACTGGAATGCAGTGGATATATATATGTTGGAGACTGTATATATATTTAATGCACTGCGGATCACTGAATCACTTGCCTGCCTGCCTGCCTGAAAGTGTATTTGAAAACGTACACCAGCAATGGCCTGCAGTCAGATATAGGCTTGGCTAGACTGGAATGCAGTGGATATATATATGTTGGAGACTGTATATATATTTAATGCACTGCAGATCACTGAATCATTTGCCTGCCTGCCTGCCTGAAAGTGTATTTGAAAACGTACACCAGCAATGGCCTGCAGTCAGATATAGGCTTGGCTAGACTGGAATGCAGTGGATATATATGTAGGAGACAGTATATATAGTTTATGCACTGCGGATCACTGAATCACTTACCTGCCTGCCTGAAAGTGTATTTGAAAATGTACACTAGCAATGGCCTGCGGTCAGATATAGGCTTGGCTAGACTAGAATGCAGTGGATATATATGTAGGAGACACTATATATATTTTATGCACTGCAGATCACTGAATCACTTGCCTGCCTGAAAGTGTATTTGAAAACGTACACCAGCAATGGCCTGCAGACATGTACAGAGCTGTATTGTAAAAGGAACTTAGGGAAGGAATAAGTAGGATAAGGAGGGGTTTAAGGAAGTTAGGGATATGTTGGGATTGGTGGATCAGTGTAGAAGGGGAGGAGATTTTTTATTAGTGCTTAAGCCAGGGTAATTATACAGCAGTCGTGAGTTGGAGAGTCAGGAAGAACGTTCCCTGAGGCAGCTGAGAGACAGCAGGTAACATGAGTGGTTTAGAGCAGCTCTGGGTACAGCTTAGGGAGGCAGCGGAGACCCATGGAGCAGAATGGCTTCAGAGCCAGATTGCATCCACACTGCAGGGGGTAGAGCAGGGCCCGTCCACTGCGAGGCCTGCCTCATCACGGGCTAGGAGGTCTAGACCTCCGGAGCGCCTTAGTCCCCACATCGCTCCCAGGACTCAGAGGAGACTGGGGAGCCCGAGTTGGACCCCCTCGGGACCCCCGCCGGCAAAGCAGACACCTAAAAGAGCAGGCGGGGGGGCAGCAAGTAGAGAAATATTGCAGCATAGTCACAGGGGGGGAGGCGTAATGCAGACACCCAGGCCAGCCCCCACTGGTGCATCTCCATGTGATAGACAGCAGGCTGCCACCACCGGCGATGCTCCGGTCGGGGTGGCAACCCGGCGAGGGAGAATGGGACGGTCGGGCGCCGGCATTGCCTGTGAAATGGCCGGCGGCTTGCCTCGTGGCGGCGCCATCTTACCTCAGGGAAGAGGTTCAGCCAGTCAATACAGGGATCGTCAGTCGGGAGGCCCTGCCTCCAGGTTCAGTGAAGGGCCTGGGAGGGTTGGCCAGTGCAATGCCTGCGTGAGAGACAGGTCGCCGAGTGATGACATAATTTCCCCATACGAGGGGAACGGAGGAAGGAACCCTCAGATGGATGTCGCCCCCCTCCGGTCGCTCAGGCTTTAGGACGAAAGTCGGCCAGAAGAACAGCGGTGGAAGAACAGCAACTGATACAGAGGGACAGCAGCAGCAGCAGCGAGGAGGGCGAGCTGAGCGATGATCCACAGGAGGCAGCGGTGGAGTCGGGTCGGACGGCTGGTGGGTCCTCTCACCTAAGGCAGCCTGGTAAGCGAGCTTCTGTTTCTGTTACTAATGTCTCTGGGTTGACTGATGCAGGGGGATCCAGGGTGGGGGGGTGAGCAAGGTACCTTAAGGGGGGGAGAAGGGGATTTATGGGATTCAGTGAGGGAGTTACTTCGCCGCCTGGAGAGCGGGGCTCCGCAACCCTCATCCCCCATCAGCCCCTGGGTACCACAACCCCCAAGTGTTAGGGACCCCTTGGTTGTAGTGGACCCCCCACAAAGGCCGACGACGTTGGTGGTGGCCGAGACACAGACGGGAGGTGACGGCGTGGGAGATTCTACGAAAACCACAACGCAGGAAAAAGATGCGGAAAAGGTGAGACTGGCAGATGCGGCCAAGTGTGAGGTCTACGTTTGCTTCGAGGGACCTTTGGGGGCGCATTTGAAAAAAGAGGTAAGAGAAGAAATTTGGAAAAACGAGTTTGTGGAGATTTTCTCCTTGCTCCCGTTAGAAAAGTTTAATTTAGACAGGGTAAAGCCAGATGAGAGTAAAAAAGAGGAGGAAGAGAAGAGAAGGTACAGATTAATTCCGCGCACGTTTGCTAACTGGTTGCAAGCTTTTGCGATTCTGGCTAGCGTGATTGGGGAAAAAGCCCCCGAGAATTGCTCAGCATTATTCTGTTTTCTAGAAGCGATCAGCGAGGCACATCGAGTATATGGGGGTTTAGCATGGCTTCGATATGACGAACAGTTTCGTCAAAGGAAGGCTATTCGCCCCTCGATTAGATGGGACCATAAGGATATCAGTCTCTGGATGAAGTTGATGACTTCATCCAGGGCTGCGAGCCCGTTTTTTCAAGGGGGGGTCGGCGGCACCTCCTCCGCTGGATCGCCGGCCCCAAAAAAGAAAGGGGTGTGCTGGAAGTTCAATGAAGGCAACTGTCCTTTTGGAACTTCATGTCGCTACAAACATGAATGCTCCGGATGTAGTGGGGGGCACCCTTTTGCGCACTGTTTCAAGCAAGGAAAAGGTCACACAGGAGACATCGCTGGAAAAAGGGATGACGCCGGTGAGACTAGAAAGGATGCTACCTTTCCTAAATAGGTACCCAGATAGGGCGGCGGCAATGTTATTAGAAACAGGGTTCAGGGAGGGTTTTCGAATTCCGAGTTCATTACGGGAGGTTCCGCCAGTTGCAGACAATTTGAAGTCGGCACGCCTTCACCCGGAGGTGGTGTCGACTAAGCTGTTTAAGGAAGTTGCATTGGGCCGGATGGCTGGACCATTTGCTTCCCCGCCGTTACCAGGGTTAATAGTTTCCCTGTTGGGAGTTGTTCCAAAGAAGGAGTTGGGGCAGTATAGGATGATACATCATCTGTCCTACTCAAGAGGTGGCTCTGTGAACGATGGTATTGACCCGCAGGATTGTGCGGTTACCTATACATCGTTCGATGCAGCTGTCTCATGGGTTAGAAAATATGGTAAGGGCGCCCTCATGGCTAAAACTGATGTGGAATCGGCATTTCGATTATTGCCGGTACACCCGCACAGTGTGCATTTGTTGGGATGCTGTTGGCAGGGGTCGTACTTTGTGGACCGTTGCTTGCCAATGGGTTGTTCCATTTCGTGCGCACTGTTTGAGGCGTTTAGCTCATTCTTTGAATGGGCGGTTAGGGAAGCGGCAGGGATGAATTCAATTATCCATTATTTGGATGATTTCTTGTGCATAGGCCCCCCAGACTCCAGATGTTGTGCAGTGTTATTGGGAACATTACAACACCTGGCTGAAAGATTCGGGATTCCACTGGCGGCTGACTAGACAGAGGGCCCAACATTAGAATTCGTTTTTTTGGGCATCACTATTGATTCCATGGCAATGGAATGTAGGCTGCCAGAGGACAAATTGGTGGCGGTATGGAAGGAGGTGAGTATGGCGGGTAAGAAGCGTAAGCTGCGGCTGAAGGAATTGCAATCCTTATTGGGAAAATTGAATTTTGCATGCAGGATCATTCCCATGGGTCGTATATTCTGTAGGAGGTTGGCGGCGGCCACGGCTGGGGTGAGAGTTCCCAATCACTTTGTCAGATTGACCAGAGAATTGCAGGTGGATTTAAAGGTGTGGGATGCGTTTTTGGAATGTTTTAATGGGCGTTCTGTGTGACAAGTGGGACCGGTCAGCAATGCTGACTTGGTCCTGTTCACGGATGCGGCAGGATCGGCAGGATACGGGGCGTATTGCCAAGGTCGATGGAGTGCAGGACCATGGCCGGAGATTTGGAGAGAGGCAGGTTTCCTGCGAAACCTGGTCCTCCTAGAACTGTTTCCCATTGTTCTGGCAGTAGAACTGTGGGGGGAAGAATTGCGTAACAAAAAAGTTAGGTTCAATTGCGACAATTTGGGGGTGGTTTGGGCAATTAATAACATCTCGGCCTCATCCCCACCTGTGATTAGGTTGTTAAGACACCTGGTGCTCAGTTGTTTGCGCATAAATGCATTTATTTATGCTGTGCATATCCCTGGAGTGGACAATAAGTTAGCGGATGCTTTGTCTCGTTTCCAGTGGGAAGAATTTCGCAAGCTGGCACCGGAGGCAAACCGGGTAGGGGAGCCATGCCCGTCGGAACTGTGGAGAGTTGCGTTGGAATCACCGCAGGATTGATCCGGCAGTCCCTCAGCACAGGAACATGGAGGGCTTATGAAAAAGTGTGGCAAGAATGGTTTGCCTTGATGGAGGATGGAGGAGGTAGGAGGGTCAGGGGACTCTACTGACGTACAAACTTGGGTTTTATTTTTTATTTGTAGGAATTATGAAAAAGGGGTTTCTGGGTCGGGAATAGGAAAGAAGATGGCAGCTTTAGCCTTTTTATTCCAATTAAAAGGACTCAGGGATGTCACAAAATCATTTATGGTTCGCAGGGCTTTGCGGGGTTATAGAAAAGGTTCTCACAAGAAGGACTCCAGACGCCCAGTGTCATTTGAGGTGCTGTGGACAATTCTGACAAGCCTCCACAAGGTGTGTTCAGAGTATTTTGAACAAGTACTCTTTCGAGCAGTCTTTGTGGTGGCATTTTTTGGAGCATTTAGAATCGGGGAGTTGGTCTCGCCATCAAAAAGGGTGGTGGGAGGTCTGAGGTTGGGTGATGTGCAGTTTTCGGATCAGTCAGTTCTGATCTGGATACGGCGATCGAAAACGGACCAGGAAGGAAAAGGGGTCAGAGTGGAGTTGTTCAAGGGGTTAGAACCCCAGTTTTGTCCGGTAACAGCACTGAGGCAGTTCTTGGATGTGCGCCCGACAGGGGAGGGAGCATTTTTTATACATAAGGATGGTTTGTGTTTATCCAGGTTTTAGTTCACAGCAGTGCTGAGGAAGTGTTTAAAAGAAGGAGGGCTTTCCCCGGGAGAATATGCAGGGCATTCTTTCCGTATAGGGGCAGCCACGGAAGCAGCTCGCTGGGGACTTCCTGAAAATGTAATAAAGAAGATAGGCAGATGGGAATCAAACAGATTTCAGATATATGTTCGTCCACAGTTATTGTGAAGTATAGTTGGTTGTATAGGTTAAGA
This sequence comes from Aquarana catesbeiana, assembly GCF_042186555.1. Lineage (NCBI taxonomy): Eukaryota > Metazoa > Chordata > Amphibia > Anura > Ranidae > Aquarana > Aquarana catesbeiana. The sequence continues at coordinate 141,269,877 of NC_133335.1, read as the reverse complement.
TTAGTAGACGGTAAGAAAATGTTGGCATGTCGCTGGTATGTTTCTTTGTTATTTCTTTTCAGATCCCCCAGATGTCTCATTTGGATATTGGGACACTCATACGTTTTTTGGGGGGGCAAAACGGGCGGACATCAGACCTGAAGGTAGACAGCTACGGCTTAAGAGAGAGGAGGGCACGGTCAGGTGGTTGGGTATACCGGGCATGAGGTGGCAGCAAGTGGTTCCTGAGGTACATAGATTTTCCAGGTGGGACAGGGTCCCTGACATATTGGTTCTTCATGTAGGAGGAAATGACTTGGGTATTAGACCAATGAGGCAGGTCATAAAAGATATCCAATGGGACTTTCTCAGGCTCCGGGCATCCTTTCCAGACATGCTGTTCGTATGGTCCGATATAGTTGCCCGTATGTCTTGGAGGGGGGCCCGATCGTGGGAAAAACTCAATAAGACCCGCATAAAAGTCAACAAGGAGGTGGGCAGGTTTGTTTCCAGGAATGGGGGTATTGTGATACGACATTGGGAATTAGAAACTGACACTTGGATGTACCTGAGAGGGGATGGTGTTCATCTTAACCCGGTTGGGATTGATCTTTGGTCCCTGGGGCTTGAGGATGGCATTAGAAGAGCATTTTTAGTGTGGCTGCGGGCACAAGCATAAGGTGTCACACTTGTGCCGCGGTGGCGCTTGGTCCTTGGCGACAATAGTAAATATATATATGGATATATATATATATTGGTTACAATGAGGATTGAAAACGTTGGGACACATCCCAGGATGGAGTTTTCCGGTTGGTCCAGTCAGTTTTTGGACCAACGGGTAATAAATGGGGGTCTGGGTCAGTTAGTGAGTCCTCGTGGCGAGTTAGCGGCTGGGGACAGATCTAACAAATGGGGCTCAGGCTCAAAAGTGATTGGGGTCGTCAGGGACCAGCAACAAAAATATTACTGAGAGTCAGAGTTAAATATTTTAAATATTTTTAATATTTAAATGGTTATAAATATTGAAAATAAAGTTTACAGTTTTTGATTGGTTTTTGTTAAATAAAGGCCGATAAGGCCATTTACATCCAATCCAGGTGTCGGTGTCATTACTTAATAATATAAGTGTATGCATGTATTGGTAGGGAAGTAAGGTATCTGGCTATCCTATTCAAGACATGTATGGAGCTTTATTGTAAAAGGAAGCAGAGTACAGACATGAAAGGGTGCAAGGAACTTAGGGAAGGAATAAGTAGGATAAGGAGGGGTTTAAGGAAGTTAGGGATATGTTGGGATTGGTGGATCAGTGTAGAAGGGGAGGAGAGTTTTTATTAGTGCTTAAGCCAGGGTAATTATACAGCAGTCGTGAGTTGGAGAGTCAGGAAGAACGTTCCCGCCCTCCCGCCCTAGCTGAGTTGATGTTAATACTTTAGGAGAGTGTGGTTGGCGCTTGGTCCTTGGCGACAATAGTAAATATATATATGGATATATATATATATATATATTGGTTACAATGAGGATTGAAAACGTTGGGACACATCCCAGGATGGAGTTTTCCAGTTGGTCCAGTCTGTTTTTGGACCAACGGGTAATAAATGGGGGTCTGGGTCAGTTAGTGAGTCCTCGTGGCGAGTTAGCGGCTGGGGACAGATCTAACAAATGGGGCTCAGGCTCAAAAGTGATTGGAGTCGTCAGGGACCAGCAACAAAAATATTACTGAGAGTCAGAGTTAAATATTTTAAATATTTTTAATATTTAAATGGTTATAAATATTGAAAATAAAGTTTACAGTTATTGATTGGTTTTTGTTAAATAAAGGCCGATAAGGCCATTTACATCCAATCCAGGTGTCGGTGTCATTACTTAATAATATAAGTGTATGCATGTATTGGTAGGGAAGTAAGGTATCTGGCTACCCTATTCAAGTCAGATATAGGCTTGACTAGACTAGAATGCAGTGGATATATATATATATATATATATATATATATATATATATATAAATATGTTGGAGACTGCATATATATTTAATGCACTGTGGATCACTGAATCACTTGCCTGCCTGCCTGCGTGCCTGAAAGTGTATTTGAAAACATACACCAGCCATGGCCTGCAGTCAGATATAGGCTTGGCTAAACTAGAATGCAGTGGATATATATGTAGGAGACAGTATATATATTTTATGCACTGCGGATCACTGAATCACTTGCCTGTCTGCCTGAAAGTTTATTTGAAAACGTACACCAGCAATGGCCTGAAGTCAGTTATAGGCTTGGCTAGACTGGAATGCAGTGGATAAATATATGTTGGAGGCTGTATATATATTTAATGCACTGTGGATCACTGAATCACTTGCCTGCCTGCCTGCCTGCCTGAAAGTATATTTAAAAATGTACACCACCAATGGCCTGCAGTCAGATATAGGCTTGGCTAAACTGGAATGCAGTGTTTATATATATTTGTTGGAGATTGTATATATATTTAATGCACTGCGGATCACTGAATCACTTTTCTGCCTGCCTGAAAGTGTATTTGAATACGTACACCAGGAATGGTCTGCAGTGAAATCTAGCAAAACTGGATACAGTGTATATTTATATATATATAATATATACCAGTCTGACTGTATATATATATATATATATATATATATATATATATTAATACACTGCAGCTAACTGAATGAACTGCCTAACTGAATGTATATTAGAAACAGTACAGCAGGAACGGTCTGCAGTGAGATTTAGCTAAACTGGATACAGTGGATATACATATATAGAAAGCCGGGAAGTATATATATACTAAATACACTGCAGCTAACTGAAACAACTGCCTGCCTGAAGTATATTAGAAACAGTACACCAGGAATGGTTTGCAGTGAGATCTAGCTAAACTGAATACAGTGCATATATATATATATATATATATATATATATATGCCAGTCTGACTTTTTAAAAATTCAAATAAATTGAAAAGATTTGTCAGTGGAAGATTAAAGCCCTCTCAGAGGTGGCAGCGCGGCGCTGGAGGTCTTCACTTTAGGCTATTGAGTTTGCCCCATGAGAGGATAGGATTCTGAAGAACATCTATAGCCGCTGTAGGGTGGTTGGCTGCCTGGCAAGGAGTCCTGTCGCAGTGGTCCATCGGTGTCCCTTGGAGTATTCCTGTGGTGGTTCACCCATACCTACTAAGCTTGTTCTGACCCCCCTGAGTAAGGGCGGTCACAGGCTTTCCGGTAAGCCTTTAATCTACTTATTCGGTAGTGGGCTAACACTGAACAATGAAGATTGATCCCTGAAATCTGCATAGAATATTTGCATCCAATACACTGTTATGGACTTATATGTTTCTTCACATATTTTTTTCAATTATTTATAAGTTTATGTGTTCACGTATTATGAGGCACTTTATATAATTATCACGTAGATTGTGATTTTGTCACTATTTTTGACATATTGACTCTGAGAGTCTTCTCACCATTTTAAATATTTGGTTTATTAATTTCACAATTCACTTCATACGTCCAGCGCTGCACTTTCCATATTGTATTTTGTTTCTTTGTGCCCTTATATCGGGGTTATAGTGCATAGCAGCAGGCCTTTTTTCATTTTTTCATTTATATTCATTCACAGCTTTTATGCACCTAGCGCATTTCTTTTTCCTTTTAACTTTTGATATATATATATATATATATATATATATATATATATATATATATATATATATATATATATAAAATACACTGCAGCTAATTGAATCAACTGCATGCCTGAAGTATATTAGAAACAGTACAGCAGGAACGGTCTGCAGTGAGATCTAGCTAAACTGGATACAGTGGATATATATATACCAGTCTGACTGTATATATATATATATATATATTAAATACACTGCAGCTAACTAGAACAACTGCCTGCCTGAAGTATATTAGAAACTGTACAGCAGGAATGGTCTACAGTGAGATCTAGCTAACTGAATAAACTGCCTGCTCAAAGTAAATGAAATGACACTCTCTCTCTCTCTATCTCTCTCTCCGCCAGCAACACACTACACAAGGCCGATGTGCAGGCGGCCTTATATAGTGTGGGGCGTGGACTTGAGGGGCGTGGGGCGTGGACCCCTGAGCCATAATTGGCCAAAGGCACCCTGCCTTTGGCCAATTATGGCTCTCTTTGCTGACAGCGCTGTGATTGGCCAAAGCATGTGGGTCATAGTGCATGCTTGGCCAATTATCAGCCAGTAATGTACTGTGATGACGCAGTGCATTATGGAGTGTGACACGCCGCTCGAATTTGGTGCGAACGCCCCATAACGTTCGATCTTCGGTGAACAATCGAACAGCCAATGTTCGAGTCAAACTCATGTTCGACTCGAACTCGAAGCTCATCCCTAGTCAATATATGCCATACACAAAAACATACTTTCCTTCTTTTAATTCCTCACCAAAAACCCCATATCCTACGTCCTTTGCTTCCAAATGATTGGATAGGTTGGATTTTTTCCCTAACCAATAAACTGTTGTATTCATATATATAACTATATATATGAATGCAAGGGGTTACTGGTTATGGATAAAATTCAACCTATGCCACAAACGACTAGAGGGATTCTGGCATGATTTTCTGCAAGTCCTGTTTATACGCAAGTCCTCCCAATGTTGAGCTAAGGTTAAATCGTCCAAAAGCAAAAGAAACGTTGTATTGAAAATTAGATATGAAGAGAACAGTGCAGCGCTGGATATATATCTCAAAATGAAAAAAAAAATCTTGACATCAATAAGTGACAACTAATGAAATTATATCAACCAGTGTACGGTTAATCAAGCATGGTAGATTATATACCAGTGAAGAACAATAAATATATATGGGTGAAGATAGGAAAATTAAAGTCCCAAAAAAACAAATGGTGTTCCAATATGGAATCCTCGATCTATATTCCACCGCAGGTGCTGCCCACCACCTAATGAATAGTATTGGAGGCTTACCAGACAGCCTGCAACCGCCCTTATTCAGGGGGGTCAAAACAGGCTCAGTAGAGAAATGTAAACCTCAGAAAGTATCCCACAGGGAGCTCTGTAGATGTTCCTCCAGCTTCCTTACAGGAAGTCTAGCCTGTGACACCAAGGTATTCTCCAAAGGATGCTAACCCAGGAGCATTCCTCATATAACAATCAAGGTTTTGTCTCCAGAGGAATCCAGCAAGGATTATCCATAAGTGCCAAGAAGAAAAGAAGACTCCAATAGCGCAGGGAGACTATGTTGATTTATTTAAAATACAATACAAAACGAATATAAAATTTCTGGCAGGGAAAAATGAAAAAAACTCTACCGCCGTTTAAAATAGAATCGCACATGTGCGATGCGTGCTTATGTTGTGACCCTACGACCGTTTCGTCACAACTGACATCATCAGGGGTACACAACCGCACACGCGCATGTGCCTTTATAAAGCTCAACGGTGCGCCGAGAGGCGCCACCACTTTTGGCTAACAAGAAGCTAAATATACATGACTGGTAATCTAGGGGCTAGAGGGACCAGGTGTTCCTTCTCTTTTTTATTAAGAATCCCCATATTAAATCCCTTGTCAGTCAGAGCATTCAGTTCCCTTTTATAACTGAGTGTTGGATCAGATGGCAAAGGGGAATAGGTGTCGGTTTCGGAAAGGATCCTTGACATTTCGTTATTATACGAATCTTTATCTAAAATGACAATAGCACCGCCTTGTCAGCGGGGCGTATGATGATGTCATTTCTATTACATAAGGTCTCTGTTCCAACTCTGATGTCACGTTGAAGTTGCACCGATCTAATTCTTAAGTTCACCAAATCATTTAACACCAAATCACGAAAGATGGTGATATTGGGTGCTGAGTTGCCAGGAGGATTAAAAAGCGAGGCATTAGATAATCCAGAGTGGATCACCACAGATGCCTCCCTGGTAAGTTGTCTAGAGGGATTACTCAAAATATACCTTTTAATATTGAGTTTACGTGTGTATTTCTGCACATCTATAAACGTCTGAAATCTATCAAGGTTCCGAGGTGGGACAAACTTCAAACCTTTATTAAGAGTAGAGAGTTCTTCCTTTGAAAGTTCTTTAGTGCTTAAGTTTATAATGCCTTCTACATCTAGGTTCTCCTCCTTTTTGGGGTGAAGTTTCCTCCCCCCTCTGCACCCTCTCTTGCATCGCCATTTCGCTTGTTTCGTCCCCTGCTGGCCACCTGAAAATCCGGACTATTACGGTTTTCTCCTATGTGCTGACTATGGAGAAGGCAGGAGACATTATGATTTCCACTTGAACCAAATGCACTCTCATTGGTGACATTTAGCAAAGGGGAGAATCTATTCCTAGTATTGATGTTAATATCCCGTTGGCCCTGTCCACTATCACTGTCGCGATGGTTACGCCCTAATCTGTGATCCTGTGGGTTACGATAGTAGTTCCCACTATTGTGGCTTGGGTAAGTTTCACACCCATCCTATTGTCTCCAAGGTAGGGGTGAATGATAGTTCGATCGAGAGAAAGAGTTTCTACTAGCACCTCTACCTCTTGAGCGATTGGAGTGTCGTTGAGGTCCCCTTCCTCTAGAGGGGTGGGGAGAGGTGTGATACATATATAGAGCATCAGACCTATTACCCCCCTGCATAACCTGAACTGCAGGCACGGATTGTAGGCTATGAGTGGTAGTGATGGAAGGGGGATCAATAGGAGTGGGGATCTGCCATTTGAAAACCAGATTATCCCTATAATCTTTGGCATCCCTATTGTATTTTCTCCTTTTCTTCTGCTTTTGCTCCATTTCTTCCTTGAAATGAATTTTTTGGACTTAATCATCACAGTTGTTGATGGCGTGATTACCACTTCCACTTTTTTCAAAACCACCGACAGGAATAGTTTTATTCCTCTAGATTCCTGTCACCACCGTTCTTGGCTAACCGCTGTCCCTGTGCCAATTTTTACGCCTAAGGCGGAATTGTTCCGACCTGAATGAGTTTTATAGGGAGGCTACAGTTTTGAAATCTAGATTTTTAAGTAAGGGCTATGATAATGCAACTCTGGAATCCTTGATCACAGAGGTGGCTAATAAAAGCCCGAAATAAAAAGAAGACAGGGGCGCACCAGCCTTGTGCATTAACTTTTAAAACATTTATTGAATAAAAATGGTAAAAGAAATAACTCACAAGCAATTGGTGGAGGAGGCACAACATAAAATCACACCGGTAGACAGCCTGCGATTGGGATGAGCGAGACCTTCCAAGGGTCATGGAGGAACGCACAGACGTCACAATTCGCTAACGCGTTTCGAAGGGAGAGTCCCCTCTTCTTCAGAGCTATGCAGTGCAACCTCCCTCAGCGGACCTCACTTATAAATGCCTGCATGCCAGTAAGACAGGGATGGAGTGCGGGGCTCCTCCCCCTTTGAAAAAATCCCTCCCTCTTATGTCCTCTAATTAGGCATGCTTTATACACATATGTGCATAAACACACACATGCACATACCATATGTACATGTGCATGCATACACACATACCTATACACATAGAACCAAGTACTTGATCAATTGATTGATTGGTTGATAGGAAGTGAACTGTAGCGTGCTGAACATACGGACTGCCAGGGCAACAGCAGCATGCGGTGTTATAAATATCCCAGATATAGATCACAGTAGATATTATCAATTATAATGAGTGGGAGTCACCCACTCAGGACATAACTTATCAAGTCACAGGATGCATAAGGTGGATGGAGGTGTACATGTACTTACAATAATAATGTGCGGGTCAATGCCTGTGGGGTGCCTCCGCATCAGCTACACAGCAGACCGGTAGCTGTAGCGTGTCTGTGATCAGGAGGAACGCACGCCAGTATGCTTGCGTTCCAAGCTACAGAGGGGGAAGGCGGGGTTAGCTTGCCACGCTGGAGGAGGGTCGATATCTCCCCTCCGCATGACGCACAGTCCACTGGCCGTGCGAGCGGCATGAGATATTAATAAAATACTACTAATAAAAGCCGTAGGGACCTACTGGATGATAAACCCCTACAGGTCGAAAACAGAGAAGACTTTGGATTAGCCTTCCTCACAACCTATTCCAGTCAGCATTGGGCTATTAAAAGAATTATTAAAAAACATTGGCCGGTCATCAAAAACGACCGGATCCTTGGACCTTTGCTATCTGATAAACCTAGAGTCCTATTTAGGGGAGCCACTAACTTCAGACATATATTGGCACCTAATGTCCCAGACCCGTCCACACGTTTAACTTTTTTTGGTGACCTAAAAGGTTTTTTTCCCTGCAGGAGGTGTAGTGTCTGTAGGATAAATACGTTATAGGAGAGGAGATTGACTGAATTCACATCAAGTGGTACAGGTGTTACATATTATATCAAGTCCCTTATCACATGCACCACAAAATGTGTTGTGTACCTCCTTAGGTGCCCATGCGGGTTGGAATATGTGGGACGAACCATTAGGAAGTTGCATATCAGGTTGGGTGAGCATATCACCAATATTAGACAAGGCTTTGACAAGCATAGTGTCTCTTGACACTATGATCTTGTGCAAAACAGGCACCATTTTTATAGGCATAGAAAAATATGTTCCCCATTGGCGTGGCAGTAATGGTAAAAGAACCATTTCTAGATCCAAAACAAACTGGATCTATAAACTTGGTTTCCATGCCCCCAGTGGCTTGAACATTGAGTGGGACATCAACTGTTGTGTTAACAACAGTTGATGTCCCCCTTGTTTAAGGCATATAGTGCTCATTTCAACAATATATACATTTTTCTGGTGAATGGTTCTGCTACATTTATCTTTTCCATCTCGTGGTTTTTTATGATCATTCACTTTTATGAATATTTACCTTTTTTTGCACATATACACATTAAGGATTGTTTGCTCGTATCATTTTTATCATATTCAGGTACTTGTGCATTTTTTGCACAGTACTTTAATAATCTCCCCCTTGGGAGTGAGGTTTTTGATATTAATCATTCCTTGTTTACATTTATTGTAAGGTTTTTTATGTCAATTATTATACTATACATAGAGCTTTCTTTCTGGTCAACACTCATTTAAATGCTGTGTATTTAGTGTATTCTTTTAACTAGTCACTAGATGGCATTGTTCCCAGTGATATCGCTGTAGCCTCATAAGCACATTACCTTGTTTGTTCCAGTAAAAAAATGTACTGTGTCAATCAAACAGGCCCCTGTCCCATGTGTCAATCATGAAGTAAATTGTTGACCAATTAGTTTTCTAGCTTAGCTTCTTGTTAGCCAATGGTGGCGTCTCTCGGCGCACCGTTGAGTTTTATAAGGCGCATGCGTGTGCATGGTTGCGTACCCCTGATGACGTCAGTTGTGACGAAACGGCCATAGGGTCACAACGTAAGCACGCATTGCACATGGGCGATTCTATTTTAAACGGCGGAGGAGTTTTTTTCATTTTTCCCTGCCAGAAATTTTATATTCATTTTGTATTGTATTTTAAATAAACAAACATAGTCTCCCTGCACTATTGGAGTCTTCTTTTCTTCTTGACACTGGATAATCCTTGCTGGATTCCGTTGGAGACAAAACCTTGATTGTTATATGAGGAACGCTCCTGGGTTAGCATCTCTTGGAGAATACCTTGGTGTCGCAGGCTAGACTTCCTGTAAGGAAGCTGGAGGAACATCTACAGAGCTCCCTGCGGGATACTTTCTGAGGTCTACATTTCTCTACTGAGCCTGTTTTGACCCCCCTGAATAAGGGCAGTCTCAGGCTGTCTGGTAAGCCTCCAATACTGTTCTCTAGGTGGTGGGCAGCACCTGTGGTGGAATATAGATCGAGGATTCCATATTGGAACACCATTTGTTTTTTTGGGACTTTAATTTTATTGGGATTTTAATTTTCCTATCTGCACCCATATATATTCATTGTTCTTCACTGTTATATAATCTACCATGCTTGATTAACCGTACACTGGTTGATATAATTTCATTAGTTGTCACTAATTGATGTCAAGATTTTTTTTGTATCGATATATTGATTTAACACTTTCTTCATTTTGAGATATATATCCAGCACTGCACTGTTCTCTTCATACCTAATTTTCAATACAACGTTTCTTTTGCTTTTGGACGATTTAACCTTAACTCAACATTGGGAGGACTTGCGTATAAACCAGCGCTGCACTGTTCTCTTCATATCTACTTTTTGTGCCCTCATATCGGGGTTATAGTGTTCAGCAGCAGGATTCCTTTCACGTTTTTTTGTCATTTATTCATATTAACACATTTTCACGTATAGTATAGGCACCTAGCGCAAATCTTTTTTTGTTATACTACTTGTTGTATTGAAAATTGCCATGGCAATGCCACTGGTAAGTCTCTGGTAACTTAGGACCCTCTGGTATAATCCTAACCTTTCTCCTTCTCTTAATTCCCCCTTGCCTTACCTTCTGGCCTAACAAGTCCAACATTGATGACACAACAGAAGTGGATGCATAGTTCTTCTCCAGATTTTCCCTTTCCACATTATCCCCTGAATGTTAGTCCGAATAAATTTGAGATGTTACATGGCTCTGATAGATTGCTAATCAGACAATTATGATCCTTCCATCTATTCTCCTGATCCCTTGCCAATTTTTGCTCTGGACTCTGGAAAAATAAGAACAAGAGCGGAATTAGCGGTACCTTTTACATTGATCGGCATGAACTTACTTCTTTATCTCCCTCCTTTTCCATGCCTTTTGCATTCTTTTTTGTCCATTAGCGCTTCACTTTGACCACTTGATCACTAAGGGTCATAGTGACTGTGAAAGGTCCTGTCCAGTTTGCATCCCAGGAAGATTTGGAAACAAAGTTTTTCACCATATCCCTGTCTCCAATCTTCAGGCTAATGGGAGGCCTTTCAGGCTGCTCCTTCTCTTTAGGAATTTTGCAAAGGGAAGTGCCATGGGGATTGTATGGGCATAGGGGATGGACCAGATCTTACAAAAGGTATAGTAGAGTAAAAAAAGTACACAATTTATTTAGATACCCATAATCATAAACTTAGTACACTAAGTTTATGATTATGTAATTTCAAAGCCATTGTATCTAATTTTTAGGGACTCATTAATGACGGGAATAGTACCACTGGATTGGCGCAGGGTGAATGTGGTGCCTATATTTAAAAAGGGATCAAAGTCTTTACCAAGTAACTATAGACCCGTTAGTTTAACTTTGATAGTCAGGAAGATACTGGAGCATTTAATAAAAGACCACATAGATGAGTTCTTGCTGGAAAAATCATTTTAAGTAACAGACAGCATGGATTCATGAAAGACAGAAGTTGTCAGACAAACCTGATTTCTTTTTATGAAGAGGTAAGTAAAACCTTGAACAGAGGGGTGGCTGTGGATGTGGTATACTTGGATTTTGCAAAAGCATTCGATACAGTTCCGCACACATGGCTCATGTGTAAGGTAAAGTCTACAGGCTTGGAAATATCAGTTTGTAAATGGATAGAAAACTGGCTAAAAGACAGAATTCAGAGAGTAGTGGTTAATGATTCTTACTCTGAATGGTCTAAGGTTATCAGTGGTGTACCCCAAGGTTCAGTGCTGGGACCCTTACTTTTTAATACCTTTATAAATGATATTAGGTCTGGGATGAAAAGTAACTTTTCTGTCTTTGCAGATGACACCAAGCTATGCATATAGGATGTCTCCAATTTACAAGCCGACCTCAATGCACTGTCTAATTGGGCGACTATGTGGCAGATGAGGTTTAATGTTCAAAAATGTAAAGTTATGCACTCGGGGGCTAAGAATATGCATGCATCATACATGCTAGGGGGAGTACAACTAGTGGAGAAGGATCTGGGGGATTTTGTAGATCATAAGCTCAATAATAGCATGCAATGCCAAGCTGCGGTTTCCAAAGCAAGCAAAGTCCTTTCTCGTATTAGGAGAGGTATGGACTCCAGAGAGAGAGCTAGAATTTTGCCCCTGTTCAAATCATTAGTAAGACCTCATCTGGAATATGCAGTTCAGTTTTGGGCACCAGTTCTCAAAAAGGATATCGGGGAACTGGAGAAAATGCAGAGAAGGGCAACCAAACTGATAAGAAGCACGGAGGAGCTCAGCTATGAGGAAAGATTAGAGGAACTGAATTTATTCACTCTTGAGAAGAGGAGAAAAAGGGGGGATATGATCAATATGTTCAAATATATAAAGGGTCCATATAATGAACTTGGTGTTGAGTTATTCTCTTTACGGTCAACACAGAGGACACGGGGGCACTCTTTTATGTCTAGGAAAATTTCATCTCCAAATACAGAAAGGTTTCTTCACAGTAAGAGCTGTGAAAATGTGGAATAGACTCCCGCCAGAGGTGGTTCTAGCCAGCTCAGTAGATTGCTTTAAGAAAGGCCTGGATACTTTCCTAAATGTACTTGTAGTCAGAGTCCTCACCTGGAAATGCGATAGTCCTAACTACCAAGACCTGAGGTGTGCCTTGGCCTGGCTGTTCAGTATGCCTAAAAGAGGGCATACCCTGAATTAATAAAAATGAAAATAAAATAATGAAAGAGTGGGGGGAATGGGTGGGTGGGAACCCAACAAGGATCTGATGGAGGAGGAGGGATATATAGCCCTCAGACTCCTCCTACAAATGCAGGCTAGCCTGTGGCCAGCCTTCTAACTTGTAGTCAGAGTCTTCACCTGGAAATGCGATAGTCCTAACTACCAAGACCTGAGGTGTGCCTTGGCCTGGCTGGTCAGTATGCCTAAAAGAGGGCAAAAAGAGACACAAAGTAGGTGTGATGTGAAGCTGCAATGGAGGGCTAGCAACAACCATCAGTCCAGAAGTATAATCAATGCCCGGAAGACTATGAAAGGGGGTTGCGTATGTAACTGCTAAACAGGAGGATCTCCAGCGCCCCAAGAACCTGATGATAAAAGAAGGGAGCCCCTACTAAGTTGCCTCCGATCCTGACGAATAACCAGAAAGGGGTAAAGGATATGAGCCTGACTGGAAAGATACCTGGACATGAGAATGAACTGTAGTAGTGAGAGGACGCATGGGGAAAAGGAAGAAAGAGCTGACCAGAGGAATATTGCAGAGAAGGACATGTACTTGAAACCGACACTGTACTGTAGTATGGTAATAAAAACCACCAACCCCTGGCTGACCATCTGGCTGACCATCTATTCTAATTATGTGGAAATGTAAGTGAAGTAAAAGGAGGACTGCCTAGAACACTAAATGGGAACTGCGCCAAGGGTAGGAGACACACCACGGAACCTAGCTGTTCACCGGTAGCCGTGCCAAACAGAGCATCCCTGATTAACTCTGAATACACCATGACCTAGCCTGAGAGGATGAGTTGCAAAAAAGGACAGACTGACAGGAGTTTGTGGGGGCCTGAAAAGCTGGTCACCTGAAGGATACTAGATAGTAGGGATGAGCCGAACACCTCCCTGTTCGGTTCGCACCAGAACATGCGAACAGGAAAAAAATTTGTTCGAACACGCGAACACCGTTAAAGTCTATGGGACAGGAACATGAATAATCAAAAGTACTAATTTTAAAGGCTTACATGCAAGTTATTGTCATAAAAAGTGATTGGGGACCTGGGTCCTGCCCCAGGGGACATGTATCAATGCATAAAAAAGTTTTAAAACGGCCGTTTTTTCGGGAGCAGTGATTTTAATAATGCTTAAAGTGAAACAATAAAAGTGTAATATCCCTTTAAATTTCGTAGCTGGGGGGTGTCTATAGTATGCCTGTAAAGGGGCACATGTTTCCCGTGTTTAGAACAGTCTGACAGCAAAATGACATTTCAAAGGAAAAAAACTACTCGCGGCTATTAATGCATTGCCGGTCCGACAATACACATAGAAGTTCATTGATAAAAATGGCATGGGAATTCCCCACAGGGGAACCCCGGCCAAAATTTAAAAAAAAATGCATGAGGGTCCCCCCAAATTATATTAGGGGAACCCCACGTCAATATTAAAAAAAAATGGCGTGACCAGGTCTGGTATGGTTATTAAGGGGAACTCCGGCCAAAATTAAAAAAAAAAAAATGATGTGGGGGGTCCCCCTAAATTCCATACCAGGCCCTTCAGGTCTGGTATGGATATTAAGGGGAACCCCGCGCCAAAATTTTAAAAAAAAACGGCGTGGGGTCCCCCCAAAAATCCATACCAGACCCTTATCCGAGCACGCAACCTGGCAGGCTGCAGGAAATGAGGGGGGACTAGAGAGCGCCCCCCCTCCTGAATCATACCAGGCCACATGCCCTCAAAATTGGGAGGGTGCTTTGGGGTAGCCCCCCAAAACACCTTGTCCCCATGTTGATGAGGACAAGGGCCTCATCCCCACAACACTGGCTGGTGGTTGTGGGGGTCTGCGGGCGGGGGGCTTATCGGAATCTGGAAGCCCCCTTTAACAAGGGGACCCCCAGATCCCGGCCCTCCCCCCTGTGTGAAATGGTAAGGGGGTACAGAAGTACCCCTACCATTTCACAAAAAAACTGTCAAAAATGTTAAAAATTACAAAAGACAGTTTTTGACAATGCCTTTATTTAAATGCTTCTTCTTTCTTCTTTCTTCTATCTTCTATCTTCCTTCGGTTTCTTCCTCCATCTTCTTCTTCTTCTGGTTCTTCTGGCTCTTCTGGTTCTTCCTCCGGTGTTCTCATCCAGCATCATCTCCGCGGCGTCTTCTTCCCTTCTTCTCCTCGGGCTGCTCCGCATCCATGGCATGGAGGGAGGCTCCTGCTCTTCTCTTCATCTTCTTCTCTTCTTCATCTTCTTCATCTTTTTTTTTTTAATTTTGGTTCAGGGTTCCCCTGTGGGGAATTCCCATGCCATTTTTATCAATGAACTTCTATGTGTATTGTCGGACCGACAATGCATTAATAGCCGCGAGTAGTTTTAAATGACTTTTTTTCCTTTGAAATGTAATTTTGCTGTCAGACTGTGCTAAACACGGGAATTATGCGCCCCTTTACAGGCATACTATAGACACCCCCCAGCTACAAAATTTAAAGGGATATTACACTTTTATTGTTTCACTTTAAGCATTATTAAAATCACTGCTCCCGAAAAAACGTCAGTTTTTAAAACTTTTTTTTGCATTGATACATGTCCCCTGGGGCAGGACCCAGGTCCCCAAACACTTATTTGACAATACCATGCATATAAGCCTTTAAAATTAGCACTTTTGATTTCTCCCATAGACCTTCAAAGGGTGTTCCCGCGGCATTCGTATTTGCCGCGAACACCCCAAATTGTTCGCTGTTCGGCGAACTTGAGAACAGCCGATGTTCGAGTCGAACATGGGTTTGACTCAAACTCGAAGCTCATCCCTACTAGATAGTATTGGCATTTGAGGCCAAAATGCAGAGGCAATATGCAGCGAAAGCCAGAGACATAACCTATGAATCTTCCCACCCTTGGTAGAAGCCCACGGAGAACTTTGAATAAAGAACCATGGTCAGGCCGACCACCTATGACCAGGCTTACCCCCAGTTCCACATGCCACTGTGAAGAAAATCCAACATCACCTGCCAGCGCCCTGAGAAAAGCAGGAGCCGGGGTCACAGCTGGCACTTCTGCACTAGCTGAGAGGGCTATGAACCCCTCCATTCTGTCTAACAATGTAGCATGGACGTAAAGAGCGCATTGAGTACCGCATAAATCTGAGTTGAAGAATCATGCATAGAAACATGTACTGCACAGGTGGATGGAAGGGGTAGGGACGGAGTTGGGAATAGCAACCTATAAAAGTATTGCCCCCCCCCCGCAGAGGCCAGGAAAGGGGTACATCAGTGATAAAACCCAGCCAAGAGTTTGGTAAGGTCCCACCCCTTAATGATGGAGTGTTGCCATTCCCTGAACCCCCATGCGGCCTTGAGAGATGAATGCGAATTTGTCGCTGTTGAAACACGCGACCTGCCCTGATCCCAGAAAACACAAATTAGAGAAATGAACAGACAACCAACAACACCCCTACGTACCTGACAAGTATGAGGATGTAGGTGCAGAAATGACAAGACTAACAGCGCGTGAATGTGAACCTAATGACACCACCCTAGTGTATGCAGTGAACGAGCCCGAGCAACCTGCAGCGCCAAGACAGGCAATTAAAAACTAACACTCAGGGCTGATGTACCCACAGACTGTGCTGGGTAGTAGTAAAGGTGTAATGATGAACGTGTATGTGTGACGTATGTTATAAGGGCAAGAAGATTGTGGGATGACAATCAATTAAAAACAAAACCTCAGCCCGTATGGATCCGTAGACGTGACAGATCCTGGATGTGAGCACTAGCTAAAACACAAATTAGAGAAAATGGGAACAGACAACCAACACCCCTGCATACCTGACAAGTATGAGTATGTAGGTGCAAAAAATGACAAGACCAACAGCGCGTGATCCGTATGGATCCATAGACGTGACAGATCCTGTCAGCACTAGCTAACAGAAATGCTACGAACAAAATGCAACAACAGGAATACTACGAACGAAATGCTACGACAGAAAACAGACAGGTAGCAAACTAAAAACCAGCAGGGCTAGTGTACCCTCAGAGAATGGTGGGTAGACGTTCAAGCGTAATGAAATGAACGTGCAGCGGAAGACGAATGGTATATGGGCAAGGAGATTGTGGTGAACAAACATAGAAACGAAACCTCAGCCCATTTGGATCTGTAGACCTGACAGATCATGAGATGTGAGCACTGCTAACTAACCCAGGTGTACGAAGAACGAAAAAGGTGTGATGACATGAACAACGAAGATGAAATGGCTATTGGTGTATGCCGTGGCTGTACGGCACCGTCAAGCTATGACAGAATATGCTGGACATGACCGCTATGACAAAAATGGACAGAAAACGCTATGACAGAAACGCTAACCATGCTGACAAGAACCGCTTATGATAGAACATGCTATGACAGAACCACTGGCTGGACCATGCAGCAACTGGACCACGCTGTGACCGTACCAGCTATGACAGAACACGCGGCGACTGAGACACTATGACTGAACACCTGCGACAGTGCCTGCTGACAGTGATACGCTATGACAGCCCTCCTCCAACAAAACACGCTGTACAGGAATGCTCTGACTTAAACACGCTGAGACCGACCACACTAGGACAGCACCCACTGACAGAATACGACTGAAAAACGCAGAGACTGAAAGCTGTGACAGAAACTCTGTGACTGGATGCTATGACTGAAACCGCTATGACAGAACCCGCTATGACAGAAACACGGGCAAGGAAACAGGAACTGACCTCGGCAGTGGAACTGAACCCACCAACCAACCCCCCTTCCTAGTATTGCCCTAAATGACCCCTACAGCTTGCAGGAAGACATACCACAAACAGACCTCATGAAGTGCTGACCAATACACCTGCTGGTCAACACCCCCTCCCCCCTGGATGATCATGGAAGCTACCAAACCTGAGGATATGCAATTAGCAGCCTAGCACAAGCATGGGGAGGTCATACGCTAGCAGACAGTTAACCCGGGATACTTACCAAAAGCTTGAAGGTGAAAAACAAACCTGTTTGATGAATTGCCAAGGAAATTTCTACGGCCGTCAGCTGCGAATGCATCAGATCCCAATACTAAAAAATACATACCTATAGGATGGATTCAACGGCAACTATGTATTAGTGCACTGAGAGAGTTGCGTGAGCGGGCGCTATTGCCCCCCCCTCGTCACCGGGAGAAACGTGCGGGAGGTCCCCCTCGCTAACTTGGATCTGCATGGTGAGAGGTGAGCTAGCGAGCGCTTCACCTAGACATGTAGGACTGTGCACCTCCCCCCCTCCTGTTCTGATGCTTGATGGGCCCATATAAATCCCGGGTGGTCAAAAGAAGACATAAAAAAGAAAAGCAAGCAGTATATCATGTGGTAGCATCCCCCCTATGTCTTACCAACCTCCTAGGTATGCCAAGCCCTGCTTACAAGAATGTGACCTGATGAGATAATAATTGGTCATGAACTGAACCACAAACAATATTACAGCATGTACATCTACTACAACCTGTCCCTTCACTCCACATCCGCCCGTTCCATGCTGCTGTGACTGGTGTGATACCCTCTGGCTATTAAGCAGTGAATCCAGAGACGAGCCAACAAGGATCTGATGGAGGAGGAGGGATATATAGCCCTCAGACTCCTCCTACAAATGCAGGCTAGCCTGCGGCCAGCCTTCTAATATAATATAACTGGGTACTAACATTTATAGAATAAGCTGATCCAGGGAAAATCCGATTGCCTCTTGGGGGATCAGGAAGGAATTTTTTCCCCTTCTGTAAAAAATTGGAGCATGCTCTTCTGGGTTTTTTGCCTTCCTCTGGATCAACTGTGGGTATAGATTTGGGTATATTGGATTGTACGATATTTTTTATTTTAATTTTTTTTTTTTATGGTTTAACCCGGATGGACTTGTGTCTTTTTTCAACTGGACTAACTATGTAACTATGTAACGCCCCCTGCCACATCCCCTTAAAGGAGAATTAACAAAAAAAAAGGTTAATTAAATCCACAAGGGCTTTTTTTTACCACTACTATTCCTTTATATCGGCTTTTAGAATTTTCAAATGCAGCAATTTAAAATTTGGATGAAAGGTTTAGCACTGGGAAACATTTTTTGAAAGATAAAAAGTGCATTTTATATACAACTATATTGATCAGACCAAAATGAGGGACAAATGAGGAGGAAAGTGGGACAGCGGGACTTTGTTCCAAATCAGGGACAGTCCCTCAAAATCAGGGACAGTTGGGAGCTATGTGTTAGTAGGCCCTGAGAACAGGGTTGATGACCACTGTCGTAGAGGACTTCTTAGATTCTAGAAAGTTAAGACAAAAATACATTAGGGTTTGAATTCTGTACAGACTTTCTTTCCGTGCTCCTGCTTCTGGGGTGCCAAATTAAATAAATATGGGGTGGTTTGGGATTCCCCCTATTTATTATAAATATGTATTAACTTGTCTATTACCTGTAACACCCTCAAAAGAGGACCATATAATGTAACATCAGGTGCCTTGTTCAGCTCCGATGTCACCTTATCTGATCCAGGCTTTTGTTGCTCTTTCCTATGCCAAGGCTTTTTATCACCCATTCCTCTCCTAGGCAATTTACAGTCCTTCATTGAATGGCCTGTATTTCCACATTTGTAACACTTGCCTGCAAATCTCATCCTCCATTCGCTTTTAACTACCTCCAAATTTTTTTGGTGGGGCCTATTGTCTTGATCAGTCTCCCAAACTCACTCCCTTAATATATTTATACAGGTTTGGTATTACGTGGAATTCCTCAGTGCAATTTTGGTATGGTAATTAGGGATGGACGAACGGTTCGGCCCGAGCATAAGTTCGGGCAGAACTTTTGTTGTTCAGACGTTTGGAGAACATCCGAACAAACGGGTCCTTCGACCTTTTGTTCAGCCCCCCGAACCAACCACAATGCATTGCGGTGCTGAACAGTGCATTGTAAGCCCTGATTGGCTGAAGCAGTGAAAGCTTCAGCCAATCAGGGCACAGAGCACTGTCAGAGTCATTACTGGACACTATCATCATGACTTTATATAATCATGGTTCATTCCCGTCCCACAGTATAAAAGTATTCTTTCAATGGCAGCCATTTTCAGTGTGATTTCGGTGTGGAGAGAGATAGAACAGGGCTCTGTTCAGTGCTATTCGTTAGTGTACTATACTGTGCTATTTTGCTTCAATTGTCAGTGTAGAATATTAGTTTAGTGTCAGTCTAGGGATAGTGTGAGTGTAGTAAGGAGCACCATCATTCAGCTTTGCATAGTGTACAGCTAGAGTAGGGACAGCGCAGGCAGTGTCACTGTAGTGAGACCGTGTCATTCATACATACATTAGTGTAGAGTAGGGACAGCTCAGACAGTTTCAGTGTAGTGTAGTGAGACCGTGTCAGCAATCCTGACATTAGTGTATAGCTAGTTAAGGGACAGTTCAGATACCGTCAGTGTAGTGAACCCCATCTATTTGATTGCGTTACTGCCAGTTTAATGCCATTTGCGTCTGTGTGCGTTACTGCCAGTTTAACGCCATTTACTTCTGTGTACGTTACTGCCAGTTTAACGTCATATAGTTCTGTGTGCGTTACTGCCAGTTTAACGCCATATAGTTTTGTGTGCATTACTGCCAGTTTAATGCCATATAGTTCTGTGTGCGTTACTGCCAGTTTAGCGCCATATAGTTTTGTGTGCGTTACTGCCAGTTTAACGCCATATAGTTTTGTGTGCGTTACTGCCAGTTTAACGCCATATAGTTCTGTGTGCGTCACTGCCAGTTTAACGCCATATAGTTCTGTGTGCGTCACTGCCAGTTTAACGCCATATAGTTCTGTGTGCGTTACTGTACGTTTGGCGCATTATATTGCAGTATATTAAAGTGTATCCATGGAGTGTGTCTGTTTAGCGTGAGTACTCAAATTAAAGTGCACCAAACACCATTTTACATTGATTAAAGTGCATCTACGTACAGACTTCCATTTCTTCTTTACATTTGCTTATAAGCATCAACCCCTCCCTCCCACTGTAAGGGGGCCAGCAAAAAATGTGTCCACAAGCAAAGGTGGATGTGATGGTCAGTCCTCAGGCAGGGCATCATTTCCTCTGTTTAGTGAGTTTGCCCATGCTATCCAGCCACAGCATGCAGAAGAGGTGGTGGACTGGCTTACTAATCCTTCCTCATCCTCCTCATCTTCTGTCACACAAGCAGAGACAAGTGTGCAGTCCCCTGCAGTTGCCAGAGAGTATAAACCTGCCTCCATGTCCACATCTAGCAGCATCAGCCACTTGCTCCTTGATGATGCCCAGCCATTACTGGATTCAGATGTTGGTTCTGAGGTTGAGGGTGACAGGAACATGAGCCTAGAGAGAGGGGAGAACACTGGTAGACAAATTGGCATTAATGTCCCCCCAGCTGCAGCGTATTGCCAAGTCGTCGCCAGTGGTAATGATGATGATGGAGGAGATGATGACGATGATGAGGTCACTGATGCAACTTGGGTGCCAGATAGAGCAGAGGAAGAAACTGAAGGTGAGGTGGCCGACATCAAGAAAGAGTAGAGAGCAGCCACCCTATTCCATCACATTCTGCAGCTGTTATTTCCTGGTCCATTCCCCAAATCTCAGCTGTCTGGGCCTTTTTCAGCAAATCTGCAGCAGATCCCACTGTTGCTATCTGCAAACCGTGTCTCAGGCACATTGTGGCAAAAACACCAGCACAAATCTGTCCCTCCTCCTCCTTATCCACTTCATTTTTCCCCTGCTATACTGAGTCATTACTTCTCAGCAGCCTCCACTGACAGCGATGATGGTATAGCACAGGGTGTCCCAGGTCCTAGCAGTACATCTGCCAGCAGCACACCACCAGCTGTAGACTGTAGCCGGCTAATTTCTCTGCCCCATCTGCTGCAGTGGGAAAAAAATACAGTCCCTGCCACCCACAGGCCCAGCCTCTAAATGCAAGCTTGTCAAAGCTGCTCTCCAACTTCTGCCTTTCAGCCTGGTGGATTCTGCCCCCTTCCGTGAATTTGCACAATGTGCTTTACCACAATGGCAGGTTGCCAGTTGCTACTACTTTTCACGTAAGGCTGTTCCATCTCTCTACCATCACGTGGAAGGGAATGTTCTGGCATCATTGGGCAAGGCAGTCAGCCATAAAATCCAAGTTACTGCTGATACTTGGTCCAACAAGCATGGGCAGGGATGCTATAATTCGTTCACAGCACACTGGGTAACGCTGCTTGCAACTCGAAAGGATACAGGAGAGGGCTAAGCATTCAAAAGGCTATTCCACGAGCCAGGCTAAAAGGTGCCATGCAGTGCTTCAGTTGATGTGTTAAGGTGACAGGAACCACACCGGAGCAGAGATTCTTGCAGCTCTGCAGGGACAGGCCCAAAGGTGATTCACACCATGCCAGCTGGAACTAGGAATGGTGGTGTGTGATAATGGCTCAAACCTCCTGTTTGCCCCTAGACAGTAAAAGTTGACACATGTGCCATGCTAAAGCTGGCCATAAGAGTCTGTAGCCATACACAGCCAGTGCTCGGTTGGCTGAAATTCAGTGGCAATTTCACCTGCCCATAAAGAGCCTGATTTGTGACATGCCAACCAAGTGGAACTCGACTTTGGCAATGCTGCAGTGGCTATACATACAGCAGAGGGCAGTCAACCAGTACCTAGCAAATACGTCACAACGACAGGCTCAGGCACCTCTGCTTTTTTTCCCCACGCCAATGGTTGATCATTAAGGATGCATGCACTGTATTGTCACCATTTGAGGAGGCCACAAAGATGTTGAGCCATGACAGTGCATGCATCAGTGACACCTGATCCCTGTTGTGTTCCTGCTGGAGAAGACTCTGCGTGGCATTATGGACAGGGCACTGGAGGCAGAGCAGCAGGAGGAAGAGGACGACTTCCTTTCCTCTCAAGGCCCACTTTATCCAGACACCATCTTTCCTATGTCACAGAACACACAGGAGGAAAGAGGGGAGGAGGATGATGAGGAGGATTCTGGCACATTCATAGGCTTTGAAGAAGCGGAAGACATGCGTCAATCTGTAAGCGATGGCTTTCCAACCTCAGGATCCTTGGGAATAGTACGTGGCTGGGAGGAGGAAGTTCCAGATGCTGTCATCCTGAGCGATCCTGAGGAGTCTGCTTTTCAAGCCTCTGCAAATTTGAGGCGCATGGGCAACCTCATGCTTCAAAGCCTGCGAAAGGACCCAAGAATACGTGGCATAAAGGAGAAGGATCATTACTGGTTGGCAACCCTCCTTGACCACTGTTATAAAAGGAAGGTCTCAGAACTCATCCTGTCCCCACAGACAGTGCAGAAGATAACATTTCTTGAGGACACGTTAAAGAGGATTTTATTGAATGTTTTTCCTGACTCCAGTAGGTTACAGTGTCATGGAAAACGTAGTTTTGAGTCTTCTGTTGGTCAAGAGAGGAGCATTGGAGAAGACGTCCGCCTAAGTGAGGCATTTCGGAACATTTTTAGTCCTTGCCGCCCAGGGCTGTCAGCTTCCACATCCCATCGACAGCATCTGCATCACATGGTGGATGATTACCTCAGGGCAAAAACACAGATGGAGAGCTTTCCAGCTGACGATCCACTGACTTACTGGGTCATGAGAATAGACCACTGGCCAGAACTTGCCCAGTATGCTATTAAGTTGTTGGGCTGCCCTGCATCCAGCAAGCTTTCAGAACAGGCATTCAGTGCTGCAGGAGATTTTATTACTGATCATAGAATGCATCTGTCCACAGACTCCGTGGACCGTTTGACTTTTATAAAAATGAATCGGTCCTGGATTACCAGCTATGAAGCCCCTGATGCCGATGTCACTGATTAAGTCTTTTTGGGATGTGGAATCTCTGCAGGACTTCGAGGCTGCCTATCTTTGAGGGTGTTCAATCATTTCATCTGGAAGAATGATTTTGGTATAGGTTTCATGGGCACAATTAACACCCAAAGATCAATTTTTTTAGCACCTGTTTGACAGGTACATATCATTGCACTCTTTTACAGCAAAGACAATTCTTGCTTTCATCAAGAGTACCTCTATAGGGTTACAGTGGGAAGGTGCCACCGACACCCAAAGACCAATTTTTCTGCACCTGTTTGACAGGTGCATATCATTGCAATTTTTTTACAGCAAGGCCAGTTCTTGCTTTCATCAAGAGTACCTCTATAGAGTTACGGTGGGAAGGTGCCACCGACACCCAAAGACCAATTTTTCTGCACCCGTTTGACAGGTGCATATTATTGCAATTTTTTACAGCAAGGCCAATTCTTGTTTTCATCAAGAGTACCTCTATAGGGTTACGGTGGGAAGGCGTCACCGACACCCAAAGACCAATTTTTACGCACTCGTTACTTCTATCCAAAGTCAAGGTGACACCAGAATGTATTCAAAAAAATCTCTAATCTTGTTCCCAGCGCACTACATTGTGGCCTCATCATACACACTGGCTCCCCAGCTGTTGCTGAGCAAAATAAAGGCAGCTTGCAGGGAAAATTTCTTTTTTTTTGGCTTTATACATGCAATTATTGCTGCAGCAGATTCTAGACATGGTATAGATCTGCCACTTTACAGGTAGACTAAGGGGACCCCCCTGGGCACTATATTGGAAGGAATTTTTTACATTTTTATGCTTTCACGTTAAAAATAAAAAAAATCACTGCTCATTTAAAAATTATGTTTTTCACAATACATGTTCCCCAGGGCAGGACCCAGACCCCTATAACCATTGTATGCCCAATTATTTGTATATAAGCCTTCAAAATGAGCACTTTTGACTTTTGATGTTTGGATCCCATTGACTTTAACCACTTGACGACTGCCTCACGCCGATTTACGTCGGCAAGGTGGCACGGACAGGCAAAATCACGTACATATATACGTGATTTGCCTTCCGCGGGTGGGGGGTCCGATCGGACCCCCCCCCGGTGCCCGAGGCGGTCGTCTTTTGTCCCACGGCGATCGGAGATGAGGGGGAGGCCATCCGTTCGTGGCCCCCCCCTCGCGATCGCCGCCGGCCAATCACATCATTCCTTTGCTGCTGTATGCTAAACAGCAGCAAAGGAAATTATGTCATCTCTCCTCGGCTCGGTAATTTCCGTTCCGGCCCGAGGAGAGAAGACAGGTATGTGAGTGCACAACACTACACACACACAGTAGAACATGCCAGGCACACAAAACACCCTGATCCCTCCCCCGATCGCCCCCCGATCCCCCCAATCACCCCCCCCCCGTCACAAACTGACACCAGCAGTTTTTTTTTTTTTTTTTTCTGATTACTGCATTGGTGTCAGTTTGTGACAGTTACAGTGTTGGGACAGTTAGTATTACCCCCCTGTAGGTCTAGGATACCCCCCTAACCCCCCCTAATAAAGTTTTAACCCCTTGATCACCCCCTGTCACCAGTGTCGCTAAGCGATCATTTTTCTGATCGCTGTATTAGTGTCGCTGGTGACGCTAGTTAGGGACCTAAATATTTAGGTTCGCCGTCAGCGTTTTATAGCGACAGGGACCCCCATATACTACCGAATAAATGTTTTAACCCCTTGATGGCCCCCTAGTTAACCCTTTCACCACTGATCACCGTATAACTGTTACGGGTGACGCTGGTTAGTTTGTTTATTTTTTATAGTGTCAGGGCACCCGCCGTTTATTACCGAATAAAGGTTTAGCCCCCTGAACGCCCGGCGGTGATATGCGTCGCCTCAGGCAGCGTCAGATTAGCGCCAGTACCGCTAACACCCACGCACGCAGCATACGCCTCCCTTAGTGGTATAGTATCTGATCAGATCAATATCTGATCCGATCAGATCTATACTAGCGTCCCCAGCAGTTTAGGGTTCCCAAAAACACAGTGTTAGCGGGATCAGCCCAGATACCTGCTAGCACCTGCGTTTTGCCCCTCCGCCCGGCCCAGCCCAAGTGCAGTATCGATCGATCACTGTCACTTACAAAACACTAAACGCATAACTGCAGCGTTCGCAGAGTCAGGCCTGATCCCTGCGATCGCTAACAGTTTTTTTGGTAGCATTTTGGTGAACTGGCAAGCACCAGCCCCAGGCAGCGTCAGGTTAGCGCCAGTACCGCTAACACCCACGCACGCACCGTACAGCTCCCTTAGTGGTATAGTATCTGATCGGATCAATATCTGATCCGATCAGATCTATACTAGTGTCCCCAGCAGTTTAGGGTTCCCAAAAACGCAGTGTTAGCGGGATCAGCCCAGATACCTGCTAGCACCTGCGTTTTGCCCCTCCGCCCGGCCCAGCCAAGCCCACCCAAGTGCAGTATCGATCGATCACTGACACTTACAAAACACTAAATGCATAACTGCAGCGTTCGCAGAGTCAGGCCTGATCCCTGCGATCGCTAACAGTTTTTTTGGTAGTATTTTGGTGAACTGGCAAGCACCAGCCCCAAGCAGCGTCAGATTAGCGCCAGTACCGCTAACACCCACGCACGCACCGTACACCTCCCTTAGTGGTATAGTATCTGAACGGATCAATATCTGATCCGATCAGATCTATACTGGCGTCCCCAGCAGTTTAGGGTTCCCAAAAACGCAGTGTTAGCGGGATCAGCCCAGATACCTGCTAGCACCTGCATTTTGCCCCTCCGCCCGGCCCAGCCCACCCAAGTGCAGTATCGATCGATCACTGTCACTTACAAAACACTAAACACATAACTGCAGCGTTCGCAGAGTCAGGCCTGATCCCTGCGATCGCTAACAGTTTTTTTGGTAGCTTTTTATTGAACTGGCAAGCGCCAGCGGCCTAGTACACCCCGGTCGTAGTCAAACCAGCACTGCAGTAACACTTGGTGACGTGGCGAGTCCCATAAGTGCAGTTCAAGCTGGTGAGGTGGCAAGCACAAGTAGTGTCCCGCTGCCACCAAGAAGACAAACACAGGCCCGTCGTGCCCATAGTGCCCTTCCTGCTGCATTCGCCAATCCTAATTGGGAACCCACCGCTTCTGCAGCGCCCGTACTTCCCCCATTCACATCCCCAACCAAATGCAGTCGGCTGCATGAGAGGCATTTTCTTTATGTCCTCCCGAGTACCCCTACCCAATGAACCCCCAAAAAAGATGTTGTGTCTGCAGCAAGCGTGAATATAGGCGTGACACCCTCTATTATTGTCCCTCCTGTCCTGACAATCCTGGTCTTTGCATTGGTGAATGTTTTGAACGCTACCATTCATTAGTTGAGTATTAGCGTAGGGTACAGCATTGCACAGACTAGGCACACTTTCACAGGGTCTCCCAAGATGCCATCGCATTTTGAGAGACCCGAACCTGGAACCGGTTACCGTTATAAAAGTTAGTTACAAAAAAAGTGTAAAAAAAAAAATATATATATAAAATAAAAAAAATAGTTGTCGTTTTATTGTTCTCTCTCTCTCTATTCTCTCTCTCTTGTTCTGCTCTTTTTTACTGTATTCTATTCTGCAATGTTTTATTGTTATTATGTTTTATCATGTTTGCTTTTCAGGTATGCAATTTTTTATACTTTACCGTTTACTGTGCTTTATTGTTAACCATTTTTTTGTCTTCAGGTACGCCATTCACGACTTTGAATGGTTATACCAGAATGATGCCTGCAGGTTTAGGTATCATCTTGGTATCATTCTTTTCAGCCAGCGGTCGGCTTTCATGTAAAAGCAATCCTAGTGGCTAATTAGCCTCTAGACTGCTTTTACAAGCCGTGGGAGGGAATGCCCCCCCCCCACCGTCTTCCGTGTTTTTCTCTGGCTCTCCTGTCTCAACAGGGAACCTGAGAATGCAGCCGATGATTCAGCCAGCTGACCATAGAGCTGATCAGAGACCAGAGTGGCTCCAAACATCTCTATGGCCTAAGAAACCGGAAGCTACGAGCATTTTATGACTTAGATTTCGCCGGATGTAAATAGCGCCATTGGGAAATTGGGGAAGCATTTTATCACACCGATCTTGGTGTCATCAGATGCTTTGAGGGCAGAGGAGAGATCTAGGGTCTAATAGACCCCAATTTTTTCAAAAAAGAGTACCTGTCACTACCTATTGCTATCATAGGGGATATTTACATTCCCCGAGATAACAATAAAAATGATTAAAAAAAAAAATGAAAGGAACAGTTTAAAAATAAGATAAAAAAGCAAAAAAATAATAAAGAAAAAAAAAAAAAGCACCCCTGTCGCCCCCTGCTCTCGCGCTAAGGCGAACGCAAGCGGCGGTCTGTCGTCAAACGTAAACAGCAATTGCACCATGCATGTGACATATCGCCGCAAAGGTCAGATCGAGGGCAGTAATTTTTGCAGTAGACCTCCTCTGTAAATCTAAAGTGGTAACCTGTAAAGGCTTTTAAAGGCTTTTAAAAATGTATTTATTTTGTTGCCACTGCACGTTTGTGCGCAATTTTAAAGCATGTCATGTTTGGTATCCATGTACTCGGCCTAAGATCATCTTTTTTATTTCATCAAACATTTGGGCAATATAGTGTGTTTTAGTGCATTAAAATTTAAAAAAGTGTGTTTTTTCCCCAAAAAATGCGTTTGAAAAATCGCTGCGCAAATACTGTGTGAAAAAAAAAAATGAAACACCCACCATTTTAATCTGTAGGGCATTTGCTTTAAAAAAATATATAATGTTTGGGGGTTCAAAGTAATTTTTTTGCAAAAAAAAATAACTTTTTCATGTAAACAATGAGTGTCAGAAAGGGCTTTGTCTTCAAGTGGTTAGAAGAGTTGGTGATGTGTGACATAAGCTTCTAAATGTTGTGCATAAAATGCCAGGACAGTCCGACCATGTGTATGCGGCATAAGGGTGTAAATTTTTGATTTCAGTCCTCACTACCTATCACAGTTTTGAAGGCCATAAAATGCCAAGGTAGCACAACCCCCCCCCCAAATGACCCCATTTTGGAAAGTAGACACCCCAAGCTATTTGCTGAGAGGCATGTCGAGTCCATGGAATATTTTATATTGCGACACAAGTTGCGGGAAAGAGACAAATTTTTTTTTTTTTTTTGCACAAAGTTGTCACTAAATGATATATTGCTCAAACATGCCATGGGAATATGTGAAATTACACCCCAAAATACATTCTGCTGCTTCTCCTGAGTACGGGGATAACACATGTGTGAGACTTTTTGGGAGCCTAGCCGCGTACGGGACCCCGAAAACCAAGCACCGCCTTCAGGCTTTCTAAGAGCGTGAATTTTTGATTTCACTCTTCACTGCCTATCACAATTTCGGAGGCCATGGAAAGCCCAGGTGGCACAAAACCCCCCCAAATGACCCCATTTTGGAAAGTAGACACCCAAAGCTATTTGCTGAGAGGTATAGTGAGTATTTTGCAGACCTCACTTTTTGTCACAAAGTTTTGAAAATTGAAAAAAGAAAAAAAAAAAGTTTTTTCTTGTCTTTCTTCATTTTCAAAAACAAATGAGAGCTGCAAAATACTCACCATGCCTCTCAGCAAATAGCTTGGGGTGTCTACTTTCCAAAATGGGGTCATTTGGGGGGGTTTTGTGCCACCTGGGCATTCCATGGCCTCCGAAACTGTGATAGGCAATGAAGAGTGAAATTAAAAATTTTCACCCTTAGAAATCCTGAAGGCGGTGCTTGGTTTTCAGAGCCCCGTACGCAGCTAGGCTCCCAAAAAGTCCCACACATGTGGTATCCCCATACTCAGGAGAAGCAGCTAAATGTATTTTGGGGTGCAATTCCACATATGCCCATGGCTTGTGTGAGCAATATATCATTTAGTGACAACTTTGTGCAAAAAAAAAAAAAAAAGTGTCACTTTCCCGCAACTTGTGTCAAAATATAAAATATTCCATGGACTCAATATGCCTCTCAGCAAATAGCTTGGGGTGTCTACTTTCCAAAATGGGGTCATTTGGGGGGGTTTTGTGCCACCTGGGCATTCCATGGCCTTCGAAACTGTGATAGGCAGTGAAGAGTGAAATCAAAAATTTACACCCTTAGAAATCCTGAAGGCGGTGCTTGGTTTTCGGGGCCCCGTACGCGGTTAAGCTCCCAAAAAGTCCCACACATGTGGTATCCCCATACTCAGGAGAAGCAGATGAATGTATTTTGGGGAGCAATTCCACATAGGCCCATGGCCTGTGTGAGCAATATATCATTTAGTGACAACTTTTTGTAAATATTTTTTTTTTTTTTGTCATTATTCAATCACTTGGGACAAAAAAAATAAATATTCAATAGGTTCAACATGCCTCTCAGCAATTTCCTTGGGGTGTCTACTTTCCAAAATGGGGTCATTTGGGGGGGGTTTGTACTGCCCTGCCATTTTAGCACCTCAAGAAATGACATAGGCAGTCATAAACTAAAAGCTGTGTAAATTACAGAAAATGTACCCTAGTTTGTAGACGCTATAACTTTTGCGCAAACCAATAAATGTATGCTTACTGACATTTTTTTTACCAAAGACATGTGGCCGAATACATTTTGGCCTAAATGTATGACTAAAATTTAGTTTATTGGATTTTTTTTATAACAAAAAGTAGAAAATATCATTTTTTTTCAAAATTTTCGGTCTTTTTCCATTTATAGCGCAAAAAATAAAAACTGCAGAGGTGATCAAATACCATCAAAAGAAAGCTCCATTTGTGGGAAGAAAAGGACACAAATTTCGTTTGGGTACAGCATTGCATGACCGCGCAATTAGCAGTTAAAGCGACGCAGTGCCAAATTGGAAAAAGACCTCTGGTCCTTAGGCAGCATAATGGTCCGGGGCTCAAGTGGTTAATGGAGTTCGTTATTGGGGTCCAAACTTTTGCATTGTTTGAAAGTTCTGGTGCGAACCGAACAGGAGTCCATTCAGCCCATCCCTAATGGTAATCAACACAGGTGCACTTATTAGCCATAGAACACAGAAAACTACTGTTGTCAGGAGAAATATCAGGACAATTGTATGTGGCTTTAAAAATGGAGAAATATACATTGCAAAAGAGTATAGGATCAGTTCCCCTCCTAAATGTGGTATTCTCTAGGGCATCTGAACATCTAGTATCTTTTCCTCCCATTATGCACTGCATTTCCCTTATAGGAAAAGGAGTTAAAGAAACCCAGGAGGAATATATAGCCCCACCTCCAACCAATCCTTATTTTTTAAGCAATAAGGATGTCAGGCCCCAGCGTTGTTCCTAGTATGTCATCTGGAGAGGGACAAAGGTGCCTGACCACGTATCCAGGGGGCAGGAGGGGGCCACCACACAAATATTCTTTTGGATAAAGGTGCAGCCGTCAGCTTAACAAACATTGAACTACAAAAGGATCCTACTGGGAGACAAATTTTCCTTAGAGGATTCGAAGGACAGCTGGTATGTTCTCAGCAGGCAATACCTATGCCCATAAGACATAGGGAGGTTGTGTGTGGAACTCAGTTTGTTTCTTTCTCCACAACATGAGGGCACTATTTTGGCCTCTGATGTCATGGGAGCACATGACTCATTCTTTATCTCTGTAATTGGGTGCTGTGGAAAGGGTCTAGATACAAAGGCAAGGTGCACATGGTCATGGGCAGCTGTAAGGTTACATCAGTTAAAACCAATGAGATCCTTGAACCACAGGCACTGCTGAAAACAAAGGACCAAGTATTGGCTGAGATCTTGTGGCAACACAACAAAGCATGAGCAATGTATAAAGCCCAGTTTTGTATAGTTTCAAACATGATGTTACAATTGAGGGTCCTGATCCTCCACCTCAGCGTCAGTACAAAATTGCCATACATAGAGAATACAGTGAGGAATTTGTTGGTGCAATATGTAATAAGAGTGCCAACCTAAAATGAATGCAGCCTTCTGGTCAGCAAAGAAGGAGGGGAGGGGAAATCCACTGTGAATTTCTGAGCGCTAAACAGATGTACCTCATCTATTACAAATGTAGTTGCTAAGATCCCAGAAATGATAACAGCACTGAAACCTTCAGCAAAGGTGTATTAATCAATTGACATATCGAATGGCTATTTTTCCATTCCAGTACATGAGGATAGCCAGTACAAACTTGCCATTACATTTCAGGGGAAACAGTATGCATTCTGTCGATCAGCCCCGGAGTTCAAATCCAGCTTAACATACTTCCACAAATGTATGGTGGACATTCTGAAGACATTTTCAGAGCCAGAATGCATCATTCAGTATGTGGACGACATCTTGCTTCAAACGGAGACAAAAGAGCAATACTATGCCCTGCTGGAGGAGCTTCTGACAATGATTAAGAATGCAGGTCTAAAATAAACCCCAAAAAGTAACAAATTATGAAGGATTCAGTCTGTTTCTTGGATGTAATAGTGTCATGGGGGGAAGGACTCGGGACCCAAACAAATGTGAAACTATCAGAATATTACCAAAACCAAGTACTAAGATTGCACTGAGACAATTCCTGGGGATGGTCGGTTTATGCAGGGACATGATTAAAGGCTTTGCGGAAAAGGCAAAGGCCCCTGTATGATTTTCTTAAAGGAGACAAGAAGGAAACAGACTCTTTAGTCTGAATTACATAACAATTGAGCGGCGCTGAGACAAAACAGTGAATAAATGAAATAACTATAAAAAATATATATTACACAAATCTACTAATAAATATATTCATTAAAAATATATTGATAAAAAAAAAAAATAAAAAAAAATAATGTAATTAATAATAAATATATCCTGTGAAACAAATCCGTGCACATAACATTCAATTATTTATAATGTCCACAAAATGCAAGTGCTCTGTGTGCTCCACAATATCCTTAATATATTGAATCAAAATCTTGACAGTCCATCATAAAGACATGGATGAAAGTGATGCTGGTGCCTTCATGCAGTGTGCACACAATCCTAGCGTATCCCTCCACCAGATGTACCCTCACCTGAAGGGCTTTGTATAAAAGCCTGTAGTTAATGTTAATTTAGTTAAGCCTGTAGTTGTTAATCACTTCAAAGATTGATGCAATTCGTGAGGACACCTCCACTGTGCGTACATCTTCCCCACCCAACATACCTTGCCTAACAGCACATTCAACACTCTCCTCTTTTGAATTGGCTACTACTGAAGAGGTTACAAAACTTTTCTCAGATGCCCACCTAACCAATTGTCCCTTGGATCCTGTTCCATCACAACTACTACGGTCACCCTCTTCTTCTATCCTATGCTCCCTCACTCACATGTTCAATCTCTCCCTCTCTAGTGGCACCTTCCCCTCCCCTCTAAAACATGCACAGATCACTCCCATACTTAAAAAGCCCTCTCTGGACCCCACCAACCTGAACAACTTAAGACCCATCTCATTGCTACCATTCACCTCTAAACTTCTAGAACGCTTAGTCTACAACCGTCTTAGCTCCTACCTTAGTGAAAATAACCTTCTTGACCCCATACAGTCTGGCTTTCGCTCACAGCACTCCACGGAAACTGCCTTACTAAAACTCACTAACGATTTACTAACTGCTAAAACCAACAGCCAGTACTCCATACTTCTACTACTTGGCCTCTCTGCTGCTTTTGATACTGTTGATCACCCGCTCCTTCTCAATAAACTACATTCCCTTGGCCTCTGAGATTCTGCTCTATCCTGGTTCTCTGCCTATCTATCACAGCGCTCCTTCAGTGTCACCTACAACTCTATCTCCTCCTCTCCATTGCCCCTTTGTGTGGGGGTCCCCCAAGGCTCTGTTCTTGGACCCCATCTCTTCTCTATCTACACCTCCTCCCTTGGTCACTTGATAACCGCCCACAGCTTCCAATACCACTTATATGCTGATGACACCCAAATCTACTCCTCACCTCACTGCTTCAGTCTCCTCTCACATTACTAACTTACTAACTGACATATCAGCATTGATGTCACACCACTTCCTTAAACTAAATCTCTCTAAAACTGAGCTATTAATATTCCCCCCCGCACGTGCCCCCCTCCATGACTTTCCCAACAAAATCAACAATGCAACTATCAGTCCCTCCCCTCACTCCAGGGTACTAGGTGTAATCCTAGACTCTGACTTGTCATTTCAGCCTCAAATCCAATCATTGTCAAAAGTTTTTAGAATTCACCTCCGTAACATCTCTAAAATTCGCCCCTTTTTAACAAATGAAACCACCAAGCTCCTCATTCACTCCCTTGTTATCTCTCGCCTTGACTATTGCAACTCCCTTCTTATTGGCCTGCCTCTCCATAGGCTATCCCCTCTTCAGTCTATCATGAATGCTGCTGCCAGGGGAGGGCGTGGCGACCGAGCTCCAACATGGACGCTTAATTTGAGAGCTCCGCTCGGCAGCTGGAGAGAATCCAGCCACATCCGCAACCACCGACACCATCCACGCCACACAAAGTCTCCACAGACTCCCTGGGACCCGCTGCATCCGCCGAGATGACTCACCAGCGGAAAAACCCACAAAATCCTCAGAAGCTGAAGGACTTCTTTAAAGTGCGCGAACCACAACAAAATGGCGCCGGCGCTTCAGGGAGACGGAGCTGCGGACCGCGATCTCAGAAACAAGCCTCAAGGTACCCTCCCCAATAGTGGATCCTATTCTGGGACTTCTAATCCGACTACCAGGAGCCCAGCCAAACAAAAAAAGAGGATTACCTCACCAGACAGACTGCTGAGGAACCCTGACATGGAGGTAAGCAAGCCTCATGACGCTGAGGAGACAGTGGTGGTAAACACACAGGACCCCATAGCAACATTCCCCACTTCTGGCAAGCCGGTGTCAGACACCATTCTCAAAGACATGTTACTATCCCTGAGGGCCATTCTACATGCTGATATGACTGCAGGGATAAACCACTGTCAGAGAGAAGTGCAGGTCTTAGACAGCAGGGTTGATCACATAGAGCAACGCATGAGTGACTTTACCTCATCCTCATTCTCATCCAACACCATGGTGGATGCCCATAGCAACCACAATGAGGAAATTACATGTTTGAAAAATAAAGTAGCAGATTTGGAAGACCGTTCCAGAAGGAACAACATTAATTAGGGGGATCTCTGAATCCACACCTGCTAGTCAGGTAC
This sequence comes from Aquarana catesbeiana, assembly GCF_042186555.1. Lineage (NCBI taxonomy): Eukaryota > Metazoa > Chordata > Amphibia > Anura > Ranidae > Aquarana > Aquarana catesbeiana. The sequence goes on along the minus strand of NC_133335.1, from coordinate 141,235,326 downwards.
TGTCATATACCCAGAAGCTATTTTCCACCTTAATGTCATCCCTGTCACCACAGGACCTCATTGTGGATCACATCCACCGTATTACCAAACCCTCCTTCTTTCCAGAAATCACTCCAAGAGGTGTGTTGCTCAGGGTACATTACTACCATGTTAAGGAACAAATCCTAACGACCTCACGCAGAACCGACGCCAGGCACCCACAGTATGCTGAACTACAATTGCTCCCAGACCCGTCTAGACATAAACTTCAACAATGTCGCAACCTGGCGACAATAACCAAGGCTCTGAGTAACCATAATGTCATCCACAAATGGAAGTATCCAGCCAAGCTTTCTGTTACCCACAATAGCATCTCGGTACTGATTTCCACGCTGGAAGAAGGCATTGCTGCACTACGCCAATGGGGCATATTGCCTGACCACACTCTGCCAGTTGCTCCTGCTCCTACACCTAATTCACTACAAGAGGACTGGCAGGTGGTCTCACACAAACGTTCCTCCAAGAAAAATGCCGGTGGGAGCATATGAGTTTAGCACAACCTATGTCAATCAGTTCTCTCCAGACACAGGGGTTCCAAGTTATAATCCCTGTTTTTTCCCCTCTAGAACCTTCATAGCAGTTACGTCTGCACATGGATCGGTTTGTGGATCCTTTTCTTAATACGTTCGTTGAATTTACACCATTAACTCTGTTTTTTCTTTATTATTTTTATGTTATTCGTTCTATGTTTGAAGCACACCGACCAGCAGTGAACTCTCATCACTCCCTGGACTTAGCCAGAATCTACCCTACCTCTCTGGACTCCAACCTTGGTCACAGTGAGTATATGCACCACATAGCACTGAAGACTCTCCAACACCATCTCCATGCCCATTAACTGCCTATCCATCAATGCCAGGGGTCTGAACCACCCCACAAAAAGGCTCTCCATGTGGGCAGAGGCCAAGAAACACAGGGCAGACATTCTGTGTGTCCAGGAGACTCACTTTCAGGAATCCTAAGCTCCCAAATGCTCACATAAGGACTACCCTCATGTGTTTGTGGCATGCACGCCAGGTCATAAAAAAAGGGGGAGTTTTAATTGCACTAAGGAATACCCTATCTTTCCAACACAAAGAAACCATCCTCGATGCCAATGGCAGATACATCATCCTTAAGGGAGATATCCACTCTTTACCGTATACGTTGGTATCTCTATATGCCCCAAACTCACACCAGATCCGCTTTCTCACCAGACTGCTAAGGAAAATTAAGACTCAACTATATGGTAACCTCATTTTGTGTGGTGACTTTAATCTCATCGTAGATCCAAAACTTGATACATCCACTCAAAAGACAAACGGCTCCTCATATCTGAGCAAAACAATCCACAATGCGGAACTGTTTGTTGTTTGGTGATGTTTAAATGCGAATGCAAGAGACTATACTTTCTTCTCCCACAGGCATTGCTCCTATTCGCGCATTGACTTATTCCTAACAGATAAATGGTTGCTGCAAAAAGTCTCCTCTGCGCAGATACATGACATTACGTGGTCTGACCATGCAGCTATTACTATTACCATTAATGACCAGGTTGTCTCCTCTTCCCCACCCATCTGGTACAGTAACGTCAGATTACTGCAAGAACCCCAAACATCTGCAATGGTCTCACAACACCTTACCAATTTCTTTCTCAACAATGCGGATTCTGTGGAGAATACCTTTACTCTCTGGAATGCCCATAGGGCGATACACAGCTCATATTAACTCTATTCTGACTAGTATACATTCCGCAGAAACACAAAATAAACAAGCACCTAACCCTTCTCTCACCCAAAAAATGTCTCAACTGAGAGAGAAACTAAGGGAACTACTGTCTCAACAATATGATTATCACCTTTGACGCCTAAAACCTACCTCATATGCCAATGCCAGAGCAGACAAATACTTGGCCAATAGAATAATAACTGCACAAACCAAGACGAGAATTGCCCACTTGATACATGCCACTCTCAAACATAAAATCACTAACCCGCAGGACATGGCTAACCAATTCGCTACTTACTACAGCAATCTGTATAACATCAAAGACGATTCTTCCACGTACCAACCTACACAAGAAAACATTCAAAACTTCCTCCAACACCTAAATTTGCCCTCTCTTTCAGAGTCCCAACTTCTCTCATTAAACTCACCATTCACAGTATCCGAAATAGAGACTGCAATAGCTACACTACCCAATGGCAAATCACCCGGGCCCGACAGGTTCTCAAATTAATATTTCAAAATATTCAGATCCTCCCTTGCACCACATATGCAATCAGTCTTTACAAAAGCCGCAGACACAGCGTCATTTCCGCCAGAGATGCTCAAGGCACACATAGTCACCCTGCCCAAACCAGGCAAGGAACCTACTGCACCACGTAATTTTCGTCCAATTTCTCTGCTAAATGCTGACGTCAAAATTTATGCTAAACTTATAGCCAAATGACTAGCGCACTTTATCCCATCCCTTATCCAACGCGACCAGATGGGCTTCGTGAAGGGGAGACAAACCTCAGATGCTACAAGGAGAATCATTAATATAATCCACCATGTTGAACAAACCAAAACGCCTTCTCTGCTGCTTTCCATAGACACAGAGAAGGCGTTTGATTGAGTACACTGGAATTACATGTCAATGACTTTGTCTAAATTTGGCTTATGTGGTCATATACTAAATGCAGTACTAGCCTTATACACCTGCCCCTCAGTACAGGTGTACATGTCTAGCATGCTCTCCATTCCCTTTCAGATAACTAATGGAATCCGCCAGGGCTGCCCTTTATCCCCGACAATATTCAATCTCATGATTGAACCCCTGGCGGAGGCCATTAGAACACACGTTGAGATAACTGGCTTTCAATTTGGTTCCACTCCCCATGTTATAAATTTATTTGCAGATGATGTGATATTGATGCTAACAAAACCACTTACCTCACTCCCTAAGGCACATGACATACTGAAATCCTTTGGTGACATTTCATATTATAAGGTGAACTTCTCCAAATCCCTCATCCTTAATCTGGGTGTACCAAACCAATGACTGTCTCAAGATACAACGATCCCTTCCGTATTCATGGAGCAATAAAGGTATATCTTACCTGGGCATTACCCTGACTAGCAATACTAATTCACTAGCAGACACTAACCTAAAACCTATTTTAACCACTTGACCACTGGGCACTTAAACCCCCTTCCTAACCAGACCAATTTTCAGCTTTTGGTGCTCTCACATTTTGAATGACAATTACTCAGTCATGCAACACTGTATCCATATGAAATTTTTGTCCTTTTTTTCACACAAATAGAGCTTTCTTTTGGTGGTATTTAATCACCGCTGGGTTCTTTATTTTTTGCGCCGTAAAAGAAAAAAGACCAAAAAATCTGTAAAAAAATACATTTTTCTTCATTTCTGTTATAATATTTTGCAAATTAGTAATTTTTCTTCGTATATTTTGGCCAAAATTTATACCGCTACATATCTTTGGTAAAAATAACCCAAATCGGTGGATATTATTTGGTCTTTTTGAAAGTTATAGAGTCCAAAAGCTATGGTGCGAATATCTGAAAATTGATCACACCTGAAGTACAGACGGCCTATCTAATTTCTTGAGACCCTAACATGCCAGAAAAGTACAAATACCCCCCAAATTACCCCTGTTTGGAAAGAAGACATTCCAAGGTATTTAGAAAGATGCATGGTGAGTTTTTTGAAGTTGTCATTTTTTCCCACAATTCTTTGCAAAATCAAGGTTTTTTTTTTACTTTTTTTTTTTTCCACAAAATTGTCATATTAGCAGGGTATTTCTCACAGACCGCATATGCATACCACAAATTACACCCCAAAACACATTCTGCTATTACTCCCGAGTACGGCGATACCACATGTGTGAGACTTTTACACAGCGTGGCCACATACAGAGGCCCAACATGCAGGGGAGCACCTTCAGGCGTTCTGGAGCACCCAGGCAAATTCTGACATTTCTCTCCTACATGTAAAAATCATCATTTATTAGCTAGAAAATTACACAGAACCCCAAAACATTATATATGTTTTTTTAGCAAAGACCCTAGAGAATACAATGGCAGTCATTGCAACTTTTTATCTCGCATGGTATTTGCGCAGCAATTTTTTTTAACGCGTTTTTTTGAGAAAAAAAACTGTTTTGTGCTTTACAAAAACCAAAACAGTAAAGTTAGCCCAATGTTTTTGCATAATGTGAAAGATGAAGTTACGCCGAGTAAATAGATACCTAACATGTCACCCTTCAAAATTGCACGCGCTTGTGGAATGGCGCCAAACTTTGCTACTCAAAAATCCCCATAGGCGACACTTTAAAATTTTTTACTGGTTACATGTTTTGAGTTACAGAGGAGGTCTAGGGTCAAAATTATTGCTCTCGCTCTACCGATCGCAGCGATACCTCACATGTGTGGTTTGAACACCGTTTTCATATGTGGGCGGGACTTACGTATGCGTTCGCTTCTGCATGCGAGCACACAGGGACAGGGGCGCTTTAAAATTTTTATTTTTTTTTTTATTGTTCATTTTACTTTATTTATTTTAGTTTGATGCTTTTTTCCAAAAAAAAAAAAAATTTGACCACTTTTATTCCTATTACAAGGAATGTAAACATCCTTGTAATAGGAATATGGCATGACAGGTCCTCTTTATAGTGAGATATGGGGTCAATAAGACCCCACATCTCACCTCTAGGCTGGGAAGCCTGAAATTTAAAAAAAAAAAAAAAACTATCCTGGCTTCGATCGTAGCTGTGAGTCGGTAGAAGCATGGGAGGGGGGGACATCCCCTCTCGCCTCCCGTAAGAACGATCAAGCAGTGTAACAGCCGCTATGATCATTCTTATGGTGTAGGGAATCGCCGGCTGAAAAAGCTGATATCTGAATGATGCCTGTAGCTGCACCCATCATTCAGATATTCCCGCACAAAGTCAAGGACGTTGTATGACGGCCGGCGGGCGGGAAGTGGTTAAAACGCATTTTTTTTTTTAACACAAAGTTGTCCATTTATACAATATTTCTACCACATAACATGTACATAGCAAAAATGACACCCCGAAATAGAGCATGACTCGGTATGGCGGGGTATTGCGGAGTATGGCAGGGTATTGCAGAGTATGGCGGGGTATTGCAGAGTATGGCGGGGTATTGCAGAGTATGGCGGGGTATTGCGGGGTATTGCGGAGTATGGCGGGGTATTGCGGGGTATGGCGGGGTATTGCGGAGTATGGCGGGGTATGGCGGGGCTTTGCAGAGTATTGTGGGGGTATTGCAGAGTATTGTGGGGGTATTGCAGAGTAATGTGGGCTTTGCAGAGTATTGTGGGGGTATTGCAGAGTAATGTGGGCTTTACAGAGTATTGTGGGGGTATTGCAGAGTAATGTGGGCTTTGCAGAGTATTGTGGGGGTATTGCAGAGTATTGTGGGGGTATTGCAGAGTAATGGGGGCTTTGCAGAGTATTGTGGGGGTATTCAGAGTATTGTGGGGGTATTCAGAGTATTGTGGGGGTATTGCAGAGTATTGTGGGCTTTGCAGAGTATTGCACAGCAGAAGGGATGGCTGAGCATGGATGGATGGATGGCTGGATGTCTCTGTGCAGCGCTGTGGGCACTACACATGCAGCCCACAGCGCTGCAGCCATCCACCCATCTCCCTCTCCTCCACAGTGTACCGATCGGTACACAGGAGGGGAGGAGAGGAACCAGCGTCATCGGATGACGCCGGTCTGTTTACATGTGATCGCGCCGTCATTTGACGGCGCGATCACATGGTAAACGGCCGCGATCAGCGGCCATTTACCGGTATCCGTGATGCGCCGGGTCCTCTGGACCCGGCGGTCACGGATGTGCTCGGGTGCGCGCCCCAGGGGGCGCGCGAGAGGGGAATTCCGGGAGGACGTCATATGACGTCCTCCCAGAGTTAAGCAACCGCCCTGAAGCTGTCATTCGGCTATGGGCCGGTTGTTAAGTGGTTAACTAAAATAGAAACCCAAACCAGCAATATAGCCAGAAAACTGTCTTGGTTGGGCAGGCTAGCAGCATTTAAAATGCTAATTCTCCCACTAATCCTATATATTTTCAGAGTGCCCCCGATAACCATTCCTGCGCTCCTTCAATGGAAACTCCTGTTGGGAATAAAGAAGGCAAGATGCTCACACACTAATCTAATACCTCATAAAACAGCAGGAGGGGCGGGCCTAATCGATATACACAAATACATGTGGGCAACTAGACTTGACCAACTCAAATATTGGTTCCTCTCCACTGATGTACCGCTGTGGGTGGAAATAAAACAATCACTAGCTCCTATACCAGATCTGCCAATGGTTCTACTGGGAGACAGTTGGATATCCTGGAGTATCAGGACCTTACCCCCAACTATCGCCAAATCACTACAAGCTTGGAGGTTTCTCCTAACCCGCAAACTTAGTAATAGCAGGGCAATAGACTTCACCCTTCCCCTGAGTATGATTGAAGTCAATACTCTAATGCTTTCCTTGAAAAAATTCCCTTCCCATGGGATAAAAACAGTACAGGAGTTACTACAAAACAATAGTCCAAAATCGCCAGAATGCTTAATGAAGAAGCACAATATGCCAAACCACATGCTTTTTACTTGTATACGAGTAGCACACTTTATGAAAGACAACCTGTTAGGTACCATCCACCTTCCAACCTCAGTATGGCAACACCTCACACGAGGCCCAATACATAACAAAGGCATTTCACTTTACTATAATTTACTTCAGAACAAAAAAGTGTTTAAAAAATCAGCTGCACATATGAAGTGGGACAAAGCTATGGGAACAATGACCACAGACGAACAATGGCAGTTCGCGTTTCAAACTATACAAAACACGTCACACTGTGTTAGCCACTGGGAAACATCGATCAAGATAATTAACCGTTGGCAATACACCCCCTGTAGATTTGCAAAAATGTTCCCTAACACTTCACCTCTATGTTGGAGAGAATGCGGTCACAAAGGTCATCTTCTCCAGATGTTCTGGGAATGCCCCAGTGTAACTAGCTTCTGGAACCAAACATTTAAACTCATCCCTTACGGGAATAATCACACCCCCAAATCCAACACTGGCTATACTACTAATTGAGCTTGAGAACTTCCTATACACCATGAGACATGTGGTATCTCATATCCTATTAGTTGCCAGATCCCTGATACTTCACAACTGGAAAAACGTCCTAACAGTTAATATTACTGATGTTACCAGGAAAGTTCAACAAAACTACACATTTGAATGACTTTTAGCAATTAACTCACTTAGATGCGATAAATTTGACAAACTGTGGGAAATATGGACTGACAAATACATTACTGCATAACTATCTGTATGTATGAACTGTAGAGTTTCTCATAATTCTCGAAGTCCGAATACAATTGCTCTGGTTATGTGCTTCTTCTTCTTCTTCTTCCTTATTTTTGCTTATATCTTTTGTTTTCAACACTTAGTTACATAGTTACATAGTTACATAGTAGGTGAGGTTGAAAAAAGACACAAGTCCATCAAGTCCAACCTATGTGTGTGATTATGTGTCAGTATTACATTCTATATCCCTGTATGTTGCGGCCATTCAGGTGATTATCTAATAGTTTCTTGAAGCTATCAATGCTCCCCGCTGAGACCACCGCCTATGGAAGGGAATTCCACATCCTTGCCGCTCTTACAGTAAAGAACCCTCTACGTAGTTTAAGGTTAAACCTCTTTTCTTCTAATTGTAATGAGTGGCCATGAGTCTTATTAAACTCTCTTCTGTGAAAAAGTTTTATCCCTATTGTGGGGTCACCTGTACAGTATTCTTTGTACTTCTTTGTATTTTATTGAAAACTCAATAAACATCCTTTCAATGAAAAAAAAAAAATTAATGCTGCTGCCAGACTTATATACCTTACCAACCGCTTAGTGTCTGCCAACCCTCTATTCCAATCCCTACACTGGCTCCCAATCACCCAGCGAATTAAATTCAAAATACTAACCACAACATACAAAGCCATTCACAACTCTGCCCCGAGCTACATCACCAATCTTGTCTCCAAATATCATCCAAATTGTCCTTTCCGCTCTTCTCAAGACCTCCTACTCTTAAGCTCTCTCATCTCCTCCTGTCATGCTTGTCTCCAGGATTTCTCCAGAGCCTCTTCAGGAAAGCCTATCACGTCTCTAACTAATCTTTTACCACTTCCATCAGCTCATTCCCACAGTTACAACCTTTTGTACCACCTGCCCCACCCTATTAGATTGTAAGCTCTTCTGAGCAGGGCCCTCTTAATCCTCTTGTATTTTATTGTATTATAACTGTATTGTCTCCCTTTTATATTGTAAAGCGCTGCGTAAACTGTGGGCACTGTATAAATCCTGTATAATAATAATAATAATGTTAACAGCTTAGGAAATCCTCCTGTGATTCCTCCTTCCTGTGGTAATTAATTGGTTCAAATTACGGATCAAGAACAACTCCTTCCTCCTGGTTACCAGTGACCTCCTCTCATATATGTCACATGTAGAAACAACAGAGGCTTGCAATAGTGTGATATCGTTTTTTAAAAGATTTATTACAACTTAAGCTTCACAAGATTACACTCACATTTCATAATAGAAAACATGCCTTAGTATACTCATGTGTGAAGGGACAATGTTGACACCTGGAATTGGATCTGCAGCCCCGGTCAGCGGCGTTCACCCCGTCCTGAGCCTGTGCTCCAAAGCACTTCCTAATTCCTTTCACGTCAGCCGATCAAGCTCCTCCTACCGGTTCCGTCACTATCTCGTGACGTCCTCTGGGATTTGTGATTGGCTGACATTCTTCTCATGTTATTTATAGCGGCGATCGCCGCCATTTTCTCATAGCCTGCAGTTACATATGAATTGCGGCAATTTTCTAGTAGATATCTTATGCTCATATTATCTGTATGCTAATGTGTATTACAAATATTTATTATCTGATAGGTGTGTTGCTGTGTACCCATATATAAGCCTATTATGCCATAGTCCCAAAACAGACCCTAGTGGTGATTACTATGTAGTGCACTGATCGTCGCCATTTTTCTTTAGCCCTCAGTAGGGATGGGCCGAACACCCCCCATTCAGTTCGCACCAGAACATGCAAAAAGGCAAAAAATTTGTTTGAACGCGCGAAAACCGTTAAAGTCTAGAGGGCACGAACATGAAAAATCAAAAGTGCTAATTTTAAAGGCTTATATGCATGGTATTGTCTTAAAAAGTGTTTTGGGACCTGGGCCCTGCCCCAGGACACATGTATTAATGCAAAAAAAGTTTTAAAAAGGCCGTTTTTTCGGGAGCAGTGATTTTAATAATGCTTAAAGTGAAACAATAAAAGTGTAATATTCCTTTAAATTTCATACTTGGCGGGTGACTATAGTAGTCTGTAAAGTGGCGCATGTTTCCCGTGTTTACAACAGTCTGACAACAAAATGACATTTCTAAAGGAAAGAAAAGTCATTTAAATCTACTCGTGGCTATAATGAGTTGTCGGTCCAGCAATACACATAAGAGTTCATTGATTAAAACAGCATGGGATCCCCCCACAGGGGAACCCTGAACCAAAATTTAAAAAAAAAATGTGTGGGGGTCCCCCAAATTCCATACCAGGCCCTTCAGGTCTGGTATTGATATTAAGGGGAAGCCCGCGCCAAAATTAAAAAAAAAATGGTGTGGGATCCCCCCAACCTGGCAGGCCACAGGAAAAGAGGGGGTACGAGAGAGCGCCCCCCCTCTTGAACTGTACCAGGCCACATGCCCTCAACATTGGGAGGGTGCTTTGGGGTAGCCCCCCAAAGCACCTTGTCCCCATGTTGATGGGGAGAAGGACCTCATCCCCACAACCCTTGCCCGGTGGTTGTGGGGGTCTGCGGGTGGGGGCTTATTGGAATCTGGAAGCCCCCTTTAACAAGGGGACCCCAGATCCTGCCCCCCCTGTGTGAATTGGTAATGGGGTACAAATGTACCCCTACCATTTCACAAAAAAAGACAATAGACGGTTTTTGACAATTCCTTAATTAATGTTTTCTTCTTTCCCCGCTTCTTCATCCATCTTCTTCTGGTCTTCCTTCGGTGTTCTTCTTCTTCCTCCATCTTGTTCTTCCCTCCGCTTCTTTCTCTATCTTCCTCCGCTTCTTCCTCTGGTCTTCTCGTCCGGCATCTTCCTCCAGCTTCTTGTCCGCTTCGTCCTCCGATCCGCCTCAATGGGAGTCTCCCGGTGTGTGACGCTTCTGCTCAGATGACAGCTTCTTCCTCTACCTTCCTCTGCTTCTTCCTCTGGTCTCCTTGTCCGGCATCTTCCTCCGGCTTCTTGTCCGATTCATCCTCCGATCCACCTCATTGGGAGTCTCCCAGTGTGTGACGCTTCTGTTCAGATGACAGCTCTTATATAACGGAGGGTGGTGCCACTCGGTGACCCCGCCCCCTCTAACGCACATGGACTTCCCTATGGCTTTCCCCCTGTTGTCAGAGGAGGGCGGGGTCACCCGTTTAGGTATAGCTCCGTTATATAAGAGCTGTCACCTGAACAGAAGCGTCACACAGCAGGAGACTCCCATTGAGGAGGATTGGAGGACGAAGCAGAGAAGAAGCCGGAGGAAGATGCCAGACGAGAAGACCGGAGAAAGAAGCGGAGGAAGATAGAGGAAGAAGCGGGGGAAGAACAAGATGGAGGAAGAAGAAGAACACCGAAGGAAGACCAGAAGAGGATGGAAGAAGAAACAGGGAAAGAAGAAGACATTAATAAAGTAATTGTCAAAAACCGTCTATTGTCTTTTTTTAACATTTTTGACACTTTTTTGTGAAATGGTAGGGGTACATTTGTACCCCATTACCAATTCACACAGGGGAGGCCGGGATCTGGGGGTCCCCTCGTTAAAGGGGGCTTCAAGATTCCGATAAGCCCCCAACCCGCAGACTCCCACAACCACCAGGCAAGGGTTGTGGGGATGAGGCCCTTCTCCCCATCAACATGGGGACAAAGAACCTTCCCAATGTTGAGGGCATGTGGCCTGGTACGGTTCAGGGGGGGCGCTCTCTAGTCTTCCCCTCTTTTCCTGCGGCCTGTCAGGTTGTGTGCTCAGATAAGGGCCTGGCATGGATTTTTGGGGGAACCCCACACCATTTTTCTTTAATTTTGGCGCGGGGGTCCCCTTAAAATTCATACCAGACCTGACAGGCCTGGTATGGATTTTGAGGGGGACCCCCACGCCATTTTTTCTTAATATTGATGCGGGGTTCCCCTTAATATAATTTGGGGGGACCCTCATGCATTTTTTTAAAATTTTGCTTCGGAGTTCCCCTGTGGGGGAATCCCATGCCGTTTTTATCAATGAACTTATATGTGTATTGCCAGACCGACAATTCATTATAGCCGCGAGTAGTTTTAAATTACTTTTTTTCCTTTAGAAATGTCATTTTGCTGTCAGGCTGTTGTAAACACGGGAAACATGCACAACTTTACAGGCATACTATAGACACCCCCCCCAGGTACGAAATTTAAAGGAATAATACACTTTTTTGTTTCACTTAAAGCATTATTAAAATCACTGCGCCCGAAAAAACGTCCGTTTTTAAAACTTTTTTTTTGCATTGATACATGTCCCCTGGGGCAGGACCCAGGTCCCCAAACACTTTTTATGACAATAACTTGCATATAAGCCTTTAAAATTAGTACTTTTGATTTCTCCCATAGACTTTTAAGGGTTGTTTCGTGGCTTTCAAATTTGCCACGAACACCCCAAATTGTTCGCTACTCGGCGAAGGGTGAACAGTCAATGTTCGAGTCGAACTCATGTTCGACCCGAACATAAAGCCAATCCCTAGCCCTCAGTAATACCTGGACAGTGGCCATGTTCTTGTAGCGGTGTTTACACTCACAATGAATCTAATGCTATAACTATCCCTTTGTGTGTGTTATGGTAGTGCACACAGCCACCATTAATTGCATTATTACCACAGTCATATGTGCACTCCCTAACCACACATCTAATTATATCAATAACTGGTATATTATCCATACATACATCCCCGACAATATGGAATTTTTTTTTAAATGATTTAAAAAATATTTAAGTTATTTAAAAAATATGTTAAAATTATATTAAAAATATAAAATATATATATTACTATATTATTACTAGGAATGAGCTTCGTGTTCGAGTCGAACCCATGTTCGGCCGTTCGTTGAAGTAAGAACGATATGGGCCATTCGCACCAAATTTGAGTGGTGCGTCACGGCCCATATTTCACTGCGGCATCCCAGTGCATTACTGGCTGATGATTGGCGAAGCATGCGCTATGACCCGCATGCTTGGCCAATTACAGCGCCGTCTGTAGAGAGAGCGGTAATTGGCCAAAGCCACGGTGGCTTTGGTCAATTATGGCTCAGGGGGTTTAGTACACGCCCCACACTATATAAGGCCGCCTGCACGTCGGCCCTGTGTAGTGTGTTGCGGCGTTGAGAGAGAGATAGAGAGAGAGACAGTGTCATTTGATTTAAGTTAGATAGAGTAGACAGGCAAGTCAGTTAGCTGCACTTACAGTGTATTGTGTGTATATATATATATATATATATATATATATACATCTTAGGTGTTGTATATATATATATATATATATATATATATATATATATATATATATATACTGTATTCAGTTTAGCTAGATCCGTTCCTGTTATTCTCTTCCTACTAACAGGTAGGCAGGTGTTTTTACAGTATTTACAGCTACCTGAAGAAAATTGCTGGTGTTCTTCTGATCCTATTAGTCCTATTAGCTACAGTATTTACAGTTAGTATAGTGCGTCCTGTGCACAGTGCGCACCTAAAGCTACCTGAAGAAAATTGGTGGTGTTCTTCCTATCCTATTAGTACCGCAGGCAGCTGTAGTATTTACAAGTTAGTGTAGTGCGTCCTCTGCACAGTGTGCACCTAAAGCTACCTGAAGAAAATTGGTGGTGTTCTTCTGATCCTATTAGTACCACAGGCAGGCAGTTGCAGTATTTACAGTTAGTGTACTGCATCCTCTGCACAGTGTGCACCTAAAGCTACCTGGAGACAATTGCTGTTGTTCTGCTCCTATTAATACCACAGGCAGGCAGCTACAGTATTTAAAGTTAGTGTACTGTGTCCTCTGCACAGTGTGCACCTAAAGCTACCTGAATACAATTGGTGGTGTTCTTCTGATACTATATTAATACCACAGGCAGGCAGCTACAGTATTTAGTTAGTGCACTGTGTCCTCTGCACAGTGTGCACCTAAAGCTACCTGAATAAAATTGGTGGTGTTCTTCTGATCCTATATTAATACCACAGGCAGGCAGCTACAGTATTTACAGTTAGTGTACTGTGTCCTCTGCACAGTGTGCACCTAAAGCTACCTGAAGACAATTGCTGGTGTTCTCATACTAATAATACTACAGGCAGGCAGTTGATTCTGCTAGCTGCAGTATCAGTATATATATACATCCCAGCTTTGTGCAGCTACATCTCACTGCAGGTCATTAGTATGTCTGGAAGGCCAACAAGGAGAGGCGGACAGTCACAAGCCAATAAAAGAGGGCAAGCAGGCTCTGTGTCTAGAGGCAACAGTGCTGGTCGTGGAGATGGTGCATCCTCATCAGCACGTGGCCGTGGGACACGCTTGTCCTTTTTTTCGGTAGCTGGCCGTGTTGAGCTGCAACATGCGGAAGACTTGGTGGAGATGATGACCAAGCCATCCTCATCCTCCTCATCCTCTCTCACCTAGGCTCAGGGTACTTTGTCTGGCAAAGCAGCTGCCAACGCGGCCTCTTCCCTCGGCTCAATGGCATCAGTCACTCCTTCCCTAGCCCCACCATGTCCTCCTGAGGAGTCCCCCGAACTGTTTGACCACAGTGTTGTGTATATGCTCCAGGAGGATGCCCAGTGTTTTGAAGGTTCCGATGATGGTACCCAGCTAGAGGAAGGCAGTAACGTGAGCCCAGATTGAGGGGGTGCCCAAGAATGACAGCAATCTGGCAGTCATGTTCCCCCAGCTGCAGCATGCTGCCAGCTTTGCTCCAGTGATGAGGAGGGAGGGGATGATGAGGTCACTGACTCCATGTGGGTGCCTGATAGGAGAGAGGAGGAGGAGGAGTAGGCACATCACCAAGGAGGAAAGATGTCCTCCAGGGGCCAGCTTAAGGGCAGCACACCGACTGCATTACACCCCAGAGCTCTGCATGTGCAGGGCACTGCTGTCTCTGTGCGTTATTCCAAAAGTTCTTTGGTGCGGGGCTTTTTTGAGACGAGTGCATCAGATCCCACCGCTGCTATTTGCAACATATGTCTCAAGTGTATCTCTAAAAGACCCACACCAAAGAACAAAGAGGACCTCTCCTTGCTCCTCATCAGCTGGAATCTCCAACCCTTCTATACCTTCAGTCCTCTCTGAGACCTACACTGAGAGGAATGAAGGTGTAGAATTAGGTGTGTCACAGCCAAGTACTTGGGGGCAATCTGCTATCAGTACACCGACGTCAGATTGTACCAGGCAAATTTCCCTGCCCCAGCTGCTGCACCGCCGAAAGAAGTTCACTCCCAGCCATCCACATGCCCAGCGGTTGAATGCTGGCTTGGCCAAATTGCTAGCACTTCAACTGCTGCCTTTTCAATTGGTAGACTCTGCCCCCTTCCGTGAGTTTGTGGAATGTGCAATTCCTCAGTGGCAGGTTCCCAAACGTAAAAATAAAAATTAAGTACAGCACTACGTTTAGAAAGAAAGTGAAAAGCAGCCAACACACCTATAGACTCAAGGCAGAAAAAAAACAAAAAAACAAAAGTGTGGCGCTATATATCACATCCACAGCCAGGTGTATTACAATAAAAACATATAAAAATAGTGAATACTACCAAAAAATGTATGATCATAAAATGGATAGTGTCAAATAATTATTCAGTGTTGATCACATATAAAGTAAATACACAATAATGCTTATTTATCAGATGTGCCAGTGATTAGTAGAAACCCGTGCTGGTTCCATGAGCCAGACACCAAACATAAAAAACATAAAACTTTAAAAGTCCATAAAAAATGTGTAGAAAAATAGTGAAGAAAACATCAACAGAGTTCAAAGGGGGTGATGCATGGCCAGATGGTATTCACAGAATTTTAGTCGCACCAAATCTGGCGAGTGGGCAGAAGTCGCACCAAAGTCGCACAAATCTGGCGAGTGGGCAGAAGAGAAGCCACAAGTGTGCATAGATTGTACATCAGTGCCGGGGCCAACACCAGGAGTAGAGGAGGCTTACCGGA
Source organism: Aquarana catesbeiana (assembly GCF_042186555.1). Classification (NCBI taxonomy): domain Eukaryota; kingdom Metazoa; phylum Chordata; class Amphibia; order Anura; family Ranidae; genus Aquarana; species Aquarana catesbeiana. The sequence continues at coordinate 141,219,991 of NC_133335.1, read as the reverse complement.
AAAAATTGACCTGCAATGGCGTACGCCAGACAAGTCAAAAAAGCATAATAACCACTGGTTCTGGGAAATGCGTCTTGTCAGATGTCATCAACAGATGGTGGAAAGAAAAAAGGGGGGGTCCGCACGGCTTCCTCTCCCATAGGTAATCCAGCATAAGCCAAACGTGTAGTTTCATATGCCATGCAAGGAGCAAACAAAACTCACATAGCGTAATAACGTTTTAAAACACTAGTTTATTAAAATAATAAAAAACAAACTCACATTTGGAAGAACGAAACAGAGCTCAAATATCAAATAGCGGCGATCGTGAGGGGTCCACCCGACATGTTTCAGCTAAGGAGCCGTCATCTGGGCGTAGGTTCCCAAACGTCACTTTTTCTCACGGAAGGCGATTCCGGCTCTCTACCGGCATGTGGAAGGCAATGTCTTTGCCTCGCTGGACAGGGCGGTCAGCAGTAAGGTGTATATTACCACTGGTAATATGGACAGGGACATTACCTATCTTTCACCGCGCACTGGGTGACTCTTCTGGCAGCTGGGAAGGATGCAGGACAGGGTGCAGTAGTGTTGGAGGTTGTTCCGCCACCACGCCTTCAAAATTCTACTAGTGGTGATTCTGCCACACCTCTCTCCTCCACCCCCTCCCCTTCTTCTTCCTCCATGGCCTCTTCCTGTGCTGATTTGTCTTCAGAACCAGCGGTGCTCCATAGGCATTCAAGGGGCTACGCAAGCACGCAGGCAAAAAGATACCATGTGGTGGTTGAGCTGGTGTGCTTGGGGGACAGGAGCCACACTGGGGCAGAGATTCTGTCAGCTCTGCAGGGGCAGGTTCAGAGGTGGTAGATGCCATGCCAGCTTAAGGCAGGTATGGTGGTTTGCGACAATGGCACCAACCTCCTGTCCGCCCTCCGACAGGGACAACTGACCCATGTGCCCTGTTTGGCTCACGTCCTTAACTTGGTGGTGCAGCGGTTCTTGGGCAGGTACCCAGGCTTACAGGATGTCCTGAGGCAGGCCAGGAAAGTCTGTGAGCATTTCCGCAGGTCATATAATGCCAGTGCTCAGCTGGCAGACGTCAAAAAGGAATTTAACCTGCCCAAGAACTCAACGTTGGCCATGCTGCAGTGGCTGCACACGCAGCAGAGGGCCATCAATGAGTATCTGTGCGACTATGGCACATCAGTGACACTGTCCCCCTTGTCCACCTGTTGGAGCACACGCTGCGTGGAATAATGGACAGGGCTCTTGAGGCAGAACAGAGGCAGGAAGAGGAAGACTTCCTTAGCTCTCAAGGCCCCCTTTACCATACAGTGTTCCTGAATGCCCGCTGATCACACAGGAAGAGGAGGAGGATTGTGTCAGCATGGAGGTGGAGCCTGGCACTCAGCATCAGCAGCAGTCTTTAAGGGATCGTTTACAGTCTGAAGAAACCCATGGACTTGTACGTGGCTGGGAGGAGATGGCTGCGGATCATGTCGTCCTTAGTGACCAAGAGGACTCCGGACCGAATGCCTCAGCAAACATATGCTGCATGGCCTCCCTGATCCTGCAAAGCCTGCGGAAGAATCCTCGTATTCGTGGTATCAAGGAGAGGGATCAGTACTGGCTGGCAACCCTCCTTGATCCACGTTACAAGGGTAAGGTTGCAAACCTTATCTTGCCGTCGCAGAGGGAGCAGAGGATGAAACATCTTCAGGAGGCCTTGCAGAAAGGTCTGTGCAACGCGTTTCCAGAGACTGGGAGGTTACAAACTCTTGTTCCTGGACAACATGTTGCTGAGGCTTCGCTCAGTAAAAGAAGGAGCGGTGGAGAAGGTGGCCACCTGACCGATGCGTTCAGACAATTTTTTAGTCCACAGCCCCAAGTTTTTATCAGTTCTAGCAACCATCGTCAGCATCTGTTTTACATGGTGCAGGAATACCTAGGGGCAATATCTGACTTGGACACCTTTTCCACCGAAAATCCTCTGGGTTACTGGGTCTTGAGGATGGATCACTGGCCAGAGCTTGCACAGTATGCAATTGAGCTACTGGCCTGTCCTGCATCCAGTGTTCTTTCGGAATGCACATTTAGTGCTGCTGGAGGCTTTGTAACCGATCACATGGTGCGCCTGTCCACCGACTCGGTCGATCGACTGACCTTCATAAAAATGAATCAGTCTTGGATCACCACCAGCTACCAAGCACCTGATGCTGATGTAACCGAATAATTTTTTTTGAAATGTCAGATCCCTTCAAGACTGCCTATGCTGATGCTGAGTGACTATCCTGTTATGCTAATTGACTATCCCCTTCTTCCTCAATGATCATGCTGATAGTTTGTAAGAATATTTTTGGTTCTGGGCTCCACCACCAGTGGCTAAGGCCCAATTTTTCAGCTCCTGTTTAACAGGGGCGTGTAATTACAATTTTTGATGCAATATTTTGCAAGGAGTGTTCGTTGCTGTGCTCGACTAGAGTATTTGTGAGGAGTTGCAGTGTTGTGGCACCAGCACCACTGCCTAAGGCCCAATTTTTCAGCCCCTGTTTAACAGGGGCGTGTAATTACAATTTTTGATGCAATATTTTGCAAGAGGGCTCATTCCTGTGCTCCAACTAGAGTATCTATGAGAGGTTGCAGTGTTGTGGCACCAGTGCCTAAAGCCCAATTTTTCTGTCTCTGTTCAGCAGGTGCAAATAATTACAATTCTTGATCTAATATTTCACAGCAGGGCTCATTTCTGTGCCCACCAAGAGTAACTGTGAGGACTTACAGTGTTGTGGCACCAGCACCACCACCACCAAAGGCCCAATTTTTCTGACCCTGTTCAACAAGGGCATGTAATTACAATTCTTGATCTAATATTTCACAGCAGAGCCCGTTCCTGTGCCCATCAAGAGTAATTGTGAGGGCTTACAGTGTTGTGGCAACACCAACTCCTAAGGCCCCAATTTCTGCAGACTATATAGGGCAGGCCCCTACTTTCAAACATCCAACTTACAAATGACTCCTACTCCTAAATTCTATCCTGTAATGCCCCGTACACAGGGTCGGACATTGATCAGACATTCCGACAACAAAATCCTAGGATTTTTTCCGACGGATGTTGGCTCAAACTTGTTTTGTGTACACACGGTCGCATAAAGTTGTCGGAATTTCCGATCGCCAAGAACGCGGTGACATCAACCACGTACGACAAGACTAGAAAAGGCCAGTTCAGAACCAAGCGCGGCACCCTTTGGGCTCCTTTTGCTAATCTCGTGTTATTAAAAGTTTGGTGAGAGACGATTCGCGCTTTTTCAGACTCGTGGCTTTCAGATCGTTTTCTGCGGTTCAGTTTGTGCTTGTGGGTTTGTATCTGCTCTTCAGTGCGTGCAAGCAAACTACGCGTGACTTGGATTAGTCATTGTGTTCTTGTTCGTTCGCTTTTTTTCAGGTTGCTCTTCACAGGCCTTGCTGTTCTTCAGTGCGTTCTGTTACTTCGTTCTGAGCAGCCGACCGTTTTCTAGCCATGTTGCGTATAGGTATTTCTCGTAGAGTTCGTGCTGTGCGGGGGCTTGGTGTTGGGGTCCTGACCTTGACACAAGTCCAGTCCATGAACAGGGTGGGGAGGAGTTCATGGACCAAGAATTGGTTGCTTCAGCGTGACTAGTTCTGTCATATGCCTTTGCTCCGTGAGATCAGTGAGAATAATCCTGATGAACTTTCTCCGGACGACGGACCCCGCATTTCACTGTTTGTTGGCTTCGCTGACCCCCTATATCACCAAGCAGGATACCTGCATGAGGCAAGCCATCACTCGGGAGCAGAGGCTCGTCACTACCCTGCGGTACTTGACGACAGGGAGAAGCCTGCTGGACTTGAAGGTCTCGACAGGCATCTCCCCCCAGGCTCTGGGTATCATTATCCCGGAGACCTGTTCTGCCATCATCCAGGTCCTGCAGAAGGAGTATATTAAGGTAAGATTTTTATCCTTTAATATCACATTTTATTGTATTTAATGTTTGATAATATATTGTATTTCTTTCCTCATTCCCTAATTACCATGATTGTAATATGCTGTGAATGTCCCCTTTGTCCTCATGCATGCTGGAATTTTATTTTTTTTTTCTCCTTCATACATATTTGCTTTCACTTACCTCCCCAGCATGGTCTCCTGCCCTATATTCACATCATGTAGTCACTTAACAATGTATTTTATCAGCTCCATAGTAGTGCTTTACCCTAAATACCCCCTAAAATGTTTAGAAATCTGATTTGTGCATTAAATTCAGGCAGAGTGCCAGAGGCTTTTTTTTGTGGTGTCCCCAAATAATTTTTAACCCTCCCTCCCCCCAACTGCTAAGTCAGCTGATCCCAATTCTCTATCTATCCTCAATCATCCATCTGCTGACGTTGCCAAACCCATACACACTATACCCACCTCTTTTGTGGTCAGATGTATGGATGAATTCCCCAAAGCATGTAGTGCAAGGGCCTGCCTGAATACTTTCAAATGGTACTGTTTAAAGTTTTTGTATCCTATTATTATCTTGCTAGGTAATAGCAGAATGTCCAAATGTGCACAAATGTGTACAGTGTGTATTTATATCTTTGTATTATGACACTTCTTACCTGTCCAGTGGTCTGCCAATAGTGTAACTAAGGAGGGGCTGTTCCAAGTAATACCCATTATTTAGGCATTCATCTCTCAATGAAGTGGAGAGGGTTACCTGTCCAAGATCCCCCCCTATAATGTTAGAAATGGCCCATGAGAGGGGGGGGAGGGGAATATGATAGGTGCACCTTATACTTTGGTGTTGTAAAATTCCCCTTAATAAATGTTATCTGGATGTTGGCCAAGAATGTTTGTGTCTAATCTGCTTTCCATGTTTGTGCAAAAATGCTAATTTATTTTTGTTTTCCTCAACAGTTTCCTTCCACGCCACAGGAATGGCAGACTGTGGCCTCCCATTTTGCCCAACGGTGGGACTTTCCTAACTGCGGAGGGGCAATTGATGGGAAACACGTCCACATCATCCCACCCCCCAACTCGGGGTCGTACTATTATAATTACAAGGGGTTCAATAGTATTGTGATGTTGACGGTGGTGTCGGCTAATTACGAGTTCCTGTATGTGGACGTGGGGAAGAATGGCCGGATGTCCGATGGTGGAGTCATCGCCCAGACGGAGTTTTACAGGCGTCTCCAGAATGGCAGCTTGGACTTTCCACCTCCAGAAGAGAATGTGGAAGGACTCCCATTCATCTTTGTGTCGGATGAAGCCAGCCGTTTCTGCCTATTTCTTACACCCATCCATATGGCGGAGTATAAACTGAATCATATAATCCTGGCGTGCTGTGTTCTACATAACTTTTTAGGTCAACATTCGGCTAACTATGCTAGCTCAGTTGGACTTGAGGCCGGAATGATAAATGAAACAATCCTGACGGCGCTTGAAAGTGGCCGTCCAGGCTTGCCCTCCCTGAGTGCCCGTGATGTCCGGTTAAGATTCCTTGAGTTCTTTGCGTGTAGGGGGGCCATCAATATGCCAGACAATTTGTGAAACCTTGATCCAATTAAAAAAAAAAATCGCAAATATTTGGTGACATTTACTGCTTGTGTTTGTTTTAGCTGATCCTGACAGAAATGTGGTGAGTCCAGAAAATGGCGTGATTGTGTAACCTTTCAAAGCACTGTTGGGTGTTATTTACTAAAGGCAAAGACACTTTGCACTACAAGTGCACCTGAAACTGCACTGAAACTGCACTTGTAGTGCAAAGAGGATTTGCCCTTAGGAAATAACCCCCATTGTCACAGAAAACAGCAATTACATCACCACAAAAGTGTTGTAGCGTTCAGACAATAATCCACACATTCTTGATTAACAATCTTTTTAATACCTGCACAATCACATGTGCATTTAGAAAAGGTTTTTAAAACAAACCAACATGTTTGTTGTATAACAATTTTTGGGGTGGCATTATCAATAATAGAAATGTCCATTTAAGATAAAACAGGCATGTGTAAAACCAACAAGAAAGACACAAATCTTGAACTTACAAAGTTCACATTTGGTAGAACTTGAAGGCAATATCAGACATGAGTATTTAGGAACTGTGATTGATATTGAGTTCAGATGGGGTGAAGTCACCCCAGGAAAAGCCAAATTTGGAAGATGCACACAAATTTCCCAATGTCAACATGTGCTAGCTGCCATCACGGGGGATCAAGGGATGTGTTTTGGGGGAGAAACCCCTTCCTCTCAGCTACTTTATTATTGAGGAAGGGGTTGCACCCCCAAAACGCATCCATTAATCTCCCGTGATTGCAGATAGCACATGTTGGCACACTGTGTGAATCCTCCAAATTTGGCTTTTCTAAAAACTAAAACATTTTGAACATTGTAGCACACAAAAAAAGAAAGTGATTTGGAGGGGTTTTAAACTCTACCCAAAACATCAATGATGTTATTATTTTTTTGAATAACATCATTGATGTTTTTCTTGAGGTTTTCTAAAGCTAAATTACACCCCATGATCTCCCCGATCAGGATCTGTGCACTTTCTGATGTGAAACGATCTGGATCCACAACATCACAATCGCCTAAAAAGAGAGAAACCAAACAAAAACAGGTATAAAAAATATGCCGGCATCCATCTCTTACCTGAGCGTGTGGTCGCAGACACTCACCTGTTGTGGTGACTAGTTCCACCACGTCTTCTTCCTCCTGCTCTGCTTGGCTTGGGTGGATTTCCCCTTCTTCCCGAGGGGGGGGGAGCTCTGGTCTCCTCGGATGAGGGGTGTCCTCCGAGTCTTTTCTCCCCTATGTAAAAGAAAAATGGTATACTTAGCACACAGATATTTGATGGCAGAACTATAAATAGGAAACATTGCTTGGAAGTGGGGTACAATTGTCTATTTGGCAGAGTTCCAAAATGTAGCATTTTCAGTGTCCTTTGTCAAGCTGCAATACTTTACCTGTTTGGTACAAGCTTCACAGATGGAGACCCCCCCCTATAGTATACACTGGAGCACCTGTGTGGCCCCCCTAATAAAAATGGTGTTCTTGTGTCCCACACTAGTGCTCCAGCGTCCAGATGTGAAAAACGCTGCTCAGTGTCCTCTCCTTACACAGAATCTAGTTTGCATTTCATTCTAGTAACAAAGCCATCTACACAACCAAATTAGTTTCATACAAGTAGGGCGTAAAAAATGTGGCCAAATGCATATAGCCAAAACAATGGTGTTTTATAGGTCGAAAGAAAAATGTTTGATACGAACAAATAATGTGCCCATGAACATGAAAGTTGCCATTTTAAAATGTACAACACTTTTAAGAAAAGCACATGGAGCAACACAAACGTAATAAAGATAAAAAGAATAGGAACACAGCACAACTACTTACTTTTTTGCAGCACTCTCCGGATCTTTCTGTACTGCTCATGTTCTCGTAATTTGAGGTCCAACCACCGCTTCCTGAGCTGATCTTTCGATCGACGTACCCCGAAATTCCGGTGCAGACTTTTGACCACTTTCACCATGATCTTGGCCTTTCTGACATTGGTGTTGGGGTAAGGTCCATACTTCCCGTCATCGTCGGCCTTCTTCAGGATGTCGACCATCTCCAACATCTCCCCAAAGGACATATTTGATGCCTTAAATCATCTCCTTCTGGATCGGGACGTTTCCGGATCCGGGCTTTCCTCCTCCTACTCCTCGTTGCTGTAATTAGCACGCACCTGCTGTGTCTCTGCCATGTGCTCTTCCCCCACTGCGCAGAACGAAAAGGGGTGGGGAATAGACTAGAAAGAACGTCAGGGGCGGGCGGAGTTACACGCATGCGCAGTGTGTATAAAGCGTAACACGCGTGCGTATTACGTACGATCTGTGAGCGGAGGAAGGAGCATCGGAGGCGCCGATCGTGATAACGAAGGTAAGATCTAAACTTGGGCCTATACTGCTTAGAAATTGAAGCCTATATTGTAACAAGATTAGGAGAGTGTGGCCTGACCTTAGGGTTTGTCTTGTGTTGTGTCTTGCAGAGAAAATGGATGGCTTCAACTACCACAATTTCCTCCCCCTGTTCATAGACAAATACAGGGATCTGCCCTGTCTGTGGCAGGTGAGACACTCCCATTATAATAATAAACAAAAGAGGCAGGCAGCACTGGAGAAACTGCTGGAGTTGGTGAAGCCAGTGGTCCCCACAGCAACCATCCCTTATTTAAAAAACAAAATTGGTGGCCTGAGGAGCACTTATCTTAGGGAGCGCAAGAAAGTCACAGATTCCCAGAGGTCCGGAGCTGGAGCAGATGACGTTTATGTCCCCAGGCTGTGGTACTATGAGAGACTGCGATTTCTGTCAGACCAGACTGAAGTCAGGGAATCCATCTCCACTCTTCCTTCCACTCTTCCTTCCACCCCAGCTGAGACTTCTGATGCCAGCCAGGAAGAAGTGGAGGAGCCCAGCTGGAGTCAGGTATAGCATTCCTCTACAGATTTCTGGTCAATAAAAAAATTATGTTTACTAGATGTCATTATTGATCACTAATTGCTGATTGCAAAAAGTGTTTTACATATCAATAGACAGTAGTGGGCACCCAAAATTGGGACAAGAATGAAAAATGGTGGGCTCAGAAGGATAGTCTGTTATATTTGTAAACATTCAATTTGCAACAGTCAAGAGGTGAAAATTGTGTGTGATTGATGAAACAAATACTAAAACTATGTCCCTTTTTCATACACAGGAAGACCTCAGCCAGGAGGAGGCTGTGGAATGTGACAGCCAGCAGGAGGCGGGGCTAAGTTGCAGCCAGGAGGAGGCGGGGCTAACTGTCAGCCAGGAGAAGCCTGGGACAAGTCGAAGCCTGACCGAATCGCAGGTTCCTCCCCTCCGCCTTCCATACAAAAGAGCGAGGAAGGCGACTCACATGCAGGATTCTGCACTCAGGCTAATTCAGGAGGCTTCTGCGTCCCTCCGAGCCTTACCAACTCCTGAAGAGGCCTTTGCCTGCATGGCTGCCACAAAACTGCAGGGCATGCAGGAGGGTCAACGCAAAATATGTGAGGACCTTCTGTATAAAGTCCTAAGTAAGGGGGTGAGTGGGGAACTAACACCCAATACCCACCTGAGTGAGTTGGCCCCTCCTCCTCCTCCTGCTGCCACAACTCCACCACCAGAGCCACAGCGTGGAAGGAGGCGTGGAAGGAAGACAAGATAGTGATGGCCCTGGGTTCAGTCTGGTCTGGCAAAAGATGCAGTCTCTTGTATGACCACAGCCTGGGGACACAGATGTCATATGCTGCTTTCCGGATCTCTGGGACTTCTGGACCAGACTGCACTCTCTTAGATAAGGACTCCTCAGGCCACCAATTTTGCTAGAAAATAGTTGATGTGTGCCCTGGGGGTCCAAGGCGTCACCTACTTCTGCTGTTTCTCCAGCGTTGCCTCCTTCTTTGTTTAGTTGTGAGCCCTTAATAAATATTTTTTTTTTCTATTATACTCTACTATGTGTGTTTTCATTCAAAAAAGACAGTTTGTTGGTGACGATTCAGGTACATTTCTAAAGTACAATGTGAATTTAACAAGAGACAACAACACCAAACAATCTCCTACAGATTAAATATAACAACATATCAATGGTGTTGTGGTAACTTGACACAAAAAACACACACAAAAATATTCTGGAGTAAAACTAAAAATACAAGAAAACGAAGATCAGCCTTGAAAAAAATACAAACCAAAAAAAAAAATTCTGTCTTAAAACAAAAAAACAAAACAAAATACAACACCAAAAAAATGTTGTCAGATGTGACAAATCAAAATATATTGAGAGAATCCCGATAAATAGTAAAGAAATAAGTTTGAGAGAAGTCAGTGTGAATATGAGCAGCAAAACTACTTCATTCTTCTCACATTATAAAGAAGAAGAGAGTGCTCTGTATTAAACCATTGTTAACATTGCAGCGTGACGAAAGTGCTGTATCCATTCCGAATGCTAAGTTTACCAGACCGAGCTGGTCCGTCTCGGAATTTCTTCTGAGCATGCGTGGCACTTTTTGCGTCGGAACAGGCCACACAAGGTCGGAATTGATGCGATCGGATTTTGTTGTCGGAAAATTTTATAGCCTGCTCTCAAACTTTTTGTGTCGGAAAATCTGATGGAAAATGTCCGATGGAGCCCACACACGGTCGGAATTTCCGACAACACACTCCGATCGGACATTTTCCATCGGAAAATCCGACCGTGTGTACGGGGCATAAGAGTTAATATGGGAAAAACATGTCTCCTCTTCGCTGATGCTTTATCACCAATCCTTGTTTCACTAAAAGCCCCAAATTGTCAAAAAACATTTGTCATTGGGACAGAAAGTGAGGTGAAATCTTCTGAAGAGGTGCACAGACAGCAAAACAAATGTCACGGGGTGATAACCCTTCCCTATGTTTTCCAAAAAGCTTAAAATAGATTTTTTGTCTGGAGCTACACTTTAAAAATGTACAAGTTCAAAATTACAATCAGTTTCTACTTAACAACAAACCTACAGTCCCTGTCTTGTTTGCACCACCTGTATACTGCTGTTCAGAGTATATAGGGCCTGGGGGCCCCACGCCTTTCCTTTTTTTAATTTGGGTGCGGGGTTCCCCTTAATACCCATACAAGACCCAAAGGGCCTGGTAATGGGCTGGGGGGGTACCCATGCCATTTGTCGAACTGATTTTCATCCATATTGCCGGGACCAGACATTACATTAAAGCCGCAAGCAGTTTTAAATGACTTTTATTCCTTTAAAAATGTCATTTTGTGCAGGGACTGCTCTAAGCACGGGAAACACGCGTCACTTTACAGGAATACTGTAGACACCCCCCAGGTATGATATTTAAAGGAATATTTCACTTTTTTTTTCACTTTAAGCATCATTAAAATCACTGCTCCCAAAAAAAAGTAATTTTTAAAACTTTTTTTTGCATTGATACATGTCCCCTGGGGCAGGACCCAGGTCCCTAAACCCTTTTTAGGACAATGCCATGCAAATTAGCCTTTAAAATTAGCACTTTTGATTTTGAACGTTCGATTCCAATAGACTTCAATGGGGTTCTAAAATTCACGCAAATTTTCGGTCCATTCGCAGGTTCTGGTGCGAACCAAACCGGGGGGGTGTTCAGCTCATCCCTAATTATTACTATTCTAATCATGAAAAAGCCATATAAAACAGAATCAACATTTATATTTGTGGTAATTATGTATAGATAAAAATTACAAATGGATTTATTAAAAATTATTTTAAAAACAAAATTAAAAATTGGCCAGAAAACAATTGAGGTCAAATTCCTTATTTAATCCTCTAGGCGCTAATGAGTCCAATTCATATAGCCACCAGGATTCTCTTTGACTGAGGGTCCTAATACGGTGACTACCCCTCCAGTGTCTTTTATATTTTTCTAAACCCCAAGACTTCATCCCTAATAATTTTCTATTATTTACTGTTCTGAAGTGATGATACAGGTGTTCCCCCTTTTTACCTTTGGTTATTTGGTATACATGTTCCTTTATTCTTATGTGCATGGTTCTCCCTACATAAATCATACCACATGGGCATTCCAGGGCATATACTACCCCCTCTGTATTACACGATATAAAATCCCTGAGCGTATATTCCTTCCCATTCTGGCTATAAATAAACTTATCCCTTTTCTTAGTATTACTCATGGCTGCCCTACAATTATAGCATCTGCCGCAGGCATAAAAACCTTTTCCATCAAATATAGTGATGGTATTAGTAACTGAGGGTTCCACTAAGTTTTTAACTAATCGGTCTCTTAGATTGGTAACTCTTTTATATATGAACCTGGGTTTTTCCGGGATGAATGATTTTAAGACATCATCATATTTTAATATATTCCAATATTTCTCAATAATCCTTTCAACCTGTTTGTGTTGGAGATTATAATCCATTATCAGTGCTAGGGGTAATTCCTGTCTTTCCTGTACTGGTTTATTCTCTAATAATACATTTCTTTCTATGTTACCCACATCCTGTCTCTTCTTTTCAATTAAAACTTTCATAATTAATTTATTTGCTAACTGCGCTGACTGTTCCTCATAGTTACTAACCAACCAGGGTTTATAATGACTATTTTGGGGTATGTATGAATTTCTATCAGTATCTTTGAAGTGGGTGTTTGTGATTAACTTATCATTTTCATTACTAATTTCCAGGTCCAGGAAGGAATACTTTTATTGTTCTTATTCATTACCATCAGGAATGTATTGAGCTCCTGCTTATTGCCATCCCCAAAAAATAATCAAATCATCAATAAATCTATTGTACATTCTTAATTGATATGGTGAGTTATACAATGCCTCTTCTTCCCATTTGGCCATATATAAATTCGCTATGCTTGGGGTAAACCTAGCCCCCATGGCTACCCCCTTAGTTTGTAAATAGTATTGATCCTGGTACCAAAAATAATTATGCTTTAAGCAAAAATCAAGACAGTCCACTATAAACTTTCTTTGTTGTCTATCCATATCTTTATTATTTACCAAGGCCTATTTGGCCGCATTGATGGCCCCTTTGTGGTTGATATTCGTGTACAGGGATGCCAAATCTGCAGTGGCCATGATGTTTTTTTCCGAAAACACTGATATCATTCATGTGATTTGCCCTGTACGCACGGTCGAATTTTCCGACGGAAAATGTGCGATCGGAGCATGTTGTCGGAAATTCCGACCGTGTGTGGGCTCCATCGGACATTTTCCTTTGGATTTTCCGACACACAAAGTTTGAGAGCAGGCTATAAAATTTTCCAACAACAAAATCCGATCGCGTCAATTCCGACCGTGTGTAGACAATTCCGACGCACAAAGTGCCACGCATGCTCAGAAGAAATTCCGAAACGGAACAGCTCGGTCTGGTAAAATTAGCGTTCGGAATGGATACAGCACTTTCGTCATGCTGCAATGTTTTAAATTGTTTAATACAGCGCACTCTCTTCTTCTTTATAATGTGAGAAGAATGAAGTAGTTTTACTGTTCATATTCACACAGACTTCTCACAAACTTCTTTCTTTATTATTTATCGTGATTCCCTCAATATATTTTCTTTTGTCACATCTGACCAAATTTCTTTTTTTTTGTTTTATTTTTGTTTTGTATTTTTTTCAAGGCTGATGTATTTTTTTTGTTTTTTTGGGCTTTACCCCATAATATTTTTGTGTGTGTTTTGTGTGTCAAGTTACCACAACACCATTATTATCTTGTATTATTTAATCTCAAGGAGGTTGCTTTGTGTTGGTGTCTCTTGTTAATTTCACATTGTAGTTTACTAATGTACCTGCCTCCTCACAAACAAACTGTGCTTTTTAAAGGAAAACACACATAGGCGAGTATAATTGAACCAAAAATTCCTTTATTAAAGCGGGGTTCCACTCAAATTTTTAACTTAATCTTACCCCCTTCAGTTAATTGCATAGATGTTCAAATGCTGCACGAAAATTTTTTTTATCGCTGTAATTACCTTTATATTGTACTTTATTTGTGGCACTTCCTGTCTCTCCTCCCATGGGAGTAGGCGTGTTTATTGCCTTTCCCCGGTGCCGCACTGTCTCCTGGGAGCTTAGTTTCAGGCTTCCCAAGATTCAGTGCGGGAACAATGATCATGCGTGTGAACAAGCTGTGAATGAACAGCATTCACCGCATCCAGGAAATCAATGCTTGTGGGCTTCACATGCCCACAAGCAAGATGGAAACAGCCAGCATCACATTTGTAAAGTTATTCTTCAGTACAAAAACAGACAGAGGCAGACATTTTACACCCAAACTGTTATTTGAGTATTATTTTGGGATTAGCAAAGTGTCTCAATGACCTAAGAAAAAAAAAAAAGATTGGTCGCCGGACTCCCACTTTAAGGGCTCAGAACCAAACAAAGAGGGAGGCAACGCTGGAGAAACAGCAGAAATTGGCGAAGCCTTTAGCCCCCAGGGCAGACATCAATTATTTTCCAGCAAAATTGGTTGCCTGAGGAGTCCATATCTAAGGGAGTGCAGTCTGGTCCAGAAGTCCCAGAGATCCTGAAAGCAGCAGATGACATCTATGTCCCCAGGCTGTGGTCATACAAGAGCCTGCATCTTTTGTCAGACCAGACTGAACCCCGTGCCATCACTCTCTGGTCTTCCTTCCACGCTTCCTTCCACGCTGTGGCTGTGGTGGTGTAGTTGTGGCAGGAGGAGGATGGTCCAACTCAATCACGTCAGTATTGGGTGTGATTTCGCCACTCACCCCCTTAGTTAGGACTTTATAAAGAAGTTTCTCACACATGAGGCGTTGACCCTCCTGCATGCCCTTCAGTTTGGTGGATGCCATGCAGGCAAAGGCCTCTTCAGGAGTGGGTAAGGCTCTGAGGGATGCAGAAGCCTCCTGAATGAGCCTGAGAGCTGAATCCTGCACGTGACTCCCCTTCCTGGGTCTTTTGCTTGGAAGGCGGAGGGGAGGAACCTGCGATTCTGTCAGGCTCCTACTGGTCCCAGGCTTCTCCTGGCTGCCACTAACCCCCGCCTCCTCCTGGCTGCCACATTCCACAGCCTCCTCCTGTGTGCCACATTCCAAAGCCTCGTCCTGGCTGAGGTCTTCCTGTGTATGAAAAAGGGACATAGTTTTAGTTTTTACTTCATCAATCACACACAATTTTCACCTCATGACTGTTTCAAATAGAATGGTAACAAATATAACAGACTATCCTTCTGAGCCCAGCATTTTTCATTCTTGTCCCAATTATTTTTGCCCACTACTGTCTATTGATATGTAAAAAAAACTGTATTAAATCAGCAATTAGTGATCAATAAAACCATCTAGTAAACACCATTTATTTATTGACCAGAAATCTGTAGAAGAATGCTATACCTGGCTCAAGCTGGGCTCCTTCACTTCTTCCTGGCTCGAAGTCCCAGGTTGGACATCGGAAGCCTCAGCTGGGGTGGAAGATAGGGTTGAAGGAAGAGTGGAAGGAAGGGTTGAAAGGGATTCCCTGACTCCAGTCTGGTCTGACAGAAATCGCAGTCTCTCATAGTACCAGAGCCTGGGGACATAAACATCATCTGCTGCAGCTCCGGATCTCTGGGAATCCGTGACCTTCTTGCGCTCCCTTAGATAAGTGCTCCTCAGGCCACCAATTTTGGCTTTTAAATAGGGGATGTTTCCTGTGGAGACCACTGGCTTCACCAACTCCAGCAGTTTCTCCAGCGCTGTCTGCCTCTTTTGTTTATGATTATAATGTGGGTGTTTGACCTGACACAGACAGGGCAGCTCCCTGTACTTGTCTATAAACGGGGGAGGAAGTTGTGGTCATTGAAGCCATTCATTTTATCTGCAAGACACAACACAAGACAAACCCTAATGTCAGGCAAAACTCTCCTAATCTTGTTACAATATAGGCCTCAATCTAGAAGCAGTATAGGCCCAAGTTTTGCTCTTACCTTCGTTATCACGATCGTCGCCTCCGATACTCCTTCCTCCGCTCACAGATCGTATGCACTACGCACACGTGTTACGCTTTATACACACTGCGCATGCGTGTAACTCCGCCCTGATGTTCTTTTTAGTCTATTCCCCGCCCCTTTTCGTTCAGCGCAGTGGGGGAAGAGCACATGGCGGGGACACAGCAGGTGCGTTCTAATTACAGCAACGAGGAGGAGGAGGAAAGCCTGGAGCCAGAAATGTCTGGATCCAGAAGGAGAAGATTTAAGACATTGAATATGTCCTTTGGGGAGATGTTGGAGATGGTGGACATCCTGAAGAGGGCCGATTATGACGGGAAGTATGGACCTTACCCCAACCCCAATGTCCGAAAGGCCAAGATCATGGCGAAAGTGGTCAAAAGTCTGCACCGGAATTTTGGGGTAAGAAGATCGAAAGATCAGCTCAGGAAGCAGTGGTCGGACCTCAAATTAAGAGAGCACGAGCAGTACAGAAAGATCTGGAGAGTGCTGCAAAAAAGTAAGTAGTTGTGCTGTGTTCCTATTCCTTTTATGTTTATTACGTTCGTGCTGCTCCATGTGCTTTTCTTAACTGTTATCCAGTTTAAAATGTCAACTTTCATGTTCATGGGCACATTATTCGTTCGTATCAAACATTTTTCTTTCGGCCTATAAAACACCATTATTTTGGCCATATGCATTTGCCCACATTTTTTAGGGCCTACTTTTGTGAAACTAATTTGGTTGTGTAGATGGGTTTGTTACTAGAATGAAATGCAAACTAGATTCTGTGTAAGGAGAGGACACTCAGCAGCTGTTTACACATCTGGACGCTGGAGCACTAGTGTGGGACACAAGAACACCCTTTTTATTAGGGGGCCCACACAGGTGCTCCAGTGTATACTATAGGGGTGTCTCCATCTGTGAAGCTTGTATAAAACAGGTAAGTATTGAAGCTTCACAAAGGACAAGAAAAATGCAACATCTTGGAACTCTGCCAAAACAGACAATTGTACCCCACTTCCAAGCAATGTTTCATATTTATAGTTCTGCCATCAAATATCTGTGTGCTAAGTAGACCTATTTTTTTTTACATAGGGGAGAAAAGACTCGGAGGACATCCACCCAGAACAAGCAGAGCAGGAGGAGGAAGACATGGTGGAAATTGGCACCATAACAGGTGAGTGTCTGCGACCACAGGCTCAGGTAAGAGATGGATGCCCGCATATTTATAATACATGGTGTTTTTTGGTTTCTATCTTTTTAGGTGATCGTGATGTTGTGGATCCAGATCCTTTCACCTCGGAAAGTGCACAGATCCTGATCGGGGAGATCATGGGGTGTAATAGGGACTTGGAAAACATCAAGAAAAACATCAATGATATTCTTCAAAAAATGAAGAACATCAATGATGTTTTAGGGAGAGTTTAAAACCCCTAAAAATCCCTTTGTTTTTTTGTGTGCTACAAATTTTTGACATTTTTTGACAAATTTGAGAAAAGCCAAATTTTGAAGATGCACACAGTGTGTCAACATGTGCTATCTGCTATCACGGGAGATCAATGGACGCGTTTTGGGGGTGCAACCCCTTCCTCAATAATAAAGTAGCTGTGAGGAAGGGGTTGCACCCCCAAAACACGTCCCTTGATCCCCTGTGATGGCAGCTAGCACATGTTGACATTCGGCAATTGGTGTGCATCTTCAAAATTTGGCTTTTCCTGGGGTGACTTCATCCCATCTGAACGCAATATCAAACACAGTTTGTAAATACTCATGTCTGATATTGCCTTCAAGTTCTACCAAATGTGAACTTTGTAAGTTCAAGATTTGTGTCTTTCTTGTTGGTTTTAAACATGCCTGTTTTATCTAAAATGGACATTTCTACTTTTTCTAATGTGACCCCAAAAATTGTTATACAACAAACATGTTGGTTTGTTTTAAAAACCTTTTCTAAATGCACATGTGATTGTGCTGGTATTAAAAAGATTGATAATCAAGAATGTGTGGATTATTGTTTCAATGCTCCAACACTTTTGTGGTGCTCTAATTGGTGTTTTCTGTGACAATGGGTGTTATTTCCTAAGGGCAAATCCACTTTGCACTACAAGTGCAGTTTCAACTGCACTTGTAATGCAAAGTGTCTTTGCCTTTAGTAAATAACACCCAACAATGCTTTGTAATGTTACACAATCACGCCATTTTCAGGACTCATCACATTTCTGTCAGGGTCAGCTAAAACAAACACAAGCAGTAAATGTCACCAAAGATTTGAGTAGTTATTTTTTTTTATTTGAAAAAGGTTTCAGACATTGTCTGGCATATTGATAGCCCCCATACCCACAAAGAATTCAAGGTATCTTAGACGGACATCACAGGCACTCAGGGGGGGCAAGCCAAGACGGCCACTTTCAAGCGCTGTCAGGGTTGGCTCATTTTGAAGTCCAGCCTCAGGCCCAACTGAGCCAGCATAGTTGGCAGAATGTTGCCGTAAAAAGTTGTGTAGAACACAGCTCGCCAGTATAATATGATTCAGTTTGTACTCCGCCATGTATATGGGTGTAAGAAATAGGCGAAACCGGCTGGCCATGATTCCAAACGTGTTCTCCACCACTCCTCTGGCTCTGGCCAGCCGGTAATTTAAAACCCTCTGGTCCGGAGTGAGGGTCCTCATCGGGAATGGCCGCATAAGATGGTCCCCCAGTGCAAACGCTTCATCCGCAACGAAGACAAATGGGAGTCCTTCCACATTGTCTTCTGGAGACAAGCTGCCATTCTGGAGATGCCTGTAGAACTCCGTCTGGGCGATGACTCCACCATCGGACATCCAGCCATTCTTCCCCACGTCCACATACAGGAACTCATAAGTAGCCGACACCACCTCCAACATCACAAAACTATTGAACCCCTTATAATTATAATAGTACGACCCTGAGTTGGGGGGTGGGATGATGTGGACGTGTTTCCCATCAATTGCCCCTCCGCAGTTAGGAAAGTCCCACCGCTGGGCAAAGTGGGAGGCCACAGTCTGCCATTCCTGTGGCGTGGAAGGAAACTGTGGAGTCAAACAAAAAAAATGTAGTCATTTTGCACATAAACAGGGAAAGCTGATTAGACACAAACATTCTTGGCCAACATCAAGATAACATTTATTTGAGGGAGTTTTTAAAGACCAAAGTATAAGGTACACCTATCAGATCCCCCCCTCTCATGGGCCATTTCTAACATTATAGGGGGGGAACTCTTGGACAGGTAACCCTCTCCACTTCATTGAGAGATGAATGCCTAAATAATGTGTATTACTTTGAACAGCCCCTCCTTAGTTACAATATTGAGAGCCCACTGGACAGGTAAGAAGTGTCATAATACAAAGATATAAATACACATTGTACACATTTGAGCTATTACCTATCAAGATAATAATAGTATACAGAAACTTGAAACAGTACCATTTGAAAGTATACAGGCAGGCCCTTGCACTACATGCTTTGGGGAATTCATCCATAAATCTGAGCACAAAAGATAAGTTGGTATCAGCTGACTTAGCAGTTGGGGGGAGGGAGGGTTAAAAATGATTTGGGGACCCCCAAAAAAAGCCTCTGGCACTCTGCCTGAATTTAAAGCACAAATCACATTTAAAAACTTTTTAGGGGGTGTTTGGGGTAAAGCACTACTATGGAGCTGATAAAATACATTGTTAAGTGACTCCATGAGGTGAATATAGGGCCAGGAGAGCATGCTGGGGAGGTAAGTGAAGGCAAATATGTATGATGGACAACAAAAATAATTACATAAAAATCCAGCATGCATAAGGACAAAGGGGATATTCACAGCATATTCCAATCATGGTAATTAGGGAATGAGGAAAGAAATACAGTACATTATCAAACATTAAATACAATAAAATGTGATATTAAAGGATAACAATCTTACCTTCATATACTCCTTCTGCAGGACCTGGATGATGGCAGAACAGGTCTCTGGGATAATGATCCCCAGAGCCTGGGGGGAGATGCCTGTCGAGAACTTCAAGTCCTGCAGACTTCTCCCCGTCGCCAAGTACCGCAGGGTGGCGACTAGCCTGTGCTCTGGAGTGATGGCTTGCCTCATGCAGGTATCCTGCCTGCTGATATAGGGGGGTCAGCAAAGCCAACAAAATCATCAGGATTATTCTCACGGATCTCACGGAGCAAAGGCATATGACAGAACTGGTCATGCTGGAGCAACCAATTCTTGGTCCATGAACTCCTCCCCACCCTGTTCATGGACTGGACTTGTGTCAAGGTCAGGACCCCAACACCAAGCCCCCGCACAGCACAAACTCTACGAGGAGTACATATACGCAACATGGATAGAAAACGGTCGGCTGCTCAGAACAAAGTAACAGAACGCACTGAAGAACAGCAAGGCCTGTGAAGAGCGACCTGAAAAACAGTAACGAACGAACAAGAACAGAATGACAAGAGTCACGCATCACTTGCTGCACGCACTGAAGAGCAGATACAAACCCACAAGCACAAACTGAACAGCAGAAAACGATCTGAAAACCACTAATCTAAAAAAGCGTGAATCGTCTCTCACCAAACTTTTACTAACACGAGATTAGCAAAAGGAGCCCAAAGGGTGCCGCGCTTGGTTCTGAACTGGCCTTTTCTAGTCTCGTCGTACATGGTGTACATCACCGCGTTCTTGCCGATCGGAAATTCTGACAACTTTGTGCGACCGTGTGTACGCAAAACAAGTTTGAGCCAACATCCGTCGGAAAAAATCCATGGATTTTGTTGTCGGAATGTCTGATCAATGTCCGATCATGTGTACGGGGCATAAGTGTTTTGTGTCCTTCAAATACGCCTTTGTATTTCATACTAGAGGCTGAAGGTAGCAATCTATGTACTGACCCAGTCTTGAGGATAAAGAGTCAATTCCATTTATGATTGGGCGACCTGGTGGGTTTGCACTATTCTTGTGAATTTTGAGAATTGCACATATAATGGGGATCCTACAGGTTTCAGGTATGAGGTACTTTTCCTCTTTCTCATTAATTAAACCTTTATTTTTCCCTTCTTTCACAAAATTTTTCTAATTCTTTTTTGTATTGTCTAGTAGGATCCCCCTTCAGTACCTTATAAGTTTCATTATCATTTAATAGATCACTCTTCACTGATTTATATTGGGATTTTTTCTATACCACAATCCCTCCCCCTTTATCAGCTGGTCTGATTACACAAAACCTTTCTTTTTTCCAAAGCTTTAATCTCCTCCTTGATATGACCCTGATCTGTGGATTTCTTTATATTTAGTGTTTCCAAATCCTTAGTTACTAACTATTTAAACATATCGATATGTCTATTGTTTTGTATTCTGGGGTTAAATATTGACTTGTTTCGTAGTTGAGTATACCTCCTTGTTTCTGATTCATTTTCATATCTTTTCATCAGATTTAAGGCAAAATGCTTCTTTATATTGATGCTCCTTATAATCTTCTGTATCCCTAGGTACAGTATCTCACAAAAGTGAGTACACCCCTCACATTTTTGTAATTTTTTTTTTATATCTTTTCATGTGACAACACTGAAGAAATGACACTTTGCTACAATGTATAGTGGTAAGTGTACTGCTTGTATAGCAGTGTAAATAGCAGTGTAAATTTGCTGTCCCCTCAAACTAACATCAACACACAGCCATTAATGTCTAAACTGCTGGCACCAAAAGTGAGTACACCCCTAAGTGAAAATATCCAAATTGGGCCTAGAGGGTGTCAGAGGGTGGCTATTATTAAAGTTAAAGCCCACAAAAAAGGTGGTGAGGAGATTATCATGGGCAACAACAAGGCAGATGAGCTGGCAAAGGAGGCGGCCCTGGTAGGAGTTAGGTGGACACCCTATGATACTGAGGGGAGGCAGGCCTGGGAGGAACATTATTTTGAGGTGCAGGAGATGAAAGCAGGTTCACATGAACTCTTGCTGGTGCTAAGGATGCCTACCTTGTGCTTAGCGGATGAGCAAAATAAGGATGAGGCCTTGAGCTAAATCAAAAAGCAGCTTAGAGGAAAAACGGCAGATGCTCCCCAAAGTTATGTATTACAAGAGGATCTACTCTTAAGAGAGACTTCAGAAGGACAAAGTCAAAAAGGATTTAGCTCTAGAGAATCACAGGTTGACAGGTCACATGGGTGTTCTGGGTACCTTGAAATTCATACAGCCTAGATACTGGTGGGAGACAATGGGTAACACAGTCTCACAGGTAGTGCAGGAATGTTTGATCTGTGCACAAATGAACCCTAGGCCAAAGGGACAGAGTTAGCAAGGGTATCAGTAGCTAATGGACCCTGGGAGAACCTGCAGATTGACTTTGTTGATCCATTACCAAGTGCTCTTGGAGGGTACAGATATCTGCTGGCAGTTGTGGATGTCTTTTCAAAGTGGGTGGAGACTCTACCGCTGAGAAAGGACTCAGCTACTGCTACAGCTAGAGCTTTGTGGACAAAAGTATTTTCAAGATGGGGGTTCCCAAAAGTCCTGGAATCAGATAGGGGACTCACTTTACTGGCAGGGTCATGAAAATTATTTGTGAGCTGCTGGAAGTAGAACAAAGATTTCACGTACCGTACCACCCACAATCTGTGGGGATAGATGAAAGAATTAATCGAACATTAAAAGAGAGGCTTAAGAAGATGATATTGCAATCAGGAAAGAACCAACTGATCAATTTGCCTTCAACCTTGATGGCTATATGAGGGTCTGCAGCG
Source organism: Aquarana catesbeiana (assembly GCF_042186555.1). Lineage (NCBI taxonomy): Eukaryota > Metazoa > Chordata > Amphibia > Anura > Ranidae > Aquarana > Aquarana catesbeiana. The sequence continues at coordinate 141,197,812 of NC_133335.1, read as the reverse complement.
AAAGGTACATTATTAACCCCATGTCAGTTAATGACGGGGAGAATGATGAACCTCTGCCATCCAGCAGACCCAATACTTAGTACCCCTCTGAGAGAGAGTGCTGAAAGGGACAAATTTCTGGTCCAGCTGCAAGAACAGGCACACGGGTATTTGCAATTTGCTGCAAATAACATGCCACCTAAAGAGAAGGAGAAAAATTATTGGGAGAAACCACTACTGAGTGTCAGAGCTGGAAACCTATGACACATCCCAATTATAGAAATTTGCAAAGGGAAGTGCCCTGGGGATTGTACTGGCATAGAGGATAGACCAGATCTTACAAAAGGTATAGCAGAGTAAAAAAAAGTACAACATTTATTTACATAGTTACATAGTTAGTCTGGTTGAAAAAAGACACAAGTCCATCCAGTTCAACCATAAAAAAATGAATAAAATGAAAAAATATCGTACAATCCAATATACCCAATTCTATACCCACAGTTGATCCAGAGGAAGGCAAAAAACCCCAGCAGAGCATAATCCAATTTGCTACAGAAGAGGAAAAAAATCCTTCCTGATCCCCCAAGAGGCAATCAGATTTTCCCTGGATCAACTTTACCTATAAATGTTAGTACCCAGTTATATTATGTACCTTTAGGAAAGTATCCAGGCCTTTCTTAAAGCAATCTACTGAGCTGGCCAGAACCACCTCTGGCGGGAGTCTATTCCACATTTTCACAGCTCTTACTGTGAAGAAACCTTTCCGTATTGGGAGATGAAATCTCTTTTCCTCTAGAGGTAAAGAGTGCCCTTGTGTGCTCTGTGTTGACCGTAAAGAGAATAACTCAACACCATGTTCACTATATGGACCCCTTATATATTTGAACAAGTTGATCATATCCCCCCTTATTCTCTTCTTCTCAAGAGTGAATAAATTCAGTTCCTGTAATCTTTCCTTATAGCTGATCTCCTCCATGCCTCTTATCAGTTTGGTTGTCCTTCTCTGCACTTTCTCCAGTTCCCCGATATCCTTTTTGAGAACTGGTGCCCAAAACTGAACTGCATATTCCAGATGAGGTCTTACTAATGATTTGAACAGGGGCAAAATTATATCTCTCTCTGGAGTCCATACCTCTCTTAATACAAGAAAGGACTTTGCTCGCTTTGGAAACCGCAGCTTGGCATTGCACGCTATTATTGAGCTTATGATCTACCAAAACCCCCAAATCCTTCTCCACTACGGATTCCCCCAGTTGTACTCACCCTAGCATGTATGATGCATGCATATTCTTAGCCCCCGAGTGCATAACTTTACACTTCTTAACATTAAACCTCATTTGCCACATAGTCGCCCAATTAGACAGTGCATTGAGGTCGGCTTGTAAATTGGAGACATCCTGTAAGGACGTTATTCCACTGCATAGCTTGGTGTCATCTGCAAAGACAGAAATGTTACTTTTGATCCCAGACCCAATATCATTTATAAAGGTATTAAAAGGTAAGGGTCCCAGCACTGAACCTTGGGGTACACCACTGATAACCTTAGACCATTCAGAGTAAGAATCATTAACCACTACTCTCTGAATTCTGTCTTTTAGCCAGTTTTCTATCCATTTACAAACTGCTATTTCCAAGCCTGTAGACCTTACCTTACACATGAGCCGTGTGTGCGGAACTGTATCGAACGCTTTTGCAAAATCCAAGTATACCACGTCCACAGCCACTCCTCTGTCCAAGGTTTTACTTATCTCTTCTTAAAAAGAAATTAGGTTTGTCTGACAACTTCTGTCTTTCATGAATCCATGCTGTCTGTTGCTTAAAATGTTTTTTTCCAGCAATAACTCATCTATGTGGTCTTTTATTAAACGCTCTGGTATCTTCCCGACTATAGAAGTAAACTAACAGGTCTATAGTTACTTGATAAAGACTTTGATCCTTTTTTAAATATAGGCACCACGTTTGCCCTGCACCAATCCTGTGGTAGCATTCCCGTCATTAATGAGTCCCTAAAAATTAGATACAATGGCTTTGAAATTACAGAGCTCAATTCTTTTAGGATCCGTGGGTGGATGCCATCAGGTCCAGGTGCTTTATCCACCTTTATACTGTCTAAATATTTCTGGATCATATCACTTTTCAGCCATCGTGGATCATTCGGGGCTGTGTCAGTACTACCCCCATTATGAACATGAGCTCCCCCATACTCTTTTGTATACACAGAGCTGAAGAAAGTATTTAATAAATTAGCCTTCTCTTTGTCCCCAGTCACCCACTCTAGATTATTTTGTAAAGGGCCTACATGCTCAGACCTGACCTTTTTACTATTAATATATTTGAAGAATTTTTTGGGGTTTGTCCTACTATCTTTTGCAATCTGTCGTTCGTTTTGAATTTTTGCATCCTTAATTTCCTTTTTACATATTCTGTTAAATTCTTTGTAACGTTTAAACGACACTAGTGTTCCTTCATTTTTATATTTTTTAAAAGCTCTTTTCTTATTGTTTATAACTTTTTAAACTTTGACCGCGAGCCACATAGATTTTATTTTTAGCCTTTTAAACTTATTGCCCATGGGAATATACTTTGCAGTGAGGTCCCAAACAGTCTTTTTGAAGAATTCCCATTTCTGTTCTGTGTTTATCGATGTCAATATTCCCTCCCAGTCTAAATCCTGGAGAGCAGCCCTCATCCTTGGAAAATTTGCTCTCTTGAAGTTAAGTGTTTTTATCTTTCCCGTATGTATTTCTTGTTTACAGCTAACATCAAATGAAATCATGTTATGATCACTGCTACCCAGGTGTTCCTTTATCTGAACATTAGTAATAAGCTCTGCATGGTTTGAGATTACCAGGTCCAACAGAGCTTCATTCCTATTTGGGGCCTCAATAAACTGGACCATAAAATTGTCCTGTAATAGGTTTATAAATGTTTGCCCTTTAACTGTCCCAGCAGTGCCATTACTTCAGTCAATTTCTGGGTAGTTAAAATTCCCCATTATTATCACCATCTCGGCCCTTGCAGCCCTTTCCATCTGTGCAAGGAGCTGAGTCTCCACCTCCTCATGGGTGGTCTATAACAAACTTCAATGATTTTTTTTTAAATTGTATTTTTTATTGAAATTTTCATAAGAAATCAAAACATTCCAGTCAGAAAATAAAAGCAGTGCGTTCTTGAATAATTAAATCATCAGAAATTATTGGGTCGTACACAGACAAGAACAGAATAAACTTACAATAACATAAGTACAGTATATGTTACAAAACTGTAGAATAGTTCAAAAAAGGGGGGAGAGGAGTGGGCAGGAGGAGGGAAGATCGAGAGAGCAAGCTTAACTAAAAGGTCACATTTATCTCACCAACAAGAATTTTTGTTCTCTGGATCTGCAAGCAGTGAAAAGTCTCAGAGTACCTAAACTGCAAGACCAGGGTACTCTTTTGTATGTACGTATGACCTCGGTGGTGTGGATGTGTCATTGCCATCATCCCATATAATAATTTATAAATTTTTGGGACCTCTAAAGGGATTTTTAAGGCAATGAATTGTAGATTGAAAATTAGATTGTAAAAAATCAATTTATTGATATAAGTCAAAATTAAAAAGATACAAAATCATACTAAATCGAAATTAAAGAAATACACAATAATCACAGTATAAACATATAAATAAATAATGACAATTCAAATTTGGATCAGATTGTAATCTGAACTGAGTAACAATGATTCCATAAAAGAGAAGTGTGGGAGAAAAAGTGATGTGTCTCACTACCCCTTGAGGTCACCAGAGGTGACAACCGTGGTGTGGAGTAGTGGAATTCCAACGCGTTTCAACATACATATTTCATAAGTCTTCTTCAGGGAAATACATCACAGTCTAAAAAACCAAAAATCATATTGTTACAATCAAAAAGTGTATGTAGATGTGTATATCCTCCATCAAAGTGAGAATATCACAAACACTCACGTCCTCCCAAGGCATCTCAAAATTTAGTGCGATCACTCAAGTTAAGACAAGGGGTCCCACGCCTCAGGTTGTTGGTACTGTCCCATAACTCTACAAGACGACTGGATACTGAAAAGATCCCAGTGTTAGGCGTTTTGCAGCATAGAATGGCTGTCTAGAAAAATAGGGCAAGTTAATATCAGATGGCAAGAGGAGCAGAGAGGGAGGGAAAAAGAAAAAGAAAAAAGAAAAAAAGGAAAAGAAAAAAAGAAAAGAGAAAGAAAAGAAAAGAAAAAGAAGGGGAAGAAAGAGAAAAGAAAAGGAGAAAAACGGGGAAGGAGACAGAGAAAGAGAGAGAGAGAGAAAAAAAGAGAGGGGGAGAAAGAGAGAAAGAGAGAGAGAGAGAGAGAGAGAGAGAGAGAGAGAGAGAAAGAGAAAGAGAAAGAGAGAGAGAAGCAAAGAAGGAGAGAAAGAAAGAGAGAGAGAGAGAAAGAGAGAGAGAGAGAAAGAGAAAAAGAGAGAGAGAGAGAGAGAAAAGGAGAGAGAGAGAGAAAGAGAGAGAGAAAGAAAAAGAGAGAGAGAAAGAAAGAGAGAGAGAGAAAGAGAGGGGGAGAAGAGAGAGAAAGAAAAAAGAAAAAAGAGAGAAAGAGTAACAGGGATCTCCCACCCTCACATCCAGCCCCCCATACAGCGCCCATAAGCCAGGAAGTAAGAACACCAATATTTGTCTCCCTGTTGGGAGCAAGACACATTGAGTGCACAACTTACATTGCATGTCCTGGAGTCCAAAGTCCATAAACAGTCCCGGCTGGGTGAGCCCAAAAAAAAGCCTCGGTACATGCCGAGGAAAGAATGGCGCCATTGTGCGTCCTATATGTGGTAATGATTAGGGTGTGGGCGGGGATACACCGCCACATCAGCCAATGATGCGACGTGTATGCAGAAGCCACCGCCAGGTGCGCTCGGCGGGAGCGTCCGGCGTCACCAAGGCAACGGCCCCTGCCCTACACATCGCGCATGCGCGTTGTGACGTCATGCGTCACATTGTGCACGCATCCAACGTGGGTGTATGTTAACCTAAATATAAAGTGCGGGCTGGCGGCCATGTTGGAGAAGGGCCGTGCCCATAGTACAGAAAAAAGCACGGAACTAGTCGCGCTGCCAGCCTAGGCTGGATTCAAATGAACATATAGAAAAAAATTAAATTAAATACTAGGCCAGTGGGTCCTACCTGTAAGATTCCCTCGCCAATTCTCCTCCAGATGACCCCCCTCATACATTCCCGACCCCCGCATGGAAAATGCAGGAGAAAGATGGAACGAAGAGGGAAAAGGAGGAAAAAAAAACAGGGAGGGGGGGGGGAAAGGGGAAAAAGGGGAAAAAAGGAAGGGGAGAAGGAAAAGGGGATCAAGTTGGACTACATTGGACCGAGTATAGGATAGTAAAATATAAGATAAACCACATATAATCTCCTATTCCCACTGTATGGGGGAAGGGGGGATTTTTGGACTAGTAACCACCGACACCGAAAAAAACTACCTGAAGGATTCCGAGGGACTCACCCAATCTGCACGGTGAATCACACGGAGATGTCTGGAGGACATGAGAAGCAGTACTGGAAATTCTTTATTATAAAGATAATCCACAATGGGAGGATAAGAGTGAGGTTAAATTACATCACATAATTAGATCCTACAGGGGCCTCAAAAATTGGTCCAAGCTGGAGGATCAAGATTATCAAATTTACAAATTCTACGTGACAAATAACAATATATCAAAAGTATGAACACGCACATAATACTGATATATTTAGATTTAAATTTAATTTTAATTTTAAATTTTAAATTTTAAATTTTAAATTTTAAAACCCCCTAGGATAAAACGATCTCGATCTTTTACCTGGGTAAATAAAAGGGGTAAATACAGGGTTCCCCACGGGGAGAATGAGATGAATCCCGCCCATGGTGTTGCAAAATGGAATAATGTGTCTAACCAAGGGAGTGAAGGGGGTACCTAGTCCGTTTTCCCGGATCCAAAGCCCTCCAAGAAAGGCCTGAAACTCTCTACTTCATTTAAACCGGGGGGGTGGTGGCCCTAAGACGCCTGATCCAACGCATTTCGCGCTGGAGCAGGATCTTGTTCCAGTCTCCCCCCCTGGTGGGTATATGAAGTCTGTCTAACACCGTGAAGTTGACCTTTGGCATTCTGTAATTATGTTGTTTGGCTACATGCCTGCCTAATGGTAAATATAGATTGCCAATTCCCATGCTATGTATATGTTTTTCCACTCTCTTGGTAAATTCCTGTTGGGTCTTCCCGACATAGAAGGCTCCACATTGGCATTGCATTAAATAGACGACTCCCCGTGTTCTGCAATTTGCAAAGTGTCGAAGCTGAAAGTCTTCACCACTGGGTAAGGTAATTCTAGTTCTCCTGCCTATGACTCCACACTGTGAACATGTTCCACATGGATATGTGCCCCAGGTCTTGCAGGGGTCTCCTCTTGTACTGCCTTTATACTCACTTTGCGTGAGCATATTTCCTATGGCGCCCAATTTTTTGTAAGTAATTTGGGGTCTAGAAGTAACTAGACTCCCTAAAATCGGATCTTCCGTGAGGATTGACCAGTGTTTGGAGATGATCTTTCTTATTTCTTGATATTCGTTTGAGTATCTCATAATAATTCTTGTCGTGTTGTCTTCTTTATTAGGGGCTTTCTTCTTGAAGATTATTTTCTGTCTATCCATGTTTTTTACGCGATTGAATGCTTTTTTGAGGGTTGTTTTGGTGTATCCTCTCTCCATTAGTCTGGCTGTCAATTCGTTGGATTCCTGTTGGAAATCCTCGTGCGTGCTGCAATTCCTTTTAAGTCTTAGAAATTGGCTGAAGGGGATGGATTTTTTTAGGGGGTCCGGATGAAAACTGTCTGCATGTAGCAGAGTATTCCCCGCTGTCTCTTTCCTGTAAAGTTTACTCGAGAGTCCTCCTGTCCGATTTTTAAGAATGGTAATATCCAAGAAATTGACCTCCTTAGAGTCATAGGTCATGGTGAAGAAAAGATTAAAGCTGTTTCGGTTCATAGCACTCAGGCAGTCTCTGAGTGCATCCGTGGGACCGTCCCAGACAATAAAAATATCGTCTATGTACCTCTGCCACATGCAGATGTGGTCAGAGTACACAAACGATCCCTCTCCCAGTAGGAAGTCCTTCTCCCACTCCCCCAGGTACAGGTTGGCATATGAGGGTGCGCAGCACGTCCCCATAGCCACACCCTGCACCTGGAGGTAGTGGGAGCCTTTGAACATGAAGGTGTTGTGCTTCAAGATAAATTCCAGCATTTGGAGTATAAAGGCATTGAGCTTCCAGTCAGTGGTTGCTCGTTGCCTCAGCACCCGTTCAACCGCTGCTACTCCTGCATCGTGTGGTATGCTGTTATAAAGAGACTCCACATCGATGGTAACCAACAGAGCGGAGTCGGGGATAACCAGGTTGTCTAAGATCTGCAGTAGATGGATCGTGTCTCTGGTATAGGAAGGCAAATCCATAACGTGGGGTCTAAGGTGGTAATCTATTATTTGGCTAATGCCTTCCGTAATGGAGCCATTACCAGAGATAATTGGCCTGCCTGGTGGATGATCTAGTCTCTTGTGTACCTTTGGCAAGGCATAAAATGTGGGTGAGCGGGGGTGCTTCGTTCGAATGAATTCCCACATTTCCCTGTCGATGGCACCTTCATTGAGGGATACATCCACCAGGTAAAAAAATTCCTGATTAAATCTCTCCACCACTGCCGGAGAGATTTTTTTGTAACATTTGGTGTTATTCAGAATGTCAAGGCACATTTTTTCATAATCCTCATTGTCCATGAGGACAATGTTACCCCCTTTGTCTGATGCCTTTATTGTGATACTCATGTCATTCTTAAGGGTGTTGAGAGCATGTCGGAGTTCTGGACCGAGGTTATTTTTGGTTGTTTTCATGCCTAGTTTTTCAATTTCTTTGGTTGTCTGCTTTACAAATAGTGCTATTGCTGGATTGAGGTTTAACGGTGGAAATTTATGTGATTTCTTTTTAAATTGTTTTGTGTATAATTTTGGTGGAGTGTTGTCTTCCTCAAGTTCCTCCTCATCGCTTCCCCACTTCCCAATTCCTCCTCCCACAGATCCTCACTGATGTTATTCTCCTGTAGTAGAAGATTCAAGTCCCTCAAGGCTTTAAAGTCCGCGGTTTTAAGATTCGGTGCTACTTCCGGTTCAGTACTTTTTTGTTTCGTATATAAACTCTTCAGCAGCAATTTTCTAGCAAAGAGATGGATGTCCTTGGTCATCTCAAAGCCATCCATGCTTCGATTGGGGCAGAAGGAAAGCCCCAAAGATAGTACTCTTTGTTCATCTTCGGTTAATTGATGTGAAGAGAGATTAATCACGTTTAGTTCTCCTTTTGACTTAGAGGTGTCGTGGGTATCATTGTCAATTGCGTGGGAGGTAGCAGATTGGGTGACATTATGGTGTTTTTGTCTAAAAAACTGTCAAGTTGTGTTTGTTGGGTCTTAGGGTAGGCCCCCTGATCTTTTCGAGTTCCTCTTCCTAAGTTTGAAGGGGGATTTTTTGCATTCCCCTGAGTTGTATTTTTGCTCGTATTGGATTTGGTAGTCCGTTGTAGTGCCATTGTTTCATAATCTGTAGTGCGTTTTTTGTTGGTTTGTTTTATTTCTCCCTCTGTTTCCTGCTGTCTTCCCAGCGGCCCTTTTCTTTTCCCCCGAAATTGGCCGGTGTGTGAGGATGCTGATGAGGAGGAATTGGATGGTGTGTCAGAGGAATAATCGTTTGATCCATTTGCACTCTCATGATGAGGAATTCTTGGGTTTCTTTTTTTGGTTTTTCTATTATTATTTATGTTCCATTTGTAGGCTCTACCTTCCCTGAAGGCATTTTTATCTCTCCAGTATTTCTTCTCCTTTTTAATAAGGATGCTTTTGCCAAAGGTCTCCAAGTGATCTTTAAGTTTCTTCTCATAATTCGCATATTCTTCATGTGTCTTTAGTGGGGAGAGTCGATCATAGAGCGCTTTGATTTCTGTGTTCATGTTGTCCAATTGTTGTTTGTATTCATTCTGAAGCAGCAGCATAAGGTTTGTTGAGCAATCATTTAGCTTACTCTCCCAGTTCTTTTTGAGTTCCTTGGAGATATTATCCACCATGGGGAATATTTGGATTCTGAGGCCAATTGGATTTATTCCTTCCCTAATATATCTCCCAAGGGACTCAATGTGCCAGTGTAAGGCTGATGCGCTCGGCGTGAGCGTCCGGCGTCACCAAGGCACCAAGGCAACGGCCCCTGCCCTACACATCGCGCATGCGCGTTGTGACGTCATGCGTCACATTGCGCACGCATCCAACGTGGGTGTATGTTAACCTAAATATAAAGTGCGGGCCGGCGGCCATGTTGGAGAAGGGCCGTGCCCATAGTACAGAAAAAAGCACGGAACTAGTCGCGCTGCCAGCCTAGGCCTGTACCTTTTTAATTTTGACTTATATCAAAAATTTATTTTTTACAATCTAATTTTCAATCTACAATTCATTGCCTTAAAAATCCCTTTAGAGGTCCCAAAAATTTATAAATTATTATATGGGATGATGGCAATGACACATCCACACCACCGAGGTCATACGTACATACAAAACTTACAATAGGGTGGATTAAACACCCATACCTCAACAGTTGACCTAGGTGGCTGGATGTGGACCCCCTAGGTATATTATAAAAATTTGTCTTTGATGTTTATAAAGTGTACTTATTTATGCTAGATTTTTGAATTGGGGTGTCCATTGTACACTCTCAAATCAGAAGAATTTACCGTTCTCTGATTTTTTGATTAACTCTCATTTCATATCTCTTTCGACCATCACGGGATTGCACGGAGGGGAACTATGGGGGACTTACAGGGAGGAGAGTGGGAGGAATTCATGGCCAATATCCAAAGGAGCTATGAAGGCAAGGAACAGGTCACCTCAGATCTATCTTCACTCTTCTCCAGTTTGACCAAAATCTTAGAAAAGAAATCAGCCTTACACTGGCACATTGAGTCCCTTGGGTGATATATTAGGGAAGGAATAAATCCAATTGGCCTCAGAATCCAAATATTCCCCATGGTGGATAATATCTCCAAGGAACTCAAAAAGAACTGGGAGAGTAAGCTAAATGATTGCTCAACAAACCTTATGCTGCTGCTTCAGAATGAATACAAACAACAATTGGACAACATGAACACAGAAATCAAAGCGCTCTATGATCGACTCTCCCCACTAAAGACACATGAAGAATATGCGAATTATGAGAAGAAACTTAAAGATCACTTGGAGACCTTTGGCAAAAGCATCCTTATTAAAAAGGAGAAGAAATACTGGAGAGATAAAAATGCCTTCAGGGAAGGTAGAGCCTACAAATGGAACATAAATAATAATAGAAAAACCAAAAAAAGAAACCCAAGAATTCCTCATCATGAGAGTGCAAATGGATCAAACGATTATTCCTCTGACACGCCATCCAATTCCTCCTCATCAGCATCCTCACACACCGGCCAATTTCGGGGGAAAAGAAAAGGGCCGCTGGGAAGACAGCAGGAAACAGAGGGAGAAATAAAACAAACCAACAAAAAACGCACTACAGATTATGAAACAATGGCACTACAACGGACTACCAAATCCAATACGAGCAAAAATACAACTCAGGGGAATACAAAAAATCCCCCTTCAAACTTAGGAAGAGGAACTCGAAAAGATCAGGGGGCCTACCCTATGACCCAACAAACACAACTTGACAGTTTTTTAGACAAAAACACCATAATGCAGTGGTTCTCAACCTTCCTAGTGCCGTGACCCCTTGATAAAATGTCCCAAGTTTTGGGGACCCCTAACAGTAAAATTATTCTCGTAGGGTGGGGTGTCAGCACCCAAGGCAATACAAGTAATCTGCGCCCCTAACCCACGGACATTTAGCGTTCCCTGAGTCCCTTCCACTCGTACAGTATTAAACCCCTTATAGTACATTTTAGGATGTACCACTCTTTCTCTTTGTTCTCCTTTCTTTCCCTTTTATCTCTCTCTATCCTAATTTCTTGTTTTTTTCTCCCATCCCTCTCTCTAGCCGTCTTTCTTGTTCTTTCTCTTATTCTTTCTCTCCCTTTTTCTTTGTCCCCCCCTTGTTTCCTCTCCCTTCCATGTATTCTCTATTTTTATTCCTTCTCTTACTCCTTGGTGGGGGGGGGGGATGGGATGAGTGGCGGGGCTGGCGGGGAGTTGGGATGAGTGGCAGTGCTGTGGGGGATCAGTGGCAGTGCTGCTGGACTTTTTGGTGTCTTGTAGCAGTGACACCAATACCGGCATCAGGAGATAGGGTCTCCTTCAGCCTCTCCCACTTCACATTCCACACCAGTCAGCTGGCCTCTAGTCTCTGCCCCCCAGCCATGCCGTGAACTGAATGGGTGGCTGCGTAGAGGCTTAGTGGCCGGCCTCCAGGAACAACCCAGCTCAGCAACCACAGGCTCCAGGGACAGCCCTGCTGGGCAGCCACGAATAGGCTGGGAGAGTGGTGCGGGCTTCAGGAACAGCCCAGGATTCGGTGACCCCTGGCAAATCATCATTCGACCCCCGAGGGGGTCCCGACCCCCAGGTTGAGAACCACTGCCATAATGTCACCCAATCTGCTACCTCCCATGCAATTGACAATGATACCCACGACACCTCTAAGTCAAAAGGAGAACTAAACGTGATTAATCTCTCTTCACATCAATTAACCGAAGATGAACAAAGAGCACTATCTTTGGGGCTTTCCTTCTGCCCCAATCGAAGCATGGATGGCTTTGAGATGACCAAGGACATCCATCTCTTTGCTAGAAAATTGCTGCTGAAGAGTTTATATACGAAACAAAAAAGTACTGAACCGGAAGTAGCACCGAATCTTAAAACCGCGGACTTTAAAGCCTTGAGGGACTTGAATCTTCTACTACAGGAGAATAACATCAGTGAGGATCTGTGGGAGGAGGAATTGGGAAGTGGGGAAAGCGATGAGGAGGAACTTGAGGAAGACAACACTCCACCGAAATTATACACAAAACAATTTAAAAAGAAATCACATAAATTTCCACCGTTAAACCTCAATCCAGCAATAGCACTATTTGTAAAGCAGACAACCAAAGAAATTGAAAAACTAGGCATGAAAACAACCAAAAATAACCTCGGTCCAGAACTCCGACATGCTCTCAACACCCTTAAGAATGACATGAGTATCACAATAAAGGCATCAGACAAAGGGGGTAACATTGTCCTCATGGACAATGAGGATTATGAAAAAATGTGCCTTGACATTCTGAATAACACCAAATGTTACAAAAAAATCTCTCCGGCAGTGGTGGAGAGATTTAATCAGGAATTTTTTTACCTGGTGGATGTATCAGTGCCATCGACAGGGAAATGTGGGAATTCATTCGAACGAAGCACCCCCGCTCACCCACATTTTATGCCTTGCCAAAGGTACACAAGAGACTAGATCATCCACCAGGCAGGCCAATTATCTCTGGTAATGGCTCCATTACGGAAGGCATTAGCCAAATAATAGATTACCACCTTAGCCCCCACGTTATGGATTTGCCTTCCTATACCAGAGACACGATCCATCTACTGCAGATCTTAGACAACCTGGTTATCCCCGACTCCGCTCTGTTGGTCACCATCGATGTGGAGTCTCTTTATAACAGCATACCACACGATGCAGGAGTAGCAGCGGTTGAACGGGTGCTGAGGCAACGAGCAACCACTGACTGGAAGCTCAATGCCTTTATACTCCAAATGCTGGAATTTATCTTGAAGCACAACACCTTCATGTTCAAAGGCTCCCACTACCTCCAGGTGCAGGGTGTGGCTATGGGGACGTGCTGCGCACCCTCATATGCCAACCTGTACCTGGGGGAGTGGGAGAAGGACTTCCTACTGGGAGAGGGATCGTCTGTGTACTCTGACCACATCTGCATGTGGCAGAGGTACATAGACGATATTTTTATTGTCTGGGACGGTCCCACGGATGCACTCAGAGACTGCCTGAGTGCTATGAACCGAAACAGCTTTAATCTTTTCTTCACCATGACCTATGACTCTAAGGAGGTCAATTTCTTGGATATTACCATTCTTAAAAATGACAGGAGGACTCTCGAGTAAACTTTACAGGAAAGAGACAGCGGGGAATACTCTGCTACATGCAGACTCTGCTACATGCAGACAGTTTTCATCCGGACCCCCTAAAAAAATCCATCCCCTTCAGCCAATTTCTAAGACTTAAAAGGAATTGCAGCACGCACGAGGATTTCCAACAGGAATCCAACAAATTGACAGCCAGACTAATGGAGAGAGGATACACCAAAACAACCCTCAAAAAAGCATTCAATCGCGTAAAAAACATGGATAGACAGAAAATAATCTTCAAGAAGAAAGCCCCTAATAAAGAAGACAACACGACAAGAATTATTATGAGATACTCAAACGAATATCAAGAAATAAGAAAGATCATCTCCAAACACTGGTCAATCCTCACGGAAGATCTGATTTTAGGGAGTCTAGTTACTTCTAGACCCCAAATTACTTACAAAAAATTGGGCGCCATAGGAAATATGCTCACGCAAAGTGAGTATAAAGGCAGTACAAGAGGAGACCCCTGCAAGACCTGGGGCACATATCCATGTGGAACATGTTCACAGTGTGGAGTCATAGGCAGGAGAACTAGAATTACCTTACCCAGTGGTGAAGACTTTCAGCTTCGACACTTTGCAAATTGCAGAACACGGGGAGTCGTCTATTTAATGCAATGCCAATGTGGAGCCTTCTATGTCGGGAAGACCCGACAGGAATTTACCAAGAGAGTGGAAAAACATATACATAGCATGGGAATTGGCAATCTATATTTACCATTAGGCAGGCATGTAGCCAAACAACATAATTACAGAATGCCAAAGGTCAACTTCACGGTGTTAGACAGACTTCATATACCCACCAGGGGGGGAGACTGGAACAAGATCCTGCTCCAGCGCGAAATGCGTTGGATCAGGCGTCTTAGGGCCACCCCCCCCCCCCAGTTTAAATGAAGTAGAGAGTTTCAGGCCTTTCTTGGAGGGCTTTGGATCTGGGAAAACGGACTAGGTACCCCCTTCACTCCCTTGGTTAGACACATTATTCCATTTTGCAACACCATGGGCGGGATTCATCTCTTTCTCCCCGTGGGGAACCCTGTATTTACCCCTTTTATTTACCCAGGTAAAAGATCGAGATCGTTTTATCCTAGGGGGTTTTAAAATTTAAAATTTAAAATTTAAAATTTAAAATTTAAAAATTTAAAATTAAAATTAAATTTAAATCTAAATATATCAGTATTATGTGCGTGTTCATACTTTTGATATATTGTTGTCACGTAGAATTTGTAAATTTGATAATCTTGATCCTCCAGCTTGGACCAATTTTCGAGGCCCCTGTAGGATCTAATTATGTGATGTAATTTAACCTCACTCTTTTCCTCCCATTGTGGATTATCTTTATAATAAAGAATTTCCAGTACTGCTTCTCATGTCCTCCAGACATCTCCGTGTGATTCACCGTGCAGATTGGGTGAGTCCCTCGGAATCCTTCAGGTAGTTTTTTTCTTTGATGGTGTCCCATACCTACCCGACACAGGCGTGCCTCACTTTGATATGCGCGGTGGGGCCACCCTTTTTCCCTGGCCTCTTAGTAGGCAGGGACTGCTGTGTCGGTGGTTACTAGTCCAAAAATCCCCCCTTCCCCCATACAGTGGGAATAGGAGATTATATGTGGTTTATCTTATATTTTACTATCCTATACTCGGTCCAATGTAGTCCAACTTGATCCCCTTTTCCTTCTCCCCTTCCTTTTTTCCCCTTTTTCCCCTTTCTCCCCCCCCTCCCGGTTTTTTCCTCCTTTTCCCTCTTCGTTCCATCTTTCTCCTGCATTTTCCATGCGGGGGTCGGGAATGTATGGGGGGGGTCATCTGGAGGAGAATTGGCGAGGGAATCTTACAGGTAGGACCCACTGGCCTAGTATTTAATTTAATTTTTTTTCTATATGTTCATTTGAATCCAGCCTAGGCTGGCAGCGCGACTAGTTCCGTGATTTTTTCTGTACTATGGGCACGGCCCTTCTCCAACATGGCCGCCGGCCCGCACTTTATATTTAGGTTAACATACACCCACATTGGATGCGTGCGCAATGTGATGCATGATGTCACAACGCGCATGCGCGATGTGTAGGGCAGGGGCCGTTGCCTTGGTGAAGCCAGACGCTCACGCCGAGCACCTGGCGGTGGCTTCTGCATACACGTCGCATCATTGGCTGATGTGGCGGTGTATCCCCGCCCACACCCTAATCATTACTACATATAGGACACCAGGGACGGCACAATGGCGCCATTCTTTCCTCGGCATGTACCGAGGCTTTTTTTTGGGCTCACCCAGCCGGGACTGTTTATGGACTTTGGACTCCAGGACATGCAATGTAAGTTGTGCACTCAATGTGTCTTGCTCCCAACAGGGAGACAAATATTGGTGTTCTTACTTCCTGGCTTATGGGCGCTGTATGGGGGGCTGGATGTGAGGGTGGGAGATCCCTGTTACTCTTTCTCTCTTTTTTCTTTTTTCTTTCTCTCTCTTCTCCCCCTCTCTTTCTCTCTCTCTCTTTCTTTCTCTCTCTCTTTTTCTTTCTCTCTCTCTTTCTCTCTCCTCTCTCTCTCCTTTTCTCTCTCTCTCTCTCTCTCTCTCTTTTTCTCTTTCTCTCTCTCTCTCTCTTTCTCTCTCTCTCTCTTTCTTTCTCTCTTTCTTTGCTTCTCTCTCTCTTTCTCTCTTTCTCTCTCTCTCTCTCTCTCTCTCTCTCTTTCTCTCTTTCTCTCCCTCTCTTTTTTTCTCTCTCTCTCTCTTTCTCTGTCTCCTTCCCCGTTTTTCTCCTTTTCTTTTCTCTTTCTTCCCCTTCTTTTTCTTTTCTTTTCTTTCTCTTTTCTTTTTTTATTTTCCTTTTTTCTTTTTTCTTTTTCTTTTTCCCTCCCTCTCTGCTCCTCTCGCCATTCGATATTAACTTGCCCTATTTTTCTAGACAGCCATTCTATGCTGCAAAACGCCTAACACTGGGATCTTTTCAGTATCCAGTCGTCTTGTAGAGTTATGGGACAGTACCAACAACCTGAGGCGTGGGACCCCTTGTCTTAACTTGAGTGATCGCACTAAATTTTGAGATGCCTTGGGAGGACGTGAGTGTTTGTGATATTCTCACTTTGATGGAGGATATACACATCTACATACACTTTTTGATTGTAACAATATGATTTTTGGTTTTCTAGACTGTGATGTATTTCCCTGAAGAAGACTTATGAAATATGTATGTTGAAACGCGTTGGAATTCCACTACTCCACACCACGGTTGTCACCTCTGGTGACCTCAAGGGGTAGTGAGACACATCACTTTTTCTCCCACACTTATCTTTTATGGAATCATTGTTACTCAGTTCAGATTACAATCTGATCCAAATTTGAATTGTCATTATTCATTTATATGTTTATACTGTGATTATTGTGTATTTCTTTAATTTCGATTTAGTATGATTTTGTATCTTTTTAATTTTGACTTATATCAATAAATTGATTTTTTACAATCTAATTTTCAATCTACAATTCATTGCCTTAAAAATCCCTTTAGAGGTCCCAAAAATTTATAGACCAGGGTACTCTAAGGCGACTTGATTAAGACAAAGGGAAGGGGAAAGGCACCATGGATAGGAGATTTTAACAGCATGGTTTCTTGTGAGGAATAGATTAACAGTATTACGTGAACCGGCGTTAAACATAGGAGGTTAAGGGTATAGCTCCTGGGTTAAGCTCAGAGTGATCCCATAAATCCCAAATTAGCGAAAATTGAGCAAGTGAATCGTGGATTGCTGCAGTGAGATTTTCCATTCTATGGATCTGTTCCAGTATTTGCAGAACCTGCGGGAGTGTGGGTGGGGAGGTAGATAGACATCTTAGAGGGTTCGCCCTTTTTGCTGCTAGTAGAATGAAGGTAGCTAATTTTTGGGTGTATTTAGAGATATCCGGGAATGGTAAGCCCAGGAGGTAATGAATCGGGTCTAAAGGTAGGTCCATTTTGAATAGACCTTGTAGGAGTGCTTGGATGGAGGGCCAGAATGGTTGAACAGCAGGGCAATCCCAAAATATGTGAAAGAGAGAGCCAACATCATTCTGGCATCTCTAGCACAATGGAGGGAGCTTGGGATTAGGGATAAGCTTCGAGTTTGAGTCAAACCCATGTTCGACTCGAACATCGCATGTTCTACCGTTCATTGAATTTCGAACATTATGGGCCGTTCGCGCCAAATTCGAGTGGCGCGTCACGGCCCATTATTCACTGCGCATTGCTGGCTGATAATTGGCGAAGCATGCACTATGACCCGCATGCTTGGCCAATCACAGCGCGTCTGTACAGAGAGCCGTAATTGGCCAAAGCCATGGTGGCTTTGGCCAATTATGGCTCAGGGGGTTTAGTACACGCCCAACACTATATAAGGACGCCTGCGTGGCGGCCTTGTGTAGTGTGTTGCGGCGGAGAGATAGACAGAGAGACAGTGTCATTTGATTTACGTTAGATAGAGTAGGCAGGCGAGTCAGTTAGCTGCACTGTACTGTATTGTGTATATATAAATGGATCCTAGGTGATATATATATATATATATATATATATATATATATATATATATATATATATATATATATATACACTGTAGTCAGTTCTTCCTATTGACAGGCAGGCAGGTGTTTTTGCAGTATTTACAGCTACCTGAAGAAAATTGCTGGTGTTCTTCTGATCCTATTAGTCCTATTAGCTACAGTATTTACAGTTAGTGTAGTGCGTCCTCTGCACAGTGTGCACCTAAAGCTACCTGAAGAAAATTGGTGGTGTTCTTCTGATCCTATTAGTACCGCAGGCAGCTGCAGTATTTACAGTTAGTGTAGTGCGTCCTCTGCACAGTGTGCACCTAAAGCTACCTGAAGAAAATTGGTGGTGTTTTTCTGATCCTATTAGTACCACAGGCAGGCAGCTGCATTATTTACAGTTAGTGTACTGCGTCCTCTGCACAGTGTGCACCTAAAGCTACCTGAAGACAATTGCTGTTGTTCTGATCCTATTAATACCACAGGCAGGAAGCTGCAGTATTTACAGTTAGTGTAGTGCGTCCTCAGCACAGTGTGCACCTAAAGCTACCTGAAGACAATTGCTGTTGTTCTGATCCTATTAGTTAGAAGAGCAATGGTGAATCCGCGCAGTGGAGATAATTGCAACTATAGCTCAGAATTGCTGCCTCCACAGATGCAATTGCCACATAGGTGGAAAAAGCTGTGCTGGAAGAAAGTCAGATGTGGGTGTGGCGCTATTCTGGTGTCAGGCAAGGTACCATACCTCTGTGCTTATCACCTGCTAATAGACCAGTGTGAGGTTTTTGGGATGACTTGAATTCCCAAAACACTTTATTCCGAACAAAACAAAAACATACATAATATTAATAAAATATATGAAAATATTGCGTGAATGATTTCCTTCAGATAGTGGCTGACTAATCCTGCTCACCATCTACCAAGTGGTACTACTTAGCAAAGTGTACAATTGTTACATACATTCATCAAAATGTTCATGAGGGAGGGGGAGGGGGTTAGGAGAGGGGGGTGGAGGACAAATGGAGGGGAAGGGAGAAGAAGGAATATGAGGTCCAGGCAGTGATAAAGTGACTCGTGCTCAGAAACAGGTGGTGATCCAAAAAACAAAAAAAAATAATATTCATTTAAATAGTCCAAATTCGAAAGGCCCAGGTTATGCTGTGCCTGCAAACTTTTTCCTCTTAGTAAAACAATATTGTGAAAAACAATCTTCTTATTCCAGTGTGCTTTCGTGACTGTGCCTTTAAAACGTGCTCCTCCTGTGCAAACACTCACCGGATACTGTCACCCATGCAGGGGTATTGCGCGGTCACAGTTTGTGCCACTGTGCAGCAGTCTCTGGCTTGCCGGATCGTGTTTATGTTAACATAAAAAAGAAGGGGTGCCCATAGCGTAAAAACGTTTAAAACTTTTTTTTAAAGATAAATAGAATGGTACTCACATTATGAAAATGTCAATATAGCATGAAAGATCTGAATTTGAACCGTCAAAAATCCTAGGTACGATCTGTTTAGGAGATGACGCAAGACATTGGTCAGGCCACGCCCTACGCGTTTCGTTGTTGGACGTCTACGGGAGCGTGGACAGAGACTGCTGCACAGTGGCACAAACTGTGACTGCACAATACCCCTGCAGGGGTGACAGTATCCGGTGAGTGTTTGCACAGTAGGAGCACGTTTTAAAGGCACAGTCACGAAAGCACACTGGAATAAGAAGATTGTTTTTCACAATATTGTTTTACTAAGAGGAAAAAGTTTGCAGGCACAGCATAACCTGGGCCTTTCGAATTTGGACTATTTAAAACAATATTTGTTTTTTTTGTTTTTTGGATCACCACCTGTTTCTGAGCACAAGTCACTTTGTCACTGCCTGGACCTCATATTCCTTCTTCTCCCTTCCCCTCAATTTTTCCTCCACCCCCCCTCCCTCATGGACATTTTGATGAATATATGTAACAATTGTACACTTTGTTAAGTAGTACCACTTGGTAGATGGTGAGCAGGATTAGTCAGCCACTATCTGAAGGAAATCATTCACGCAATATATTCATGTATTTTATTAATATTATTTATGTTTTTGTTTTTTCGGGATAAAGTGTTTTGGGAATTCAACTCATCCCAAAAACCTCACACTGGTCTATTAGCAGGTGATAAGCACAGAGGTATGGTACCTTGCCTGATACCAGAATATACTTTGCTAGTAGTACCACTTGGTAGATGGTGAGCAGGATTAGTCAGCCACTATCTGAAGGAAATCATTCACGCAATATTTTCATATATTTTTTAATAATATTATTTATGGTTTTGTTTTTTCAGGATAAAGTGTTTCGGGAATTCAAGTCATCCCAAAAACCTAATATTGGTCTATTAGCAGGTGATAAGCATAGAGGTATGGTACCTTGCCTGACACCAGAATAGCGCCACACCCACATCTGACTTTCTTCCTGATCCTATTAGTATCACAGGCAAGCAGCTGCAGTATTTACAGTTATGCCGCGTACACACGAGCGGACTTTACGGCAGACTTTGCCCGGCAGGCGGGATTTCGTCAGACAATTTGCTCGTGTGTGGGCTCCAGCGGACTTTGTTTTCTCAAAAGTTGGACGGACTTAGATTTGAAACATGTTTTAAATCAATCCATCAAAATCGAGTCCAGTTGAAAAGTCCGCTCGTCTGTATGCTAGTTCGACGGACAAAAAGCCACGCTAGGGCAGCTATTGGCTACTGGCTATGAACTTCCTTGTTTTAGTCCGG
The DNA here is from genome assembly GCF_042186555.1 of Aquarana catesbeiana. Classification (NCBI taxonomy): domain Eukaryota; kingdom Metazoa; phylum Chordata; class Amphibia; order Anura; family Ranidae; genus Aquarana; species Aquarana catesbeiana. The sequence goes on along the minus strand of NC_133335.1, from coordinate 141,177,392 downwards.
TCGTACGTCATCACGTACGAATTCGATGGACTTTGGTGGATTGTGTGTAGGCAAGTCTGTTCATTCAGAAAGTCCGTCGTAAAGTACGTCAAAAAGTCCGCAGGGCAAAGTCTGCCGTAAAGTCCGATCGTGTGTACGCGGCATTAGTGTACTGTGCCCTCTGCACAGTGTGCACCTAAAGCTACCTGAAGACAATTGCTGGTGTTCTCATACAAATAATACCACAGGCAGGCAGTTGATTCTGCTAGCTGCAGTATCAGTATATATATACATCCCAGTTTTGTGCAGCTACATCTCACTGCAGGCCATTAGTATGTCTGGAAGGCCAACAAGGAGAGGCAGACAGTCACAAGCCAATAAAAGAGGGCAAGCAGGCTCTGTGTCTATAGGCAACAGTGCTGGTCGTGGAGACGGTGCATCCTCATCAGCACGTGGTCGTGGGACACGCTTGTCCTTTTTTTCGGCAGCTGGCCGTGTTGAGCCGCAACATGAGGAAGACTTGGTAGAGTGGATGACCAAACGTCCTCATCCTCCTTATCCTCTCTCACCCAGGCTCAGGGTACTTTGTCTGGCAAAGCAGCTGCCAACGCAACCTCTTCCCTCGGCTCAATGGCATTAGTCACTCCTTCCCTAGTCCCACCATGTCCTCCTGAGAAGTCCCCCAAACTGTTTGACCACAGTGTTGGGTACATGCTCCAGGAGGATGCCCGGTGTTTTGAAGGCTCGGATGATGGTACCCAGCTAGAGGAAGGCAGTACCGTGAGCCTAGAGATAGGGGGTGCCCAAGAAGGACAGCAATCTGGCAGTCATGTTCTCCCAGCTGCAGCATACTGCCAAGTTTGCTCCAGTGATGAGGAGGGAGGGGATGATGAGGTCACTGAGTCCACGTGGGTGCCTGATAGAAGAGAGGATGATGAGGAGGCACATCTCCAACCAGGCAGGATGCCCTCCAGGGGCCAACTTAAGGGCAGTACACTGACTGCATCACACTGCAGAGCTCCGCATGTGCAGGGCGCTGCTGTCTCTGCGCGTTATTCCAAACATTTTTGGTGTGGGCCTTTTTTGAGACGAGTGCATCAGATCCCACTGCTGCTATTTGCAACATATGTCTCAAGCGTATCTCGCGTGGCCAAAACATCACCTGCTTGGGCACCACATGCTTGACCAGACATATGTCGACCTGCCATGCAGTTTGTTGGCAAGCCTATCTAAAAGACCCACACCAAAGAACAAAGCGGACCTCTCCTTGCTCCTCATCAGCTGGGATCTCCAACCCCACTATACCTTCAGTCCTCTCTGAAACCTGCACTGAGAGGAATGAAGGTGTAGAATTAGGTGTGTCAAAGCCAAGTACTTGCAAGCAATCTGCTATCGGTACACCAACGTCAGATTGTACCAGGCAAATTTCCCTGCCCCAGCTGCTGCACCACCGAAAGAAGTTCGCTCCCAGCCATCCACATGCCCAGCGGTTGAATGCTAGCTTGGCTAAATTGCTAGCACTTCAACTGCTGCCTTTTCAGTTGGTAGACTCTGCCACCTTCCGTGAGTTTGTGGAATGTGCGGTTCCTCAGTGGCAGGTTTCCAAACGCCACTTTTTCTCATGGTAGGCGATTCCGACTCTCTACCGGCATGTGGAAGGCAATGTCTTGGCCTCGCTGGACAGGGCGGTCAGCGGTAAGGTGCATATTACCCCTGACTCATGGTCCAGCAGGCATGGACAGGGACATTACCTATCTTTCACTGCTTACTGGGTGACTCTTCTGGCAGCTGGGAAGGATGCAGGACATGGTGCAGTAGTGTTGGAGGGTAAGGTTGCAGATCTTATCTTGCCTTCGCAGAGGGAGCAGAGGATGAAACATCTTCAGGAGGCCTTGCAGAAAGGTTTGTGCAACGTGTTTCCAGAGCCTAGGAGGTTACAATTTCCTGGTCCTCAAGGACAACGTGTTGCTGAGGCTTCGGTCAGTCACAGAAGGAGCGGTGGAGAAGGTGGCCGTCTGACCGATGCATTCAGACAATTTTTTAGTCCGCAGCCCCAAGGTCTGATCGGTTTCAGCAACCATCGCCAGCGTCTGATTCACATGGTGCAGGATTACCTAGGGGCAAGATCAGACTTGGACACCTTTCCCACCGAAAATCCTCTGGGTTACTGGGTCTTGAGGATAGATCAATGGCCAGAGCTTGCACAATATGCAATTGAGCTACTGGCCTGTCCTGCATCCAACGTTCTTTCGGAACGCACATTCAGTGCTGCTGAAGGCTTTGTAACCAATCACAGGGTGCGCCTGTCCACCGAATCGGTCGACCGGCTGACCTTCATAAAAATTAATCAGTCTTGGATCACCAGCTATCAACCACCTGATGCTGATGTAACCAATTGATTTTTTTTTTAATGTGAGATCCCTTCAAGACTGCCTATGCTGATGTTGAGTGACTATCCTGTTATGCTGAGAGACAATCCTCTTCCTCCCCAATTTTCATGCTGATAGCTTGTAAGAACATTTTTAGTTCTGGGCACCGCCACCAGTGGCCAAGGCCCAATTTTTCTGCCCCTGTTTAACAGGGATGTGTAATTACAATTTTTGATGCAATACTTTGCAGCAGTGCTCATTCCTGAGCTCCGACTATAGTATCTGTGAGGGGTTGCAGTGTTGTGGTACCAGCACCAGTGCCCAAGGCCCAATTTTTCAGGCCCTGTTTAACAGGGGCGTATAATTACAATTTTTGATGCAATACTTTGCAGCAGGGCTCATTCCTGCGCTCCAACTAGAGCATCTGTGAGGGGTTGCAGTGTTGTGGCAATTTTTCTGCCCCTGTTTACCAGGGGCATGTAATTACAATTTGTGATGCAATACTTTGCAGCAGGGCTCATTCCTGCACTCCAACTAGAGTATCTGTGAGGGTTTGCAGTGTTGTGGCACCAGCACCAGTGCCCAAGGCCCAATTTTTCAGCCCCTGTTTAACAGGGGCGTGTAATTATAGTTTTTGATGCAATACTTTGCAGCAGGGCTCATTCCTGTGCTCAAACTAGAGTATCTGTGAGGGGTTGCAGTGTTGTGGCACCAGCACCAGTGCCCAAGGCCAGATTTTCAGCCCCTGTTTAACAGGGGCATATAATTACAAATTTTGATGCAATACTTTGCAGCAGGGCTCATTCCTGCGCTCCAACTATAGCATCTGTGAGGGGTTGCAGTGTTGTGGCACCAGTGTCTAAGGCCCAATTTTTCTGCCCTTGTTCAACAGAGACATGTAATTACAATTCTTGATATAATATTTCACAGCAGGGCCCGTTCCAGCGCCCACCAAGAGTAACTGTGAGGACTTACAGTGTTGTGGCACCAGCACCACCACCACCACCACTAAAGGCCCAATTTTTCTACCACTGTTCAACAATGGCATGTAATTACAAATCTTGATCTAATATTTCACAGCAGGGTCTATTCCTGTGCCCACCAAGAGTAACTGTGAGGGCTTACAGTGTTGTGGCAACACCAACACTTAAGGTCCCAATTTCTGCAGAGTATAAAGGGCAGGCCCCTACTTTCAAACATCCAACTTTTAAACGACTCCTACTTGCAAACGGAAGGAGACAACAGGAAGTGAGATGAAATCTACCCCTAGGAAGGGAAATTCTCTCCTGTAAGAGTTAATATGGGAAAAATGTGTCTCCTCTTCACTGATGCTTTATCACCAATCCTTGTTTCACTAAAAACACCAAATTTTCAAAAAACATTTGTCATTGGGACAGAAAGTGAGGTGAAATCTTCTGAAGAGGTGCACAGACAGCAAAACAAATGTTACAGGGGTGATAACTCTTTCCTATGTTTTCCAAAAAGCTTAAAAATAAATTTTTTGGCTGGAGCTACACTTTAAAAATGTACCAGTTCAAAATTACAAACAGATTCTACTTAACAACAAACCTACAGTCCCTGTCTTGTTTGCACCACCTGTATACTGCTGTTCAGAGTATATAGGGCCTGGGGGCCCCATGCCTTTCCTTTTTTTAATTTGGATGCGGGGTTCCCCTTAATATCCATACAAGACCCAAAGGGTCTGGTAATGGACTGGGGGGTGGGGGGTACCCATGCTGTTTGTCTCACTGATTTTCATCCACATTGCTGGGACCCAACATTACATTAAAGCCGCAAGCAGTTTTAAATTACTTTTATTCCTTTAAAAATGTCATTTTGTGCAGGGACTGTTCTAAGCACGGGAAACACGTGCCACTTTACAGCATACTATAGACACCGCCCAGGTACGATATTTAAAGGAATATTTCACTTTTTCTTTTTCACTTTAAGCATCATTAAAATCACTGCTCCCGAAAAAAACGTCCTTTTTAAAACTTTTTTTTACATTGATACATGTCCCCTGGGGCAGGACCTGGGCCCCCAAACCCTTTTTAGGACAATAACTTGCATATTAGCCTTTAAAATTAGCACTTTTGATTTCAAACGTTCGAGTCCCATAGACTTTAATGGGGTACTAAAGTTCACGCAAACTTGTGTGTATTAGTCAATGGCAGGGCATCATGGAGGAATTTATAAATGTCTGATATGAGATGGATCTGGTGTGGGCCTTGGGAACATAAAAGTTCAAATGGAGTGGGCTTTTTAGGGTCAGAGTCTGTGACTGAGAATGTAAGTAATGTTTAAAATGCAGAAATGAATTAAAAAGATGTTTTGGGATCTGGTGTTTTCGTTGTAATTCAGTGAAAGATAGTAAGGTACGGGTGATGGGGTGATCTATATTGCGGAGTTGGAAGATTCCAGCTTGTGTCCAGGGATACATTCGGGTGTAGGATAGACTATCCTGAATACCAGGGTTAAAGAGTAGGTTTAGTAGGGGTGGGCATGTGGAGGAGAGGGAGAATTGATGAGAGAATTTTTTCCATATTGATAGTGTGAACAGCATTGGATGTAAACAGAGGCTTCGAAGTTGGACAATAGAAGTAGGCAGGGTGGACCATATTATGGAGTAGGGATGTACCAGGCTTGTTATACTCATTTCTAACTCCAACCATCTACTGGAAGCCATTCTGGCGGACCAAGCAATAATCGGTTTAGGGTGCGTAGCATAGTAATACTTGATAAGGTCTGGGGCTCCAGTGCCGCTAATGTGGGGCTAATATTACTGACTTGGCTATGCGGTGTACTTTATTGTGCCAGATAAAATTTAGGAATAGTCTTTGTGTAGCTTTGAGTTGTGACATTGGGACGGGAATTGGCAAAGTTTCAAACAGGTAAAGGAGTCTCGGCATGACAGACATTTTAAGGACATTGATTCGGCCTAAGAGAGAAATAGGGAGGGTGTCCCATTGACACAAAAGTCGGTCAATATCACAGAAAAGGGGGGGGGGGAATTTACCTGATAGAGAGTTTGATACGAGGAGGTTAAATATATCCCCAAGTATTTTAGGGGCGAGAGGGCACCAATGGAAGGAATAATTCTGCTGTAGTGTGGCTAGGGTGGAGGGGGGATATGAAGTAGCAGAGCTTCTGTTTTGCTTGTGTTAGTTTTATACCCCGAAATTGAGACACATTTTTCTAGTAAAATTTGGAGATTTGGGAGGGAGGTATGGGGACTGGTCAATGTCAATAGGATGTCATCTGCGAACAGAGAAAGTTTATATTCTCTCTGTCTTAGTGTGAGTCCTTGGATGTCAGGGTGGTTGCGAATAGCTTCAGCCAAAGGTTCCAGACATAACATAAATAGCAGAGGGGATAATGGGCACCCCTGTCTAGTGCCATTACTCAATGGGAACGATGGCGATAGAAATGAGGATAGCTTGACCTGGGAAGTGGGTTGGGAATATAAGGCGTGTAACGCTGCCATAAAGGGGCCTTTAAAACCATATTTGATGACAGTAGCAAACATAAAAGGCCAGCTAAGTTGGTCGAAGGTGCCTGTAGGCTCGGGATTAGGACCGGACATGTCGTCCTATTGAGCAGGTCAATGAGGTCAATGGTGCATCTTGTGTTGTTGCCTACATGTCGAGCGGGGACAAATCCCACCTGATCCTCATGTATAAGCTTAGGGATTGTAAGGGAATATCTGTTGGGTAATATTATGGTAAAGATCTTGTAATCGGAGTTGAGAAGGGCTATGGGTCTATAATTATCAGGGAGAGAGGGTTTGGGGATCACTGAGATGTGGGCGTGGAAAAAATGAGGATGGGGGGTTGTTCCCTTCAGTAAGGAGGTAAAGAGGGATATTAAATGTGTGCTTAGGATCGGTGGAAATGTTTTATAATATGAATAAGGTAAACCGTCTGGGCCTGGGGATTTATGGGATGGAAGGTTCTTGACTACTTCTGCTAACTCTTCAGGTGTGATCGGGGAATTCAGAGAGGCAAGATGGGTTGAGGAAATTTTGGGCATATGTAGGGATTCGAAAAAGGAGTCAAATTTTTTTTGCGTAAAGAGGTGATTGGGATTTGTATTTAAACAATTGTATAGTTTATGGTAAAATTCTCCAAAGGGCAATAGGTAGGTGTACCATTAGCTTGCATAAGAAAGTCTGGAGATGAGTGGGAGGGGCGAGGTTTTAATTTATTCACTAGCATTCTGTGGGGTTTGTTCTAGTATTCATAAAACTTCTGTGTGGACCAAAGAAGAGACTTATCAATTTTTTTCATGTCTATGGATCGAAGCTGGTTTCGCAAAAAGATGACGGTTCGGAGTCTAGCCACCGTGGAGGAAGGCCGAAGCCTCGGACCAAGGAGAGACGCATGGGATCTCCAAAGATGGGGGAGGAGGCGGGTGTCCCCCACATACCTCCAGAATTGGATGTCCTGGGACACTAATGCCCTGTACACATGATCGGACATTGATCGGACATTCCGACAACAAAATCCATGGATTTTTTCCAACGGATGTTGGCTCAAACTTGTTTTGCATACACACGGTTGCACAAAGTTGTCAGAAAATCCGATCGTTCTGAACGCGGTGACGTAAAACACGTATGTCGGGACTATAAACGGGGCAGTAGCCAATAGCTTTCTTCTCATTTATTCTGAGCATGCGTGGCACTTTGTGCATCGCAATTGTCTACACACGGTCGGAATTTACGCAAACAGATTTTGTTGTCGGAAAATTCTATAGCCTGCTCTCAAACTTTGTGTGTCGGAAATTCCGATGGAAAAAGTTAGATGGAGCCCACACATGGTCAGAATTTCCGACAACAAGCTCCAATCGCACATATTCTGTCGTAAAGCTCGACCGTGTGTACAGGGCATTAATGTTAATGAACAAACAAGAACAGAAGAAGCAACATCAAAAAACTAAAATAAAAAAGTTTGTTACCAGGGAGTTACAAAAACAGCGAAAAGTATACCCCATGGGCATGGGGCAGAGAAAAAAGCCTCCATTGTGGAAGCACTGGCCACGTGGGTTAAAAGAATGTCAGAGGGCCAGGTGACTTCAGGAGACAAAACCAGATTATAAGCTTATGGTCTTCAGGTTAGACAGGGAGCGCCTCTGAGGGGTGAAGGAGGTCTTGTGGTGTTTCTGTCTCACAGGGGTCCAGATTTGGCTTGGAGCTGCCAGTGGTTTAGGTGTAGCAGGGAGTGGAGCAATGTCTTCTTCAGAAAGAGAAGGGAGACCCAGGTTACGTAAGAAGGCATCGCTTTTATGAAGGTCTCGCAGGGAGTATTGTGTGCCTTCTCGAGAGGCGGAGAGGCGAAAGGGAAAGCCCCATCGATATGCAACTTTATGAGCCTGGAGATGGAGCATGAGTGGGCGTAGATTCCTCCTCTTTGCAAGAGTAATGGGTGAAAGGTTATTGAAGATCTGGATCTTCGACCCCTTGAAATCGAGCCTGGAGTTATTGCTGGTTGCCATGGACAGGGCCTCCTTACTGTCATAGTAATGAAAATGTACAATTATGTCTCGTGGATTTGCCCCTGCTGGAGGTTTGGGGGCCAGTGATTTGTGGGCTCTGTCCAGTAGCCAGTCAATATTGGGTATATTGGGGGCCACCACATTGAAGAGGTTTAGCAAATAGCGGCGAATATCCTGATCACCCACTGTTTCTGGGATACCCCTGATCCGCAGGTTCTGTCTGCGCTCCCTATTTTCCAAATCTTCTTGCTAAGCTTAATGGTGGCATTGTCTTCTTCTAAGACCTGGACATATTGAACAAGTTCATCGAATTTTGTTTCTATGGTGTCTGTGCGTTCCCCTAGTTGTGTCATTTCACCTCTGAGTTCTTTGGCTAGCTTCCCCACTTCTTGAGCCATATTGTGGGTGAGGGCTTGGAGCAAAGTGTGTAGTTTGTCATCCATCATTTCAGCTTTTAGGTGGGTAAATGAGCCCTGGGATTGTGTGGGGAGGAGAGCAGTAAAAGTATTTGCCTCAGCTGGATGGTGTTTCGGTGGGTCCGGCGCGTCGTTTTGATTACTTGAGGCCGGGGATGCAGGCCTAAACAGAAAGCAATCCATAGTGTGGGAAGATCGTGGCCCGGAGAGTGAGGAGTAGCCATGCCTTTGGTCTCCCATCTTGCCCATGGGATGTACTATCGCTGACTCCTGTAGTTGACAAAGCTGTGTATCGGTGTGCGGGAGAGATTCGGCGGGGGACAGAGCTGATGCCTCACACATCCGCCATGTCTAGAGGCCGCACATGCACCCCCTCCACATCAACTTTTACTGTCTCTGTGCAAGGAAAGGCACTAGCATGGGAGGTACTGTGGTTCAAGTGTCAAAGAGCCAGCTAGGCCAGGGGTCACAGGGAGTCACTCCACACATATAGCCTACAGTCACACTCAGGCATACACTCACCCAGGCCTCTGGACAGAGATTGTTGTGGAAGCCAGGCAGGGTTTGATCACAGCGGTCAGAGGCACCAACCACCCGCACTGCTGTTCCTTCATGAACCAGCCGTGTCCCCAGGGAGGCAGGAGTGGTAGGAGGGAGCCAGGAGAGCAGCGTGGACTCACCTCTCTCAATCCACAATGCCGATTGCAGGCCTGGTGTACAAGATGGCGGCGGGTTGCGGGAATACAGAGGGCCACGGCCTATGCTACGGCTGCTCCACACACGCACTCCACTCTCTGCCTAAGATCTGAGATAAGAGAGCTACAATCAGTGGTGATAAGGAGGGAGGAGGGCACTAATTTAATAGTGTGCTTCTCCTTGTGGGACTACAAGTCCAAATTAGCTTGGGAACAGCTGTATCTGTGTGTGCATGTCTTGTGTCAACAGCTAGTGTAAAGACTAGTCAGACAAGCTCAGCTCAGGCCCGGTTCACACTAGAGCAATGTGAGAACCCTGCGAATCCAGTGCGGATTCCCGCATCGTACCTGAATTGCACAGTTGTTCACACTGAGATCTATGCATGACAGGGGTTGACACCAGGGACGATCAAAGGGTTAAATGTTCCCTAGGGAGGTGCTTTCTAACTGGGGGGGGGGGGAGTGGACTGACAGGGAGTAGAGAGAGATCGCTGTTCCTAATCATTAGGAACAATCTCACTCTACTCCCCTGACAAAACGGGGATCTGTTTGTTTTCACTGGCAGATCCCCATTCTGCCTCTCCGTGGAGTGATCACATCGAGTCCGCTGGACACACTGATTGGCTCTCCCGCTAGCAAAAGTGGGCGCCCACAGATCGCCGTGCACGCGCCCTATGTACAATGATGGCAGGAGAGCCAACCTGTCGCAATACAACTGTGGTAGCTGGTCGGCAAGTGATTAAAAAGTATGCCTCTGCTAATATTAACACTTCTGCAGAGAAACGCTTTGACTCACCAATTTAATGATTTTTTTAAAGCTTTGTGATGTTCAAAATGATAATATGAAAAATAAACTGTCACCTAAGAAAGGCAAGAAAGCGAGAATAATGAATTTGGTATGCATGTTGTTGAGAATTAAAGATTGCTGAACAAAAAGAAATGCAGTGGTATAAGGAAAGAACACAATTAATAGATCAGATAGAAAGTATGAATAAAGGTATTTCAGCTATAGCTGTGAATGCAGATGCAAGTGTTTGTGAATGTGATGAACTGAGGGATGAGATTGAATAACTGGAAATGGTGCGTTGGAGCAGAGTTTGGAGGAAACATGTATGTTAAAATTCAAAATGCTAACCAAAACCTAGAAGGCCATTCACAACATCGCCCCCATCACCAACCTTATCTGCAGATATCGCCCAAATCGTCCCCTCCGCTCCTCCCAGGACCTCCTGCTCTCTAGCTCCCTTGTTACCACCTCCCATGCTCACCTTCAGGACTTCTCCAGAGCCTCTCCCATCCTCTGGAACTCCCTGCCCCAGTATGTCCGATCAGCCCCTACCCTGTCCACCTCATAGATTCACTTCAGCAGTGTTTCCTGTGGTGTTATTCGCTCTTCTAAGCCTGTTCTGACCCCCCTGAATAAGGGTGGTCGCAGGCTTTCCAATAGTAATTATCAGGTGACGGGCAGCACCAGTGGTGGAATACAGACCCAGGGTCTTGCTTTGGATATCCCTTCCCTCTGGATTCTATTGCACTTTATGGACTTTATTGCACTTTATGGACTGTTTTCACTTAATTTATTACTTCATTTGCACGATTAATTATATCATATTTGCATTATCAACTGTTGATTGAACTTTAAAAGATTTTTATCAAATTAGTCACAAGTCACTTTTAACACAGTGTTGGTTCATTGTGATAATACACACATTGTTTTTGATTTTTTCCAGCGCTGCACTTTTCTCTTTTTATATCTATGTTTTGTGCCCTAATATCGGGGTTATAGTGCTCAGCTGCAGGATTTCCTTCACGGTTTTATAATAATTTTTACTCACGCATCGAGCGCGATTCTTTCTTTATATATTTTGCTATATAAATTGTGAATAATAATAATAATAATAATAATAATGTTAAGGGAAACGTTTATCGCATGTTTAAAAAAGAGAGAGGCGGGGGGCAGGAGGCGGAGCCTAGCGGAGTAGACATGCATTGTTAGAGCTCCACACTGCTGAGGAGAGAAGAGAAGGACAAAGCGGAGCCTGCAGGCTCAAAAGGTATCAATTTGAACCTTTTTGCCCCAGGGAACAAACTGTGAAAGTTTGCGAAGGAAATATGGTACTGGGAGGAAACCGTGGCAGAAATAAAAATCACCTCACAAAGAGCTCACAGGCACTCACTGCAGCTGAAGCAGCTCCAGTCACCTCACAAGATACAGCATCAGGGCGCTCTCACAGACAGAAAATGTCACAGCAAGACTCTCCATTTGAGTCAGATACAGAACAAATCCTCTCACAAACTTCTCCACAAGCCTCCTCAGTATCCCCAGTAATATTATTACAATTTGAAAAGATGCTTCATAAGGCTTTAAAACAAACCTCAGACCAAATAACAAAAAGCCTAACTAAAGAAATAAGAGAGCTGGGAAACCTCACCGCAGCCTTAGAAATAAAAATGGATGAAATTGAAATTACAACCCAAGAAAATATAACAGAATTGGAACAATTAAAAAAAGAGAATTTAATACTTCAGACTAAGCTCGAAGATTACGAAAATAGAGCCAGACGTTCAAACTTGCACATAAGGGGAATACCTGAAACTGTGACAGACCTGCAATCTACTATTACTGCTCTATTACAAGAACTAAAGCCAGATATCCCTATTGAACGTTTAGAACTGGACAGAGTCCACAGAGCCCTCACAGCCAAAAAGAAAGATGGACCCCCACGTGATATAATCACAAAATTTCATTATTACAGAACGAAAGAACAAATACTAATTGCTGCAAGAGAAAAAAAGGAACTTAATTTTCAAGGACACAATTATCAAATTTTTGCTGACCTATCCCAACTTACTATTACTAAAAGACGATCCATGAAACCCCAACTAATGGAACTGCAACGCCACAACATTATGTATCAATGGGGCTTCCCCTTTTCAGTCAGATTTAACCACCAAGGTACAATTTACAGAAGCAGATCAGCAGATGAACTACAACAAACCCTTTTAAAATTAAATCTGACAGAACCCACAAGCAGCAACACTCCCACACGCAGAAGAATGGCATCATCTTCACCTTCAGGCAGCACCCCGAAAATTCCAGAACAAAATGGGAATCATCATTATCACAAAAGAGGCCGTTATGCCACATCATCCATGGACCAAGAAGATTCAATGGACTGACATCCTAATTCCTGATATCTCTTCATTTATTATACTAAGAGATGGTTCTCTATAAAAAAACCTGCATTTATAACTGAATGTAACTGCATTCTGATAGTCACACACTGTGTGGGATCATGTTACATTCCAGTTATATTTCTTCTTACTTCTGATTCATATAGCCTTAGAATATATAAGTGAAATAAGGAAATTCTTGTTCAGTTATATATTATCAGGTAATAACAATAGATTTATTACTTTTTAGGACAAATATGTTCAATAATCCAGAAGTAATGGAAGCTTTTTCTTTCTTTTCTTAAAACAAATATATTATTACCTAACTAGTTCCTAGAATTATGTTTTTGTTTATTCTAATCTGAAGCAATACAACCTCAATTTTATGAGTTAACATATCTAAACAGTTACATATGAATAAAATATGTAATTGTTTACTCTAAAAGGGTTAAAATCCCAAAATAATTCAAACTATCTTCATCAATACCAAAGTTATTAACAGTACCTTTCTAACTGAATTATTTAGCCTAGGGCAAGACTAACCATATACAACCACCCTGGAATAAATAATTTCAACAAAAACTATATTCTGCACTCCAATTAATGAAACATCATTTTGATGTATTTTGACATAGCACTTCTCTCCTGTAAGCGGAAGATCCGTGTACCCCCATTAGCCCTCCTCATTCTCCCAACCATATTATGTGGGAGTGTGACGAAGGCACTTATTCCCCTGAGAGAGATATTTATTCTCTTTCACGGGTAAATTGTGATTACTTGCAAAAAATAATTTATACAATGTATCATCTAATCTCATATGTTTTTTGTTTACTCTTTACTCCAGAATTTACTGGTTTCTTTTCTATCTATTCATCTCTTCAGTCCACACAGGTTGATCTGCGCAGTCAGCTCTGCATAACAAAAAGTAAGTCAAAACTATTTGATCTGTTGCCATGGCACCACTAAATATACTTTCCCTGAATGTTCAGGGAATAAATGTCCCTCAAAAAAGGACCAAAGCCTTCCGTACTTTCCATAACAAGAAGGCTCACATAGTATGCCTCCAAGAAACACACTTCACCAAAGATTCTACTCCAAAATATATTTCTCCTTTTTATCAACAAATTTACACAGCTTCTGCCTGTACCAAGCAAAGGGGAACTCTAATTGCATTTCACCGATCCACACCATTCACCTTATCATCAGAAATTAAAGACCCAGAAGGTAGATACCTGATACTCATGGGTTATATAATGGATACAGCAATCACGGTGATTTCCTACTACGCTCCTAACAAACAACCTACACCATTCCTCTCACATATATTACAAGTGATTAATACACACAAAATAGGAACAGTGATAATGTGTGGGGATTCGAACCAGGTCCTCCTCCCATTTCTAGATAAATCACCTTTTACACCATCCAAAATAACCTCTAGATTACCTTTTTCTCAACTTCTTTCCAAATACAATCTGGTAGATTCGTGGAGAGAAAGTAACCCAATGAAAAAGAAATTCACTTATTTCTCGCACCCTCATCAAACCTTCACCAGAATAGATCATATTTTTCTAACAATAGGAATGATACCAGAAATTATTGCATCAGGTATAATTCTGATTCCGTGGTCTGACCATAATGCAGTATACACTACTATAGCCTCAGCCATACCAAAAGCGCATGACCCAACGTGGTACTTACCGGACATAATGCTCAAACACCCACTACATCAGATGGCCATTGAACAAGCTTTAAAGGAATACATATCAATTAATAATACAACAGACATCTCCCCAATAACACTGTGGGAAGCTCATAAGCCTGTCTTGCGTGGTACAATACAAAGACAAATGACACTATTTAAACGGGAACGCAAAAATCTAGCAAAAAAACTAGAACTCAATTTTAATGCAGCCTACATATCATTTCAAGATAATCCATCTCAGAGTACAAAATCTCATCTGGAAAAATCTAGATTGGAATACGATCTATTTCTCACTGAGTCAGTTGATAAATCCCTCAAACGCTCCATACACAATTTCTACATGAATACAAACAAACCAGGTACATATTTGGCTCGGGCATTAAATTCAACTAACAAATCTTTCAAACCAATACGTTTGAAATTATCAAAAAATGTTTACACTTGTAATCCAGTTAAAATAGTCCATAAATTTCACTCACATCTCGCAACTTTATACAAGACAAACAATGAATTTAATCCTACAGAGGCTGAATCCTTCTTCTCAAAAATAACCTTACCTGAGTTATCTCAGAATCAAAAAAGCAGTTTGGATGAGCCTATAACTATAGATGAAGTTGCTAACGCCATAAAAGACCTAAAACTTAACAAAAGACCAGGCCCAGACGGCTACTCGGCTTTATACTATAAAACATTCTCAGAAATACTCTCTCCCATTCTCACTGAAACTTTTAACAAACTTCTAGATGGACATTCTTTTCGGCAAGAAACACTAATGGCAATTGTTTGTATGATCCCAAAACCCCTTTCTGATGATACTTCCTGTGTGAATTATCGGCCTATCTCTCTGTTAAACCTTGATATTAAATTATTAGCAAAAATAATAGCAAAACGCCTCAATAGCATTATAGGAAAATTAATACATAGAGATCAAGTAGGCTTCATGCCAAATAGACAGGCAGGCGATAATATACGCAGGGCAGTGTTATTGGCACATATTGCTAAAAAAACGGAAAATCCCTTTATGTTTTCTATCTCTCGATATTAAGAGGGCATTTGACACAGTATCCTGGCAATATATGCAATATTCATTACAAAAATGGGGTTTTGGACCCCACTTTTTAACATGGATCAAAGCATTATATAATAAACCCAAAGCCTATATAAAATATGCTGGATACAAATCTGAAGCCTTTAATATCGAAAGAGGTACCCGACAGGGTTGCCCATTATCTCCCTTATTATTTGCCCTTATACTCGAACCCATGGCCCAATACATCAGAACAAACCAAACTATAACTGGCATTGAAGTAGGAGGTATTACACACAAATTATGTATATTTGCAGACGATATATTACTTTTTCTATCATCACCACAGGTCTCTGGTCCTAACTTAATACCAGCTCTTGATGGATTTTCTGCCCTATCCTGCCTTATGATTAATCCTAAGAAATGCCTAGTGCTTAATATTTCACTCACAAACATAGAATTGATCCCGGCTAGGGCTGCACTCCCATTCACATGGGCAGAAAAATCAATCCCATATCTTGGAATTCATTTAACAGCATCTCATTCTGACTTATTCTCAACCAATTATCCTCCTGTATTAAGACAGATCACAAATCTAATAAAACAATGGTCGCAACTTCCTTTATCCTGGATAGGGAAGATTAATGCAATCAAAATGACTATTCTACCCAAATTGCTTTATCTATTCAGAGTCCTCCCTATTCCAATTCCTTCCTATTTTTTGAGAATAGTACAAAAAAGAGCAACTTCGTTTATGTGGGGCTCTTCTAAACCACGTATACCTATACACACACTACATCTTCCCAAAAATAAAGGAGGCCTGGGATACCCTAATTTTACTAACTACTGCAGAGCAGCACATTTGGCCAGTCTGTCCAAATACCATGCAAAACAGGAAATCCCATTATGGGTATTTATAGAGGCTTCAGAAAATGACCCTCTATTAATATCAAATTTATTATGGCTTGATCCTAAAGACCGCTTTAAAATTCATAATCCCATAACTAAACACTTCTTATCTCTCTGGGATAAACTAAAAACCAAATATCAGTTACAATCTCCACACAATCCTCTCCTTTCTTTTATCAGAAATCCGGCCTTTTATCCGGCATGGATCTACCCAAATTCTTTTAAAGCTTGGACAACATCAGGCATTCAGACACTAAATGACTTCATAGCATCTAAATCATTCCTTTCATTCCCATCGCTTAGAGAAAAATATGATCTACCAAACTCTGAGATATTTAGATATCTCCCAATCAAAAATTTCTATACACCATTCCTAAAGGGGGATACACCATTATCCCAATTATCCATTTTTGAAT
Organism: Aquarana catesbeiana; assembly: GCF_042186555.1. NCBI lineage: Eukaryota > Metazoa > Chordata > Amphibia > Anura > Ranidae > Aquarana > Aquarana catesbeiana. The sequence continues at coordinate 141,161,212 of NC_133335.1, read as the reverse complement.
CAATCTGTACAAAAGATCCATTTGCTAAAGGTACAATTTCATCACTTTATAATCAATTATATGGAGTAGCAAATCTTAATAGACCCTCTTACGTTCAGAGGTGGGAGGAGGACCTGGGACGAACTTTAGAAGACACGGACTGGTCTAACATATGGCTCACATCTAAGTCATCTTCCCCCAACATCTTAGCACTGGAGACAAATTATAAAGTCCTAACTCGCTGGTACCTTGTACCCGCTAGAGTGGCAAAATATTCACCTAATACCTCAGCTCTTTGTTTTCGAGGATGCCCAGAAATAGGCACATATTTACACATATGGTGGACGTGCCCAGTAATCCAAACCTTCTGGAAGGAAGTCTTCGTGATTGCATCTAAAATATTTAAAAAAATAATACAACCAGATCCATATTTAACTTTACTTAATCTAAAACCGGAATGGTTAACACTCTCTCAATTCAAACTTATGATCCAACTAATAACGGCTGCAAAACAAACAGTGGCCAAGGCATGGAAATCTTCTACATTGGTACTAGCAGAAACAATTCACAGAATGAATAATACAATGTCCCATGCTAAGATGGTAGCCATCAATCAAAACCAAATTCCAAAATTTGAAAAACTTTGGCATCCTTGGATAAAACAACAGTTCCTGTCAAACTTCAATGACTCTGTCCTGTTGCCATGGTAACAGATTAAATGACTTACAGAGACACCCATTCTAAGGCTTCAAAGAGAACTAAAAAGAATAATAAACTGACGAGCGGGACAACCTTGTGGACCATACCTCTACCTTTCAACCCTTTTTCTTCTTTCTCTTTCCTTTTCTCCACCTTACGATTAAAGCTCATTATCAGAATTTATTTGACCTATATACACTCTACTTGTAAACAATATGTATAGTAGGTATAAATCATTTAAATACCTACAAAAGTAACTAAGGAAATGATATATATCTTTAATTTAGGTTTACGTGAACCCAATGTTTAATATTTGAAATTTCATGATATTTACCTATATAAACCCTACTGTAAAACAACGAGCTTACTTTATAGATCCTTGTAAACTTACTTTATGTATCTTTATAACATTGTATACTCAATAAACTTCTTTTGACAAGAAAAAAGAGAGAGGCTAGGAATGAAACTGCTAAAGAGTTACAAGAGTGTAAAACTCGGCTAGCCGAAAAAGATCATGGCATTCTATGTTTGAAAGCACAGGCAATGGATAAAGTGCACAGCCATTGTTGTGCTAACAAGGATACGCATCCCTTTATAACACAGGAGCAAGGAGACAGGATGCTAGGGGAACAGCAGCCAGCATGTTAGGCTGACAAATCCTGAAGAGTCCCCAAATCAGACTTCTTCTCTCTTTACTCCTGCATCAGAAAGGACTGGGCAAGGAATAGGTACTAGAATGCCCCGTACACACGGTCGGACATTGATCGGACATTCCGACAACAAAATCCTAGGATTTTTTCCGACGGATGTTGGCTCAAACTTGTCTTGCATACACACGGTCACACAAAGTTGTCAGAAAATCCGATCATTCTGAACGCGGTGACGTAAAACACGTACGTCGGGACTATAAACAGGGCAGTAGCCAATAGCTTACATCTCTTTATTTATTCTGAGCATGCGTGGCACTTTGTGCATCGGATTTGTGTACACACGATCGGAAATTCCGACAACAGATTTTGTTGTATTCTATAGCTTGCTCTCAAACTTTGTGTGTCGGAAAATCCGATGGAAAATGTGTGATGGAGCCTACACACGGACGGAATTTCCGACAACAAGGTCCTATCACACATTTTCCGTCGGAAAATCCGACCGTGTGTACGGGGCATAAGAAGGGAGGGTAGCACCCAATGTTTTACATTTTTGTGTGGAGCTACAGTTACATAGTAGGTAAAGCTGAACAAAGACAATAGTCCATCCAGTTCAACCTGTGTAGGTGCACCTGTGTCGGTGTCTATAATTGTTCCCCATATCCCTATACGTTTAGTTTTGTTGCCCTTCTTTTGACTCTCTCCAGTTCCAGCACATCCCTTCTGAGGACTGGTGACCAGAACTGGACAGAATACTTGAGATGTGGCCTAACCAGAGTTTTATAAAGTGACAGGATTATCGTTTTATATGTGGCGTATATCCCTTTTCTTTATGCGTGCTATTATTTTTCCGACTCTGGTAGCTGCAGCTTGACATTGCATGCTATTGCTAAATCTGTCATCTACTAGGACCCCCAGATCTTTCTCCATCCTTGATTCCCCCAGCGATTCTCCCCCTAGTGAGTAGTTTGCCTTTGTTTTTTGCCCCTCAGTGCATTACTTTACATTTCTCCACATTAAACCTCATCTGCCATGTAGCCCACTCCAATATTTTGTTCAGGTCTTTCTGTAAAATTTCCATATCCTTATGTGACGTCATTGCCCTGCTTACCTTTGTGTTGTCCACAAAAACTGTAAAACGTGTAGTCCGTGTCTCTCCTACGGGTAAAGCCTGAGTGGGATGTAGGATCAGGACCTGAAATGGTGGATCCTCTACTCCAACATATGTTTGGCTGGGTTGGCATCTTCAGGAAGTGATGTCACACTGCTCCTAGCTTGCTTATAAGTGAATGGGAAGGATACTATTGGTGAGAGCCCTCCAAAATGGAGGAGAAGACAGATATATGATGCAAAATCTCCCTCTTGGGGATGCCGACTTGCACACACTGCCCCACCATACAATGTAAACCAGCCCTAAATCACAATTAGTATACTAAAAAGTATTTATAAAACATTATTAACATCACAAAATGATCAAATAATACAAAAATCCATAATAGCTAAAATCCTAACATATTATAAAAGAACAATACAAAACAGCACCATCTAGTAGCCAAAAAGTGTGTGTATATGTATATGTATATATGTGTGTGTATGTGTGTGTATATATATATATATATATATATATATATATATATTCAAATATTATAAAAAATAGGTTAAAAAAATATGTATGTATATACAAACTAAATAAACTAGAAAAACTAGAGAACCAGAGAAAAGAAAATTTCTTGTGGAGGCTCTCAACATGGCAATGAATAATAATTATTGTTGGCATGCGGGAGACTTCTACAACACAATTTGAGGGATGGCTATGGGGGCTAGTTATGCTCCAATCATTGCAAATATATTTTTAAATAAATGGGAGGAGGAATGCATCTTTATCAACCAATGGCCCCAACTACAAATGTACCGACGATACATAGATGATATTTTCATTGTGTGGGAGGGTCCACAAGAGGAATTGGAAAGGTTCTTATCAAGCATAAACTGTAATGATTGTCAAATCAAGTTTACCAGCACTTGGCATCAATCAATGGATCTTGAAATCTTTAAGGTGGGTTCTGGTCTAGCGACTCAAACCCACTTTAAAGAGTCTGATCGGAATGGCTATATCTCCACTCATAGTTGCCTCCAACCTAATTGGGTGTGGGTAATTCTGAAAGGCCAATTCCTCCGAATTAAGAGAAATTGTGCAGGTGAAGAGGACTTTATGGTTCAGACTGATATGCTTATCGTCAGGTTTGTAGAAAAGGGATATAACAAAAGGCAATTGGAAGCCATGAGGGAACAAGTTAAACAAATTGGTTGTATAACTCTTTTGGAACCCAAAGAAAAAAGTCCAGCACGAAATCAATCTGACTTTGCCTTTGTATCGGTCTTCAATCTCAAATACAAGGAAGTTGAAAGGATTATCAAAACTCATTGGTCTTTATTGCGAAAGGATCCTACTTTACAAAAGATTCTTCCTAGTAAACCAAAGTTTATATACAGGAGAGCTCCAGGGTTGCGCAATAAGTTATCCAAAAATTTTTATCTCGCCTCCTAAGAGACCCCCTACCTTTTTGGATTGCACAGGATTCTTTAAATGCAAGAGATGCAAAGCATGCAGAATCACCAGGGGTAAAACCAGGAAGGCTACCAGTTTTTCATCCGTGGTTATGGGGGGTGAATAGGAGTTTCTTCAGTTCATTACCTGTGACACGAGATATGTCACTTACCTTTTGATGTGCCCCTGCAATTTCCAATATGTTGGCAGAAACCACTAGAACCATGGCTATAAGGGTGGGGGAGCATATAGATAATATTAAAAAAGGGTTCAAACATTATAGTGTGTCCAACCATTTCAGGTTGGTACACAAAAAAGACCCCTCCCTACTCAGGTTCTGGGGTATTGACAGAGTTCGCCACCATTGGAGAGGTACAGACATGAAAAAGAAGGTGTCCCAGCTGGAGACGCAATGGATATATAGACTTCAATCTTTACAGCCTAGGGGATTAAATATTGACATTGATCTTAAGTGGTCTTTGCTAGCACAGATCTTTGCCCCCTCCATCCCCCAAACCATCCAGCGTAAAAATGTACCCCTTCTAACACAAATCCTCCTCAAATTTCCCCTCCAAGTACACATCCCCCCCCCCACACACACACACCCTCCAAAAAATTCTCCTAGCACAAATATCACTCCAATCACCCCTCTTAGCACAAATCCCCTTCCCCTCCTCTACAATATCACCACTTCTAGCACAAACCCCAAAATCACCACACCAAGCACAAATGCTCTACCTCCATTCCCCCTCCCAACATTAATCCTCCTGAAACATTACTCCTAGCGCACGCACACACACACACACACATAAAATTTCCCCTCTTAGAACAATACTTACCCCCTGCCACCCCCCAAATTCCCCCGCCCAACACAAATACCCTCCCCTCTCAATCTCCTTGCAGTGCACCCCCCCACCTCACATGATACTATAGTGCCCAGGGCAGCCGTCCCTTCTACCCACCCCTTTTCCTGGCCCTGCTTACAACACACAGCTCTGCCTGAAGTGCTCTAGGTTTTTCTTTCTCCAGTACGTTGCTGGGGGGAAATGCTGTTTTGCACAATTGTGTCTCATTTTCAGCTCAATGTAAAAGATTTTAAATCAATTTCATCCTTTCAGCAAAGACTATCTTGTCTCCAAACTGCTTCATGGTGTCCATAAACAATGCAGTTTACTACATACATCTGTGTGTAGGCAGGGTAGGGTTGACTCGTTGGGTGCCAAATTTGGGTCACATGAGAGGACTACCCTCTCACTACACATGAGAGGACTATAGCTTTACTTAGAAAAGTGCAAAGACATCTCAGAGTCAAAGATGTAAGAACAATATTTCCCCTACATCCTGTAAGGAAAGGTTTGCAAATAACTTCTGTGCGGAGTATAATACATGCTCCCTCTCGTGCTCACAGGAATTGGGCACTAGTTAATGTAGTGGTCCCCAACCTTTTTGGCACCGGTTGCGTGGAAGAAAATTGTGCCAAGGCCCGGGGGGGTGCACGCATGTGCGCGAGGGTAAGCCATTTTTTGCGGGAAATTTATCAGGTAATAGCTGGTGTTCAGGTGTTTCAGTCATCATGGCACCATGATTGGTATGGTGTCAGAATGATTGAAGCACATTATTTCTTATATTACATTGTAATATAAATTAAATAGTTCAACTCTCCTTAATGCAGAATCAGTGGGAGCCCCGAGTGTGTCACTTGCCACGTTGCCTGCCACCAGATGCAGCTTGTCACTTTCCACGTCGCCTGCCACCAGATGAGGAATGTCACTTGCCATGCTGCCTGCCACCAGATGAGGAATGTCACTTGCCACGCTGCCTGCCACCAGATAAGGAATGTCACTTGCCACGCTGCCTGCCACCAGATGAGGAATGGCACTTGCCACGTCCCCTGCCACCAGATGAGGAATGCCACTTGCCACGCTGCCTGCCATGAGATGAGGAATGTCACTTGCCATGCTGCCTACCACCAGATGAGGAATGCCACTTGCCACATCACCTGCCAATGCTACCAGATGTGGATTGTCACTGCATTGGTGGCACTGGTTCATTTAGCACAGAGGCAGACCTCTGTGCAGTGGTCGTTCTTGAGTGAGGGCAGGAGAGCAGTGATGCAGGGTGGGCGGTGAGAGATGATGTCATCTCTCTGCTCCCCACCGCACCTCCAACATTCCATGCGCTGTGAGGGAAGAAGAGCGGTAATGCCAGGCAGGTAGAGAGATGTCATCTCTGCTCGCCAGCACACTTCTCTCATCTGCCCACCTTCCTGCCTCTCTGATCCACCAGGTTCTCTCACCCGCCCGCCTGCCTGCCTTCCATAGTCATGCTGCCTACCGTGGCCCGGCTGCAGAGACGCTATGGCCTCTTGTATGGTGTACCTGTGGTGGGATGGAATCCTCTGATGAGGTGCACAACTGGGAGATGACTGTCAAGTTTCAAAATTTCCACCTGCTTCATGTAAATGTGCCGTCCTGTATCTTAATACTTGTAGAGCCTGTGGAACTGCCTTTATTCATTTCATTTGACAAAGTTCCACATGTGTTCAGGCACCAGCATCTTTTCCCAAATGTCTCTACTGTAAATCTTTGGTCTTTCTTCCTCCAGCCATAGATACAACTGTTCAGGGACATAGGGGAATATGATCCCATACCAGAAGCCTACATATCTTTACATGTACCGCTGGAGTTGAGCAAGATGGGTGATCTGGGCTTTATAATGTAGTGAACCCTGCAGCAGATAAGCACAGAGTGGCCAGAAAGTGCCCCGTGCATTCTATTAGGGCCGATGTAACAGCTGGAGGTGCCTGGGGAAAAGGAGGGTGCGCACTAGGGACCTTGCATTTTGGGGATGGTGGCAGTTCCTCGTCTAAGTCAAAGATTTGTCTTTAGCAAGAAATTCCTTTGGCAATTTTCGGGAGTGTGTAGGTTTAGGAACAAGTGGGGTCTCCTGAGGAGGCTTGTCTCCCCACAAAGGTGCTTGAGCATGGCCGTAAGTCCAGGAGTGAATCAGAACTGCCTGGTCCCCCATCTTCATTACCAGAATCTATTACGGGAAAAGGTGGAGTCGTGAACTCCTCAAGGATGGCCTCTACAGGGCAGCTTAATCCTTCCCATGCAAGTGCAGCTGTTGTAGGAGTGCTGCGGGATGGTGGCTCAACCCCGGCTTCTTCAGGGGAGGCCTTCCCTGTAGGCTGGTCATATCTAGGCCATAAGATATTTGCCTGAGGCTCAGAGGTGGATGCATCTTTGGCATCAGGATGACTCCTGTGCAGGTTGCCAGGCTCAATCTCACAGCTGGGTTCCTCTTCCAGCATCTGCTGAAATAGCAGTACACCACAGTTGCTGCAAAAATTCAACCTGCTTACATGCAGTTATCCATCCAATCAGCCTGTCAGGATGGGCATTGCAGCAAACAAGATAACACCTCTGGACGGACTTCTGTACACAGGCTAAAACATATTCCCTTTCATGTTCGCAAGAATTTTACTTTGATTAATAAATATGCGCATATGCGAATTTGTGCGCACATAGGGCGTTGTGCATTCTCTTGCGCGCTGGTGTTTACGTGAATCTGATACAGATGCTGGCGCCAAAAGGTAGCCAAAAGAGCTAATTAAACTCTGTCATGCTCAGGATTAGTGCTTCTTTGTCTTCAGCCTCCTTCTAGGTTGGACTTGTCTCCTGACCCCCGCTTCTGTCTGCTCCATTGACTCCTGCTTCACTGATCGGTTCCAGGCTACCTGGCTTGTTCGCGGACCACACTCCTGGTCATGACCCAGTCTGCCTGCCTCTGCTACTCTATCCTCTATTCCAGCAGGACAATGGGCCCAAATCTTTATTGCCTTCCGTTTTGCTTCTGAAAGACATGGGAAAGAGGTCCAGCTTACGTTGAGCAACTAATTCACATGCCTCTTCAATTAATGATGGTACAATTATGGTGAAGAGAAATAAACAAATCTCTCTAATGTTCTCTTTACAGTGTTTCTTAGACTGAAACAAGTGCAAGTGCTTGGCGTATACATCTAGGAGAAAATTTTGTTCAAGGTACTTGGCTCAAGAATACCCAATCACAAAACATTTTGCTTGGATGATGTAAGTCAGCAGATCTTCAGCTCATTCACTAAGCACTGGGGTGAATTCCCTTGGAAAGAGTACAGCCTATTTGTCATTAGTAAATCAACCCCCTAGCCAGTCTTATAGTAATGGGGATGGCCCATTGCCACTGTTTGTATTGACTACACATTGTACACCATAGGCATAGAACAACATTGACGAACAGGCTATCAACACTAAAGTAACACATCATGATGGGAAACACTCTCAAACCACGCATCATTATTGAATGATGCATCATTATTAAATATCACACATGTTCATGATGTACTATAGAGTGGATGCACCTCCATTTGTGGTCCCGCTGCATGGGTTGTACACTCCGGCACCATATTTCTATACCAAAAAAAAAATTTGTACATCAAAAATAAGAGAAACAATTTTAAGCATTCTTGCTCACTTGCTTCAGCCAAGCTTTGTGTACTGCATCTCAATATTTACAATATATAGTATCTGAGTATATATTAAAAAAAAAAAAAAAAAACTTAGGGCAGTCTTTGCTGCTTATCCTTAATGAGTAATGTAACAATAATATATACAGTATTAAAATATTATCATTATATTATTATATTATGAGCCACGATCCAATGAGGCAGCTCCCGTACATTGCAGCCTTTCTCCTGGGTTTAGGGCCCACATGTGTGCGCCCCCTGCCAACCCATGCTGTGATTGGATACAGCATGAGTATGGCAGCTGATTTTGGCTGAAGTGAACTGATCGGCTGTGACCAATCACACACAGAGTTCTGTAAACAACGATCTGGTTGTTTCTTTGCAGGGAGAAAAAACAGATACATATATAGATATATAGATAATAAAGTAAAAGCAGTACATATTAAACATATTACACATTGTTAGGCACACAGTTAACTCTTTGATTGCTCTAGATGTTAAACCCTTCCCAGCAAGTGTCATTGGCACAGTGACAGTGTACAGTTTATCACGGTATTAGTGTGGCTATTGATTTCTGTGTCAGTTAGTCAGCTAGTGTACCTCCCAGCCAGCATCAGCTAGTGGCAGATTGCTCACCACACTATCACAGTCCCACTATAAGTTACTAATCACTGCCATTACCAGTATAGTGTCATAGCTGCGTAAATTCAAGTATAAATACCATAGTTTGTAGAAGCTATAACTTTTGCACAAACCAATTAACATACACTTGACGGAGGGGCAGTGCAGCTCTCAATGTCATATGACGTCCCAGAACAGCAGCTCTCGCATGCTCGCGGCGGAGTGCAGCGTGGCAGTCGTGGCCACGCTGTGTTGCTAGGACATGGCGTAACCCCAAACTCTGTAAAGAGCTGCGCCCGTGGCTCTTTTACCATGCGATTGGCTGGTCACATGTAAACATGGAGATGCTGGTAATCGGCTCTCATTGCCTCACACTGACAGAGTGTATGGCGAGGAGATCCGATTAGCGGCAACTCCTCACAGGGGACATAAAAACATGTAATCAGGGTACTGATTATCAGTGCCCTGATTGCAATAACACGCCGCCAGGGCCAGCAATCAGTGCCCACCAGTGCCAGCAATCTGTGCACATAAGTGCCACCAATCAGTGACCATTAGTGATGCCAGTCAGTGTTGGCTATCAGTGCTGCCCATCAGTGCCCATTATTGATGCCCATCAATGCCCATCAGTGCCACCCATCAATGTCCATCAGTGCCGCCCAACAGTGCCCATCTGTGCTGCTTATCAGTGCCACCCATCAGTGCTGCCTATCAGTGCTCATCAGTGCCACCCATCAGTGCTGCCTATCAGTGCCCATCAGTGCCACATATCAGTGTCCATAAGTGCAACATGTAGTTATAGTATCTCACAAAAGCGAGTACACCCTTCACATTTTTGTAAATATTTTATGACATCATTTCATGTGACAACACTGAAGAAATGACACTTTGCTACATTGTAAAACAGTGAGTGTACACCTTGTATAACTGTGTAAATTTGCTGTCCCCTCAAAATAACTCAACACATAGCCATTAATGTCTAAACCACTGGCAACAAAAGTGAGTACACCCCTAAGTGAAAATGTCCAAATTGGGCCATTTTCCCAATTCTCGTTAGTGTTACAAGGTCTCAGGTGTGAATGGTGAGCAGGTGTGTTAAATTTGGTGTTATCGCTCTCACTCTCTCATACTGGTCACTGGAAGTTCAACATAGCACCTCATGGCAAAGAGCTCTGAGGATCTGAAAAAAAGAATTGTTGCTCTACATACAGATGGCCTAGGCTATAAGAAGATTGCCAAGACCCTGAAATTAAGCTTCAGCACGGTGGCCAAGACCATACAGCAGTTTAACAGGACAGGCTCCACACAAAACAGTTAGTGGACTACTGAACTAACAGATGGGCCAAACAGGCATTCACCACTCTCAGTGGTCATGGATGATACGAGTGCAGGAGTACCTTAGGACGTCACTGCAGCCACCTTATCTACCAATGTTTTACTATGACCTTTATTACACCATTCAACCCAGCACTAGGGTTATAGTGCTAGAAATGTGAGTACCTGCCTTTTTAAATAAAGGAAGTTATTTTAGCTACACAGAGTGCACTATATATATTTTTTACATTACATGATACCACGGCTGAAAAATTGAGAACAACCGAGTGCGGTCCTTTAAAGTGGTGTGATTGCTTACCTCATCCATCTACCTATTCAAGCATCCATCCATGACCACTGAGAGTGGTGAATGCCTGTTTGACCCATCTGTTAGTTCAGGGGACCACCAACTGAGGTGAGCTTTTCGGCTAGCTGGTGGTGGAATCAGGGATTGCGTTGCACTTTATGAACATTTGTGGGCACCCTTACCACTGCAGAGGAGACTGCTTCCTGTCAACTCTTTTTCTTCACATTTCCTTCATTAAAGGGGACTTTCTATGATTTTATGCCATGAGCAATGTGTTATGCCCCATACACACGGTCGGACTTTGTTCGGACATTCCGACAACAAAATCCTAGGATTTTTTCCGACGGATGTTGGCTCAAACTTGTCTTGCATACACACGGTCACACAAAGTTGTCGGAAAATCCGATCGTTCTAAACGCGGTGACGTAAAACACGTACGTCGGGACTATAAACAGGGCAGTGGCCAATAGCTTTCATCTCTTTATTTATTCTGAGCATGCGTGGCACTTTGTCCGTCGGATTTGTGTACACACGTTCGGAATTTCTGACAACAAATTTTGTTGTCGGAAAATTTTATCTCCTGCTCTCCAACTTTGTGTGTCGGAAAATCCGATGGAAAATGTCCGATGGAGCCCACACATGGTCGGAATTTCCGACAACACACTCCGATTGGACATTTTCCATCGGAAAATCCGACCGTGTGTACGGGGCATTAGTCTGCCGGTTGCATTTATAGCGCTGCACTGTTATTTTATCTAGTACTTGCAAAGGGTTTTTATATGTTTACCTTTAGTGTTCAGCTGCTTGTATCTTACAGTTAGGTCATTTATTGATTTTGCGCTGACTGAATTCCCGTTTTCCACTCAAAACAGGCTTTGCCATGGTCGACCAAAGCAGTTGAGTGCACGTGCTCAGCGTCAAAGCCAGAGGTTGTCTTTGGGAAATAGATGTATGAGTGCTGCCAGCATTGCTGCAGAGGTTGAAGGGGTGGGGGTCAGACTGTCAGTGCTCAGACTATACGCCGCACACTGCATGAAATTGGTCTGCATGGTTGTCATCCCCGAAGGAAGCCTCTTCAAAAGATGATGCACAAGAAAGCCTGCAAAAAGTTTGCTGAAGACAAGCAGACTAAGGATGGATTATTGGAACCATGTCCTATGGTCTGATGAGACCAAGATAAACTTATTTGGTTCTGATGGTGTCAAGAGTGTGTGGCGGCAACAAGGTGAGGAGTACAAAGACAAGTGTGTCTTGCCTACAGTCAAGCATGGTGGTGGGAGTGTCATGGTCTGGGGCTGCATGAGTGCTGCCAGCACTGGGGAACTACAGTTCCCCAGTGCTGGCAACCCAGTGCAGGGAACCATGAATGCCAACGTGTACTGTGACATAATGAAGCAGAGCATGATCCCCTCCCTTCGGAGACTGGGCCGCAGGGCAGTATTTCAACATGATAACGACCAAAACACACCTCCAAGATGACTACTGCCTTACTAAAGAAGCTGAGGGTAAATGTGATGAACTGGCCTAGCATATCTCCAGACTTAAACCTTATTGAAATCCGTGGGGCGTCCTCAAATGGAAGGTGGAGGAGCGCAAGGTCTCCAACATCTACCAGCTCTGTGATGTCATCATGGAAGAGTGGAAGAGGACTCCAGTGGAAACCTGTGAAGCTCTGGTGAACTCAGTGCCGGACAGGCCTACCGGGATACCGGGACATATACCGGTAGGCTGCCTGCCCTGGGGCCACTTTGAGCTACGCTGTGGCTGCAGCGTAGCTCAAAGCAGAGTCCCGCTGTGTCATGGAGCTCAATGTGAAAGGTTTAGTCGCGCTATGACAAAAGTCCCGCTGTCCTCCTAGACCAGCTCATGTGATAGACGCAGTGTTCTATTTATCACACGAGCTGGTCTAGGAGGAGGGCCGGACTTTTGTCACAGCGCGACTAAACCTTTCACACTAAGCTCTGTGACACAGCCTCTGACCATCTCCTGTACTATGCCTGCAGCTTCTAACCATCTCTTGTACCATGTCCGCAACCTCTGACCTTCCCTTGTCTTATATCATGTCTGCAGTCTCTGAGGGAGTCTGGAGAGGAGTCAAGAATGGGAGCACCGCCGGGATGGGGGTCATGGGAGAAGTCAGACATGTGTGGACTGTGGAGAGGAGACTATAGGATAAAACCAGAGTCACCAAGCTGGAGCTAACTAACTGAGCTCTGCATGGTGCACCTGAGAGGAGGTCAGTGACAGCACCACCGGGCCAGTCTGGGGGGGGTCACTGATGTAAGGGGGAAGTGAATACAGTAATGTAAAGGGGCACTGACAGGGCTTTTTTTCAGTGGGGATGTGGGGGAACGCAGTTCCGGTACCTCCAGCACCTCCAGCACTGACTGTATGTAATGATAAGGGGGGCTGTGGTGTGCTGCAGGGTCTATTGATGCTGGCTGCTGAGGGATCTATTCTACCTGGAGGGGATCTATTTTTGAAGGGGGGTCTATTCTTACTGGTGGGGGACCTATTGTTGCTTGGGGTGAGTCTTATATCGCTGAGGGGTCAGTTATGGCTGGGAGAGATCTACTGTTGAGGGAGGGGACTATTATTGCTGTCTGCTGGACAGACTATTGATGCTGGCTGTGAGGAGCTCTGTTGTTGCTGCTGGGGGATTTTGTTTCAGGTGGCCCATTGTTAATGTTGGGATCTATTGTTGCTAGAGGGGGCTTTATTGTTACTGGCTACAGGGGATCTATTTTACTGCTTTTCTTGTAATCATTAACAAATTCCATAGAAATTACTTATCACCACAAAATGATACTTGGTTCTGTATTCTCTAAAAGGGCAGTAATGGGAGGTAGGTAGAGGGTGCTCAGAGGTGGGTAGAGGTGGAGAAAATGGGTGACTCAGAAAGGGGGAGTTCCTGCACCTATTCACTGAGAAAAAAAGCCCTGGGCACTGATATAAAGATTTCCCCCCTATATCAGTACCCCCCCTTACCTTAGTGTATTCTTTCTGTGGAAGGTGGTCTCTGGTCACTAGAGCCCCCCCACACACACACACACACATTCCCAGAGTCCCAGTTATCCCCTTGATGATTTCTCTACTTTTACTACTTTTAACTGAAATGTTCTGTTATATATATATATATATATATATATATATATATATATATATATATATATATATACACATACAGTATATATATATAAAGCCCCATGTGCTTTTATATCTGTCTTATCTATATATAATACGCTCTTCAAATGTGCTTTAAAATGTATGGTTTTCCCTTTTATGAACAAGAAAATAATGACGCTGTTTGTTGGGCTGGAATAATAATGCTATGGGGCTGGTATGAAATTATTTCCAGGGCTGGTTTTTATTATCAGTCTGGCCCTGGGTGAACTCCATGCCCAAGAGGGTTAAGGCAGTGCTGGAAAATAATGGTGGCCACACAAAATATTGACACTTTTTGGACATTTTCACTTAGGGGTGTACTCACTTTTGTTGCCAGCAGTTTAGACATTAATGGCTGTGTGTTGAGGTATTTTGACTCACTACTTCACACTCACTACTTTACATTGTAGCACAGTGTAATTTCTTCAGTGTTGTCGCATGAAAAGATATAATAAAATATTTACAAGAATGTGAGGGGTGTACTCACTTTTGTGAGATACTGTACATAGTTACATAGTAGGTGAGGCTGAAAAAAGACACAAGTCCATCAACCTATGTGTGTGATTTTATGTCAGTATTACATTGTATATCCCTGTATGTTGTGGTCGTTCAAGTGCTTACCCAATAGTTTTTTGAAACTATTGATGCTCCCCACTGATACCACCACCTGTGGAAGGGAATTCCACATCCTTGCCAATCTTACTGTAGAGAACCCTCTACGTAGTTTAAGGTTAAACCTCTTTCCTTCTAATTTTAATGAGTCGCCACGTGTCTTGTTAAACTCCCTTCTACAAAAAAGTTTTATCCCTATTGTGGGGTCACCAGTACGGTATCTATAAATTGAAATCATATCCCCTCTCAAGCATCTCTTCTCCAGAGAGAAAAAGTTCAGTGCTTGCAACCTTTCCTCATAACTAATATCCTCCAGACCCTTTATTAGCTTAGTTGTCCTTCTTTGTACTCGCTCCATTTCCAGTACATCCTTCCTGAGGACTGGTGCCCAGAACTGGACAGCATACTCTAGTTGCGGACCAGAGTCTTGTAGAACAGAAGAATTATTGTTTTATCTCTTGAGTGACTTTTTAAGGCATGACATGTCATTGCTGAGCCTATCATCTGCTAGGACCCCCAGGTCCTTTTCCATCCTAAATTCCCCCAGAGGTTCTCCCCCCAGTGTATAGATTGCATTCATATTTTTGCCACCCAAATGCATTATTTTACATTTTTCTACATTGAACCTCATTTGCCATGTAGTTGCCCACCCCATAAAATTTGTTCAGATCCTTTTGCAAGGTTTTCCACATATTGCGGAGAAGTTATTATCCTGCTAATTAGTATCATCCGCAAATACACAGAGGGGGAGCAGTGTCACAGGTGGGGGGACCCCATCCTCCAGGTCATTTAGGAACAAATGAAATATGATTGGTTCCAGCACAGAACCCTGGGGGACCCTACTACTCACCTCTGAGCATTCCTAGTACTCCCCATTTATCACCACCCTCTGAACTCGCCCTTGTAGCCAGTTTTCAATCCATGTACTCACCCTATGGTTCATGCCAACGGACCTTATTTTTTTTACAGTAAACTTTTATGGGGAACTGTGTCAAATGTTTTTGCAAAATCTAGATACACCACGTCTACGGGCCTTCCTTTATCTAAATGGCAACTCACCTCCTCATAGAAGGTTAATAGATTGGTTTGGCAAGAATGATTCTTCGTGAATCCATGCTGATTACTGCTAATGATACCGTTATTATTACTAAAATCTTGTATATAGTCCCTTATCATGTCCTCCAAGAGCTTGCATGCTATTGATGTTAGGCTAACTGGTCTGTAATTCCCAGGGATGTATTTTGGGCCCTTTTTAAATATTGGTGCTACAATGGCTTTTCTTAAATCACCTGATACCATTCCAGTCAGTAGACTGTCAGTAAAAATGAAGTACCCTGGGAGTACCGTCTGATGCAAGCCATCTGGTCCCGGGGATTTATTAATGTTAAATTTCTAAAGTCTAATTTTAATTCTGTCCTCTGTTAACCATGGAGGTGCTTCCTGTGAGTTGTCATAAGGATAAACCCTGCAGTTTTGGTTACTGAAGCCCCCGATCCCTCATGAAGACCGAGGAGAAGAATAAATTCAATACCTTTGCCATCTCCCTATCCTTTGTAACCAGATGCCCTTCCTCATTCTTTATGGGGCCAGTATGGTCTGTCCTCCCTTTTTTACTGTTTACTTAAAGTATTTCTTGGGATCTTTTTTTGCTCTCCTCCGCTATGTGTCTTTCGTGTTCTATCTTAGTCGTCCCAACTGCACTCTTACATTTCTTGTTGCATTCTTTATAATGTCTGAATGCTGATGACGATCCCCCAACCTTGTATTTTTTGAAGGCCTTCTCCTTTGCTTTTATATGCATTTTTACATTGGAGTTAAGCCATCCAGGACTTTTGTTCACTCTTTTAAATTTATTACCCAATGGGATGCATTGGCTAATGCCCTTATTTAATATGCTCTTAAAGCAAACCCATCTCTCCTCCGTGTTCTTTGTTCCTAAGATTTTATCTTAAATTATGCCTTCTAACAAGGTTCGTAGTTTAGGGAAGTTGGCTCTTTTGAAATTCAGTATCTTTGTGCTCCCCTTATGTTTCCTAATTGTGTGATTTATACTGATGCCAATTGACCTGCGATCGCTGTTTCCTAAATTGCCCCGTATTTCCACATCCGTGATCAAGTCTGTATTGTTGGTAATCAGTAGTTCCAGTAATGCTTTATTTCTAGTTGGTGCGTCTATCATCTGAACCATGAAATTCTCCTGCAAGACATTTAGGAACTGGCGAGCCTTCAACTAATGCGTGGTTCCCTCTGCCAAGTCTATGTCTGGATAATTAAAATCCCCCATTATGATAATACTTCCCATCCTTGCTGCTGATCCAACTTGTGATAGGTGATCCGTCTCTCCCTCCTCCCTCAGGTTAAGGGGCCTATAGTATACTCCCCGTAATATTTTCCCCTTAGCTTTATCGCTTTGGAGCTCTACCCATAAGGATTCCACCTCCTCCCTAGCTCCCTTAGAAAAGTCATCTCTCACATTCACTTTTACATTATTCTTGATTATATAGGCATACCCCTGCCCTTTTTTACCCTCTCTGTCCCTGCGATAAAGGGTAAACCTTGAATGGCTGCCAGCCAATCATGAGAGCTGTTGAACCAGGTCTCTGAAATTCCCACAAAATCCAAATCCTCTAGTTCACCCATCTTGCTGTCCCCTCAAAATAACTCAACACACAGCCATTAATGTCTAAACGACTGGCAACAAAAGTGAGTACACCCCTAAGTGAAAATGTCTAAATTGGGCAGAAAGTGTCAATATTTTGTGTGGCAACTATTTATTTTCCAGCACTGCCTTAACCCTGTTGGGCATGGAGTTCACTAGAGCTTCACAGTTTGCCACTGGAGTCCTCTTCCACTCCTCCATGATGACATCACAGAGATGGTGGCTGTTAAAGAACTTGCGCTCCTCCACCTTTCATTTGAGGATGCCCCACAGATGCTCAATAGGGTTTAGGTCTGGAGACATGCTTGGCCAATCCATCACTTTATCCTCAGCTTCATTAGCAAGGCAGTGGTCGTCTTGAAGGTGTGTTTGGGGTTCCTGATCATGTTGGAATACTGCCCTGTGGCCCAATCGCCGAAGGGAGGGGATCATGCTCTGCTTCAGTATGTCACAGTTCATGTTGGCGTTCATGGTTCCCTCAATGAACTGTAGCTCCCCAGTGCCGGCAGCACTTATGCAGCCCCAGACCATGACACTCCCACCACCATGCTTGACTGTAGGCGAGACACACTTGTCTTTGTACTCCTCACCTGGTTGCCACCACACATGCTTGACACCATCTGAATCAAAAAGTTTATCTTGGTCTCATCAGACCACAGGACATGGTTCCAGTAATCCATGTCCTTAGTCTGCTTGTTTTCACCAAACTGATTGCAGGCTTTTTTTTGCATAATCTTTAGAATAGGCTTCCTTCTGGGACAACAGCCATGCAGACCAATTTGATGCAGTGTGGGGTATGGTCTGAGCACTGACAGGCTGACCCCCCACCCCTTCAACTTCTGCAGCAATGCTGGCAGCATTCATACGTCTATTTCAAAGACAACCTCTGGATATGACGCTGAGTACATGCACTTAACTTCTTTGGTCGACTATGGTAAGGCCTGTTCTGAGTTGAACCTGTCCTGTCAACCGCTGTATGGTTTTGGCCACCGTGCTGAAGCTCAGTTTCAGGGTATTGGCAATCTTCTTATGGCCTAAGCCATCTTTATGTAGAGCAACAATTATTTTTTTCAGATCCTCAGATAGTTCTTTGCAATGAGGTTCCATGTTGAACTTCCAGTGACCAGTATGAGAGTAAGAGCGATAACACCAAATGTAACACACCTGCTCCCCATTCACACCTGATACCTTGTAGCACTAACGAGTTACATGGCATCGGGGAGGGAAAATGGCTAATTGGCCCCAATTTGGACATTTTCACTTAGAGATTTACTCACTTTTGTTGCCAGCGGTTTAGATATTAATGGCTGTGTGTTGAGTTATTTTGAGGGGACAGCAAATTTACACTTTTACACAATTTACACTTTTGTGAAATACTGTATGTACTGGTTTTCAGCAGTCTCCTGGCTTAATGGTCCCTTGTACCTAGGAGGACGTTTGCGTATGCTATTTGCGTGTGTCTTGTTTTTAGACTGTCCAGATTCTTACCTGATGGAACATTATTGGTGTATACTATCTTTCTGGGAAAGGCTCTATTGCTATTGAAAAGCGTAATACAGACGATGGTCTTTAAATTATTAAGCATTCATTTAATTATGACTATATTGAATTGTACATACTATTATTACCATCTCAGGTGAGGACAAACTAGGTTCCACCCCTTTTTCATTCTTTAACTGAGTGTGATTCATTTACTGTGTAGTCCTCTCCCCCTTATTTCTGTATTCCTTACATATATATCTTTATACTTATATACATCTATACCATTTATGGATGCCTGTGGTTCCAGTTACAGTCTATATATAAGTCCTTCTGCTATCTAATACCCATGCTGAGAGACTACGATTATTGTTTTACCACTACATTAATGACTTTTGACTTTTATGACTTTAGTACATTGTATTCTCTGTGACTACCCTTTCCTGTTGTTGGCCCACACCTACTCCCTGTGTATTACACATTGTTAGCGATTTTGGTGATGGTCTTGCTCTGTACTTTTTCTACATATAATTTAAAGAGACACATCCACGGTGTGTATCCTATTTTTTTACGCATGCAGTTCTTCTCTCAGTTGGTGGATCTCAGATACAGTCTTACCATTTTGTTTATGAATATTGTTAAAGCATTGTACCTGAGATATCTATCTATCTATCTATCTATCTATCTATCTATCTATCTATCTATCTATCTATCTATCATCTATCTATCTATCTATCTATCTATCTATCTATCTATCTATCTATCTATCTATCTATCTTTGATGTCTCTCTCTATTCTATTTAGATAATTGGAAATAAGCTTCTGAAGAAGTGGTCTCCGTGAAAGTTTTTATAATATACCACTTCTTGTTTTCCCTGTTACCAAAGGTGTTACCAAAAGCTGAACTTTCCTTCCAGAGATTACAAAAAGATATCCAGATGCCCAAGTCAAGATCCTACAAGTATGCTTTTTGTCTGTATGTACATGTTTTCTGGATGTCCAGTGGCAAATGCTACTGCAAAGGTCATAATGAAAAGTGTTATAATATCATAAGTAGTTTGTAAGTACAGAGTCCCAGAAGAGAGAGAGAAAAACAGAGGAACTTTTTTTTTGGGGGAATGTCCTTACAAGAAGTTATGAGGTTTTATTTTACACCCCCTGTTGTTACAATGTAGTAGAAAAAGTAGAGTAAGTAACTAGAAAACTATGGCCTGAATGTCTTTATATATTTTTTATTAAGCCCGTAAGGGGATATTGGACTCTCTACCTATGAGATTTTGTTTAGGATTGTGTTGCTTACTTGCTTATGATTGTCTCAGCAGCTGAAGGCCTCCACTCGGATCTCACAGAGAATGTTGCTGATCTTTTAAGGTTTTTGACCAACTTATTTCCCCCCAATTCCAGATCCTAACAGTTTGGAAAGATCTCGTAAACTAAAGCCAGGTGACTTGTGGAGACATTTATTAATATAAGGAAATGTTTGAAGACACAATACAGCATCTTTTCATGTACAGTTTTGCAAAACTTGAAGTAAAAGTCATCTGGATCCACACCAGACACTGCAAAAATGACTAAATAAAAGTATCTCTATGTTTGATTTGGTTTCCTATTGGAATCACAGTCTGGGGTACTATTTATTCAAATGCTTTAATTGTAAAAGTAGTTTAGTCATGATGAAGTCATATTGTCTGTTATACATCTTCCTCCATTTTATGTAGAATTGTCTGTGTTTACCTATGCTGATAAGTCAGCATGTCCACAATTAAGCTAGAAGGTCATTCTGTAAATATTTCTTATCAATCATTTGTTTTTCACAATGAAAAGTCATTTTTGTAATGAAAGTCATGATTAGAATTAGCCTGTCTATGTTATGTCCCTTGATACCATAAAAATACAATTGTAATATTAATGTGATACCTATGTAATCATGTGTATAAAAACCTTCAATTGTGTTAACCAGAACAGTTATTTTGGAAAGATGCTGAGTGTATCTTTTGTTTCTGTTCCCTACTGCAGTGGTTATTAATAATTTGGAACCACTAATCAATATGAGGATAGGAGCAGCCTATCTTTAAAATATCCAGAACAATTTATAAAAACATAATTTCTTGTAGTTTGGCTGTCACATGACACATATTTTACATAACATCAGTGGCGGACCATTCATTGTGGGCGCACAGGCGCCGCCTCCCTACCCATGCGCCTGGCCCCTTTCAGGATGCCGGACGCATGGACTCCTATGGCGGGGGCATGAGGGGGTGTATTTTTTGAAGCACCTTATTAGACCCAGAGGCTCTAATAGGCTTCAAAAAAGGGTGGGCTCGGGGCGCAGAGAGTGTGCCCTGATCTCACCTAATTGTGTGACTATAGTAAATGAAAATTCGCTATTTTCACACCGCATTGCCCCTCCACCAATCTGGGGGCAGATCAGTGAGACCTGTTTCCTGATTGGCCAAAGCGCTAGGGGTCCCTATTGGATGCCTAGCGCTTTGCCAGAAGTGGGACAGAGCAGAGGAAGCTGACTGGAGAAGAGACACCGGAGAAGAGGACACCCGGTAAACACCGGACCTCCTGCACGGGAATCCATCCGTGATCCATCTGTAGGGGGGGCTGCTGTGAACAGAGTGTCCCGCGATCCATCCGCGGGGTGGGGTGCTGTGAGCGGTGTGTCCTGCGATCCATCCGCGAGGGGGTGCTGTGAGCAGAGTGTCCCGCGATCCATCCGTGGGGGGGTTTTGCTGTGAGCGGGGTGTCCCACGATCCATCCGTAGGGGGGTGCTGTGAGTGGAGTGTCCCGCGATCCATCCATGGGGGATGGGGTTGTGCTGTGAGCGGAGTGTCCCACGATCCATCCTGGGGGGGTTGGACTGTGAGCGGGGTGCCCCGCGATCCATCCATCAGGCGGGGGGTGCTCTGAGCGAAGTGTTGGAGGGGGTATTGTCATGCCGTCAGTGTCTGTGGTGCTGATCTGTATATCGTATCTGTGGTACTGATCTGTATACCGTATCTATGGTGCTGATCTGTATACTGTATCTGTGGTGCTGATCTGTATACCATATCTGTGGTGCTGATCTATATACCGTATCTGTGGTGCTGATCTGTATACTGTATCTGTAATGCTGAGCTGTGTACTCTGTTCTGTGATTCTGGGTAATTTAGGTAATTTATGGTTCCAAGAGTTGGGGATGTCCAACGCATTTTGAAATACATATACAATCTTCTTCAGGAATTTAATACCACTATGCAACATAGTTTTGTTTAGAGTCAATGCACTGTTTCAACATAAATGCATTTCATTGTTTTATTTCAGAGGCACTTACTGTATAGTATACTGTCTGTTTTGGCTGGGTCACTCCCATAATTCAACAAGTCCAAGAAGAACACTGAGATCTATTCTTATGGCACACAAGGACTGCTACACCTTATTTTCAAATAGGGATACCATCTCTTGAAAAAAGAAAAAAAGGGGTATAAAGAGGGGATTTTATAAAATAAAGGAAAAATGCCCCTCCTCAGTAGTACAAGAATGCACAGGAATATAGGATGGTCCTTGTGTGATATAAATATAGATCTCAGTGTCCCCCCTGAACATGTTGAATTATGGGAGAGTGTCCGAGCCAAAACAGACTGTATACTATGTAAGTGCCTCTGAAAGCACACAATGAAACGTATGTATGTTGAAAGTGCATTGACTCTAAACAAAACTGTTCTATGTTGCAGAGTGGAATTAAAACCCTGAAGAAGATTGTATATGTATTTTGAAATGCGCTGGACATCCCTAAATCTTGGAACCATCAATTACCTGTACATTGATGGAAATGTGTAGCAAGCAGCTGTGGAATACCACTCTTTGGGGGTTATTTACTAAAGGCAAAATCCACTTTGCACTACAAGTGCAAACTACAAGTGTAAAGCGCACTTGAAATTGCACTGAAAGCTGTAGATCCGAGGGGGACATGCAAGAAAAATAATAACCAGCATTTTAGCTTGCACATGAATGGATAATAAAAGCGACTGCACTTCCGAGTGCACTTTCAGTCCAATTTCAAGCGCACTTCGCACTTGTAGTTTGCACTTGTAGTGCAACGTGGTTTTGCCTTTTGTAAGTAACCCCCTATACATCCAGACCTGTTGTATATGGCATATCATCATATGTAAAATATGTGTCAACCAAACTACAAGAAATTATGTTTTTAAAAATATTTTTTTATATTTCTAGAGCCTTCACTCATAGTTTTTATGTTTGGTATCTATTTACTCAGCACAACCCCATATTTTAATGTTTTACAAAAACAAATGAGTATTATATTCTGTTTGTGACATGCAACTGCCACCATTTCATTCTACAGGCCTCTGCTTTCAGAAAAGTCTCACTTACCTTTCTAGCAAAAAATGAAGATTTTAACACATGTGCAAAAATATTTAAAATTATTCTTGTACAAAAGTGGTTAACATAAAATCTGGTGATGTGAGCCAACATAAATTTTAAAAATTTACATCTTCTGTGCATTGGTCTATTAAGAGTTGAATCTTGTTTTGACAAATCAATTCACTCATCAAAAATGTATGTTTAATGCTATAAATACTTATACACTGTATGGAAAGTCTACATATCCTGAATATTTCTCTGTAAAATTTCTTAGAAGAGAATGTCTTGAATTGGAACTGCTCAGAAAACAATTAGAGGTGATTGGAGACTAAAACTGGCTACAGTAAGGAGAAAGAATTTAAGGAAATAATTACCATGGAGATGGATGGCATGTGAATATGATATAATGTGCCCGGTATAAGAAGGGGGAGCCCTGAGCTTCAAGCAGTTTGGCACAAGAAAGAAAATGTTCTCCAGGTCATTATGTTTTAATGGAAATAGAATGGCCTGAATCCAGTTCAGTGTTGAGCTCACTTCCCACTAAATCAGAATGTGAGAGCATGCATATAATCAAGGACATTGTCATACTGCAAGAATTGCTGCTAACCCTGGCAAACTGCAAGAGTTATTGCCACTGTCTGAAACCGAGAATTACAAACATAAAGACCAGCAAAAAGCAGTTTAAAAATAGGTAATAAGAGATAAAATAACTTGGAGGAAAACTATTTTTTATTTTATGGGGCAAAAAGCACAATGCTAAGGATAGGGAAAATGATTGGCCTAAATAAGGATTCACTATGGATTGGGGCTGTTTACCGAGTCAAAAATATGTTACTCTAATGCTTTCTCATCTGCATATTATTACAGACCCCGCTTACAGAGAAAAATAAATACAGGGAGAGCATAGAAAAAACTTTGCCCTTAGCCAATACATTTTAATGTTTTGGACTACAATGTCAAACACAATAAAATAACAGTATACAATAAGCACCTTGAGGTATATATATCTTCAGAGGATCTACCCCGGGAGAGAGAATCCTATGGGAGTAGATCTGTGAGATCCAACTGCTTCAATGTAATTTTTCTTCTTCACCACCTCTTAAATGGGCCCGTTCATCAGGCAATTCAAGTTTCGTGGACTTTTGTTGCTGTGGACATTATCCAATTCAGGTATGTGTATAGCGCGCAAAAAATTCTATATGTACCTTTATCAATGTAACTGCTAAGGACAGTGCTTGCTTGGCTTAAACTGAGAAAGTGCCACATGATGAGACAAAATATACAATACTTGGGGAATGAGGGGATGATAGGGGACTATATACAGGATTTTAGTAATGAAAACGGTATCATTAGCAGTAATCAGCATGGATTCATAAAGAATCGTAAAGAATTCACGGGACTTCCCTGTGGTTTTCCCCGTGCTTTAGAGGAGGGCGGGGTCATCGGGTGGCCCTGCCCTCCGTTATATAAGAAGTGTCAGAAGAAGCGAAGCGTCACACGGCTGAAGACTCCCACTGAGGCGAAACGTGCGAACGGAGCGGAGAAGGACCCCAGAGGAAGATGAGGAACAAGAAGAACGGAGGAAAAAGAAGATGGAGAAGACGATGATGAAGAAGAATATGGAGGAAGAAGAAGAACACGGAAAGAACACCAGAAGAAAGAAGATGAAAGAAGAAGCCGAAAGAAGAAGATATTAATAAAGGACTTGTCAAAAACCGTCTCTTGTGTTTTTTAAACTTTTTAATACATTTTTGGTGAAATGGTAGGGGTACATTTGTACCCCATTACCAATACACACGGGGGGGACGGGATCTGGGGGTCCCCTTGTTAAAGGGGGCTTCCAGATTCCGATAAGCCTCCCACCCGCAGACCCCCACAACCACCGGTCAAGGGTTGTGGGGATGAGGCCCTTCTCCCCATAAACATGGGGACAAGGTGCTTTGGGGGCTACCTCAAAGCACCCTTCCAATGTTGAGGGCATGTGGACTGGCATGGTTCAGGAGGGGGGGGCGCTCTCTCATCCCCCCCCTTTTCCTGTGGCCTGCCAGGTTGCATGCCTGAATAAGGGTCTGGTATGGATTTTGAGGGGGACCCCCATGTGAGGAACGCGGGTGTCAGATCCCTGCCCTCCTCGCTAACTTGCAACGAAGGACCGGCCAACCTCACACCACGCTGTCACTTACGTAACAATGCCACTCTCAGCTGCTCCCAGCACAAAGATTTTCCAGCTTGTGGGACCACAATCTAGGTGCGAGCAGCCTGAGAGTGATTGTCACTGGGCTAATTACACAATTAACCCTTTAACTGCCACCACCCCCCGTTTAAAAGACCGAGCCGGGGGACACTTGTAATTTTAGTAATACCAATTATAATTTTAGAATAAGCGTCTGCCACACACACTGCCACCACAGAAAGGTCTGCTCAGAGTCTTACTCTACAACAGTAGTGCCCTTCAAGAGGCAGGTTCATTTATAGCTTGCGTTAAGAGCTTTAGAGACAAGGTTAACACTTTTCAACATAAAGGTTTATTATGAAAAGGTCAAAGTTGATGCAAATAAAACATTTACAGAAAAAAGATGTTTCAAAAGATAAAGACAATATACAGCCACAAAGCAATAAGGTAGAATTGGGAAGGAAGAATACTTGCAATTAATGTCCAAGGGTTGATCAGGGTTCGATTGATGAGCTAGGTAATCAGTTCTCAACTTGGCAGATGTTTCATCTTGGATGGTAAAAGGAGAACTCACCATTGTCTTGGCATCTCCTCTTTTCTGTCAAATCAAAGGGGGTGTTGACAGCGACCAGTAACCAATCATCTGGTCATCTTGTTTAGGGGTTGGTTGCTGGGAGGTGTCTACACTCATGACCATGTCCCAGGTACACTTTGTGATACATATTCATATATCTGCATCTATAGTGTTTACAGACTGCAAATATCCATATTATTATTCAGAGTGAGATTTCCTCCAAAACAAATGTAAATATGCTATGTCTATAATGTCGAGTCCACAGAGGAGGAATAAGGGGTACCAGTGGTTTCCCATATGACCTGACATAGGGGTGTCTGGACTTGAAACGTTACATATTATCTGAGGAAACTAAATATGTCCATATTATGGCTGTGCTATTACTAATTCGGAAGTTATGAAACATGCTGAGATTTCATACTTATCCCACTGTTTTAAGCTTGATGTGTATTCAGACATTTTACAACCGGGGCCTGTTGGGTCTCTGAATGGAGAGGGTGACAGTTTTACAACAGGCCTGAACACTCTGCCCTTTTCAATAAGCTTTTTTTTACTGACCTAGCCTGGTTCTGTTTTCTCTGTTGAGATAACCTTTTCTGTTGAACTTAAAAAGCTTTGAATTTCTAAGACAAGGGAGGAGGGAGGAGGGAGTTCAGATTTCTCTGTAATTTTACATGGTAGCCAAAACTGTCATGGCTTCTTCCACACAACATGGCAGCTAGCTACAGCTTTTCATGTCCCGTACGTGATATCGTTACACTCCACGCCATTTTTTAAAAAATTTTGGAGCGGGGTTCCCTTTAATATCCATACCAGACCTGAAGGGCCTGGTATGGAATTTAGGGGGACCCCTACGCATTTTTTTTATTTTGGTTCGGGGTTCCCCTGTGAGGAATTCCCATGCAGTTTTTATCAATTAACTTTTATGTGTATTGTCGGACCGACTTTTCATTAATAGCCACAAGTAGTTTTAAATGACTTTTTTTCCTTTGAAATGTCATTTTGCTGTCAGACTGTTCTAAACACGGAAAACATGCGCCCCTTTACAAGCATACTATAGATTTAAAGGAATCTTACAATTTTATTGTTTCACTTTAAGAATTATTAACCACTTAAGGACCAGCCTCGTTTTGGAATTTAGGTATTTACATGTTTAAAACAGGTTTTTTTGCTAGAAAATTACTTAGAACCCCCAAACATTATATATTGTTTTTTCCTAACACCCTAGAGAATAAAATGGCGGTCATTGCAATACTTTTTTTCACACCGTATTTGCGCAGCGGTCTTACAAGCGCGCTTTTTTGGAAAAAATTCACTTTTTTTAATAAAAAAATAAGATAACAGTAAAGTTAGCCCATTTTTTTTATATTGTGAAAGATAATGTTACGCTGAGTAAATTGATACCCAACATGTCACGCTTAAAAGTTGCGCCCGCTCGTGGAATGGCGTCAAACTTTTACCCTCAAAAATCTCCATAGGCGACGTTTAAAAAATTCTACACGTTGCATGTTTTGCATTACAGAGGAGGTCTAGGGCTAGAATTATTGCTCTTGCTCTAACAATTGCAGGGATAACTCCCATGTGTGGTTTGACCACCATTTTCATATGCGGGAGCTACTCATGTATGCGTTTGCTTCTGCTCGCGAGCTCATCGGGACAGGGGGTTTTAAAATTTTTTTTTTATTATTCTTATTTATTTTACATTATTTTATTTATTTTTACACTGTTTTAAAAAAAAAATTGTGTCACTTTTATTCCTATTACAAGGAATGTAAACATCCCTTGTACTAGAAAAAAGCATGACAGGACCTCTTAAATATGAGATCTGGGGTCAAAAAGACCTCAGATCTCATATTTACACTAAAATGCAATAAAAAAAAAAAAAAAAAGTCATTGAAAAAAATGTGCCTTTAAGACGTATGGGCGGAAGTGACGTTTTGACCTCGCTTCCGCCCTGCAGTGTCATGGAGACGAGTGGGTGCCATCTTCCCCTCACTCATCTCCAGGCAACGCAAGGGGACAGACGCGATTGCCTCCACCGCTACTGATGGCTCCGGTAAGCGGCGGAGGGCACCGGAGCACGGTGGAGGGGGGGCCCTCTCCCACCACCAATAAAAGTGATCTTGCGGTGAATCCGCCGCAGAGACCACTTTTATCTGAAAGCCGACCTCCGCACGAAAACAGGGATATTGAGGTTATGGCAGCTAGCTGCAGCCATAACCCCGATATCCACCGCCAAACTTAGGACGTACATTGGCGTGCGGCGGTCAGCAAGTGGTTAAAATCACTGCTCCCGAAAGAATGGCCATTTTTAAAAATTCTTTTTGCATTGATGTCCCCTGGGGCAGGACCCAGGTCCCCAAACACTTTTTATGACAATAACTTGCATATAAGCCTTTAAAATGAGCACTTTTGATTATTCATGTTCGTGTCCCATAGACTTTAACGGTGTTCGCGTGTTCAAACAAATTTTTTGGCTGTTCGCAACCGGGGGGTATTCGGCTCATCCCTAGTCCTCAGGAAGGATGTACTGGAAATGGAGCAAGAACAAAGAAGGGCAACTAAGCTAATAAAGGGTCTGGAGGATATTAGTTATGAAGAAAGGTTGCGAGCACTGAACTTGTTCTCTCTGGAGAAGAAACACTTGAGAGGGGATATGATTTCAATTTACAAATACCTTACTGGTGACTGCACAATAGAGATAAAACTTTTTTGAAGGGAGTTCAATAAGACACGTGGCCACTCATTAAAATTAGAAGAAAAGAGGTTTAAACTTAAACTGCTAGAGGGTTCTTTACTGTAAGAACGGCAACGGTGTGGAATTCCCTTCCACAGGCTGTGGTTTCAGCGGGGGCATCGATAAAATCGATAAGCACCTGAACGACCGCAACATACAAGGATATATACTGGAATACTGACATATAATCACACATAGGTTGGACTTGTGTCTTTTTTCAACCTCACCTACTATGTAACTATGTAACTATATGATGACAAGGCCGGAGCCAAGGTGCAAGCTGTCCAGGACTGGCATCCTCCAAGGACTATCATGGAGCTGCACTCCTTCTTGGGTCTGGTGGAGTACTACCGGTGGTTCATCCCACAGTTTGCCCAGATATCTGCCCCCCTACCCAGTTGTTGAGTGGACACAGCACTCAAAGAAAAGGCAGATTGTCACCTTCTATACAGGCCCAATGGCACAAACCCCAGCAACAGGCCTTAGACACTAAAGATGTCAGGGCCTAGATTTGAAACAGGAACCACTGCTGTGGCAGGCAATGTTTCTTCTTGCTGAGCTACCTGAAATGCTGGACAGTTCCCAGGACAATTCATTTAATGATCCTGTCTTGAATCCTGTTTGTCTTGAATCCTGAACCCTTTGCTCCTCCCATGAACTTTCTGATTTAAGCCATGTCTCTGCATTTCCTGTTTGCCAAATTATTATGCTCTCTCCAGCCACTATCTTGCTCCTGTCTTCCCTGCTACCATCCATATTTTTCTACCACTCATTATTGACCATTGGCTTGTTCCTCAACTATGCTTCTGCCTAATCTCAACCTGCAACTACCCATTACTCGGGGTGAGCCGAACACACTCTTGTTTGGTTCGCAGCAAAACATGCGAACAGGCAAAAAATTTGGCAGAACACACGAACACTGTTAAAGTCTATGGGACACGAACATGAATGTGCTAATTTTAAAGGCTTATATGCAAGTTATTGTCATAAAAAGAGTTTGTGGACCTGGGTCCTGCCCCAGGGGATATGTATCAATCCAAAATCTTTTTTTAAAAATGCCTGTTTTTTTGGGAGCAGTGATTTTTTTTTAATGCTTAAAGTGAAACAATAAAAATGAAATATTCCTTTAAATATTGTGCCTGGAGGGTGTCTATAGTATGCCTGTAAAGTGGCGCATTTTCCCCGTGTTTAGAACAGTACTTAAGCAAAATTGTCATTCAAAAACTGATCGCGGCTGTAATGAATTGTCGGGTCTCGGCAATATAGATACAGATAATTGAAAAAAAAGAGCATGGGATCCGCCCTCCGTCTATTACCAGGCCCTTTTAGGTCTGGTATGAATATTAAGGGGAACCCCAAATCAAAATTAAAAAAAAAATTGCATGGGGGTCCCCCTAAAATCCATACCAGGCCCTTAGGGTCTGATATGGAAATTAAGGGGAACCCTGCGCCAAATTTTTTAAAAATGGCGTAGGGGTCCCCCCAAAATCCCCTACGCCCCTTCAGGTCTGGTATGGATTTTAAGTGGAACCCTGCGCCAAAATTAAGAAAAAAAATGGCATAGGGGTCCCCCCAAGATCCATACCAGACCTTTATCTGAGCAGGCAACCTGGCAGGCCACAGGAAAAGGTGGGGTGAGAGAGCGGGGCCCCCCTCCTGAACCTTACCAGGCCACATGCCCTCAACATGGGGAGGGTGCTTTGGGGTAGCCCCTCAAAGCACCTTGTCCCCATGTTGATGGGGACAAGGGCCTCATCCCCACAACCCTTGTCCGGAGGTTGTGGGGGTCTGCAGGTGGGGTACTTATTGGAATCTGGAAGCCCCCTTCAACAAGGGGACCCCCAGATCCTGGCCTCCCCCTGTGTGAATTGGTAACGGGGTACAAATGTAGCCCCACCATTTCACAAAAAAAGTGTCAAAATGGTAAAAAAGACAAGACACAGCTTGGGACAAGTCCTTTATTAAAAAACAAAAACAAAAAATGTCCCATGAAGTAAGTTCACGACTCCCGATGGACCAAAAAAAAAAAAAAACGCGACCAACCCACCTCCATGGGAGGCTCCCGCGTCTTTGCTTTGACAGCTCTTATATAACTGAGGGCGGGGCCACCGGTCACGTCACCGGGTGACCCCGCCCCCTCTGACGCCCTCTTTTTTTCAATTATCTGTATCTATATTGTCGAGATCCGACAATTCATTACAGCCGCGATCAGTTTTAAATGACAATTTTTCCTTTAGAAATGTAATTCTGCTGTGGTAATGTTCTAAACACGGGAAAAATGCGCCACTTTACAGGCATATTATAGACACCCCCAGGCATGATATTTAAAGGAATATTTCATTTTTATTGTTTCACTTTAAGCATTAAAAAAAATCACTGCTCCCGAAAAAACGTCCGTTTTTAAAAAAATTTTTTGAATTGATACATGTCCCCTGGGGCAGGACCCAGGTCCACAAACACTTTTTATGACAATAATTTGCATATAAGCCTTTAAAATTATCACTTTTGATTTTTAGTGTCCCACAGACTTTAACGGTGTTCCGGCAGCTTTCAAATTTGCTGCGAACACCGCATATTGTTTGCTGTTCGGTGAACAGGTGAACACCTGATGTTCGTGTCGAACTTACGTTTGTCTCGAACATTGGGCTCATCCCTACCCACTGCTGATCTTTTGGCTTGTTTACTGACTACGCTTCATTTTGATCCCTACCTGCTGGACCCCGGCTAGTTCACCTCATGGTGGGGCCACCCTGAGGACCGCGACCTGGTACTAACGTGCAACAAAATCCATCTCCACCATCAGGAGCTTTGGTGAACACAGGTTAGTACTTAGACTTCGCACCTCAGGTGAGCCTGCTTCATTCACCATGGTGACTGCCTATTCTGGGTGAACAGCCTGGGAGAGTGTAGGGTCTGGGGGCCATCCTGGTCCAAGCGTAGGAGGGCCAGAAGAGGGTGATCACTTACGCTAGTCAAAGATTATGACTTCGCACCTCAGGTGAGCCTGCTTCATTCACCATGGTGACTGCCTATGTACCTATCCTGTAGATCGGTGGTAGTTACGCTACTGCTACAGTAACTGGTCTTTGAACCTAAACCCTGATTGAGACAAAAGCAGAGACTGTGCTCGGCTCCATTGCTGGCCTACGCAGACTACATCCTGCTATTCTGGGTGAACAGCCTGGGAGAGTGTAGGGTCTGGGGCCCATCCTGGTCTAAGCGTAGGAGGGCCAGAAGAGGGTGATCACTTACACTAGTCAAAGATTATGACCCACAAAAAAGAATCCTCACAACTACAGCTCAGTCAAGCTCAAGTTTCTTGCCTCAGTCTGGGCCATCACTGAGAAATTCTGATGCCGCGTACACATGAGCAGAATTTCCGTCTGAAAAATCTTGGATGGTTTTTCGGACGGAATTCTGCTCAAGCTTGTCTTGCATACACATGGTCACCCCAAATTCTGACCGTCAAGAACAAAGTGATGTACAACATGTACGACGGGACTAGAAAATGAAACTTCAAAAGCCAGCGCGCCACCCTTTGGGCTCCTTCTGCTAATCTCGTGTTTATCTTGTGTTAGTAGAAGTTTGATGAGAGACGATTCGCGCTTTTCAGCCTTGTGCTTTTCAGTCTGTTATTACTCTTCAGTTGCTTGTGGATTTGTATCTGGTTTTCAGTGCGTGTTGTCACTTCGTATCTGTTTTTCAGTGCGTTCTTGTCCGCTCATTTTTGATTTTCAGCTCGCTTTTCACAGGCCTTTCTGTTCTTCAGTGCGTTCTGTTAGTTCGTTCTGACCAACCGACCATTTTGAAGCCATGTTGCGGGTACGTGCTCGTCATAGGGTTTGTGCTATGCGGGGGCTTGGTGTTGGAGTTCTTGCTTTGACCTAAGCCCAGTCCATGAACAGGGTGGGAAGGAGTCCATGGACCAAAAATTGGTTGCTCCAGCGTTACCAATTCTCTCATATGCCTTTGCTGGGGGAGATTCAGGAGAATAACCCTGATGAATTCAGGAATTTTCTCCGTATGAGGGACCCCATTTTTCACCGTCTGTTGGCTTTGCTGTCCCCTTATATTACAAAGCAGGACACCTGCATGCGGCAAGCCTGCATCACCCTGGAGCAGAGGCTAGTCACCACGTTGCGGTACTTGGCGATGGGGAGAAGTCTACAGAACCTCACATTCTCTACAGGCATCTCCCCCCAGGCTCTGGGGATCATTATTCCAGAGACCTGTTCTGCCATCATAGAGGTCCTGCATAAGGACTATATTAGGGAACGTTTTCTCCTTTAACATCACATTCTATGTATTTAATGTATGCTAATGTTTTGTATTTCTTTCATCATTCCCTAATTACCTTGTTGGTAATATGCTGAGAATGTCCTCTTTGTCCTCATGCATGCTGTAAGCTTTTAATGCTCCTTTTTTGTCCTTCATCCATATTTGCCTTCGCTAACCTCCCCAGCATGCTATCCTGGGCCCATATACAGCTAGCCTAGTCACTTAACAATGTATTTTGTCAGCTCCATTGTAGTGCTTTAGCCTAAACACCCCCTAAAATGTGTCCAAATGTTATTGTTGTCTTTAAATTCAGGCAGAGTGCCAGAGGCTTTTTTTTTGGGTCCAAAACTCATTTATAACCCCCCCTAAAATTTTTCCAATGGGCCATCAGAGGGGGTGAGGAATCTGATAAGTGGATCTTATATTTTTGTCTTTAAATACTCCTTAAAATAAATGTTATACTGATGTTGGTCAAGAATATTTGTGTCTAATCTGCTTGCAATGTTATGTGCAAAAGTACTAATTTTTTTTTCTTTTTTGACTCCACAGTTTCCTTCAACACCACAGGAATGGCAGACTGTGGCTTCCCAATTTGTTCATCATTAGGACTTTCCCAACTGCAGAGGGGAAATTGATGGGAAGCACGTCCACATCGTCCCACCACCCCACTCGGGGTCATACTATTTTAACTATAAGGGGTTTCATAGTATTGTGTTGATGGCGGTGGTGTCGGCGACATACGACTTTCTCTATGTGGACGTGGGGAAGAATGGTCGGATGTCGGATGGTGGAGTCTTTGCCCAGACCGAGTTCTACCGACATCTCCAGAGTGGTGGCTTGGGATTGCCACCTGCGGAGGAGAACGTGGAAGGACTCCCATTTGTTTTTATCACTGATGAAGCATTTGGTCTGGGTGATCACCTGATGAGGCCATTCCCCCAGAGGACACTAATCCTGGAGAAGAGGGTTTTTAATTACCGGCTGGCCAGAGCCAGAAGAGTCGTGGAGAATGCCTTTGGGATAATAGCCAGCCGGTTCTGTCTATTTCTTACGGCAATAAATATGGTGGAGTACAAACTTAACCACATAGTTTTAGCATGCTGCATACTTCACAACTTTTTAAAGAGAAATGCTCCGAATTATGTTACCTCAGTTGGGCCTGAGGCTGGACTTCCAGAAATTACAATGACGGCCCTGGAAGCTGGCCATCCTGGCTTGCCCCCCCAAAGCACTCATGAAATGCGTCAAAAATATGTCGATTATTTTATGGGTAGGGGGGCCATTGCTATGCCAGCAAATTTGTAAATATTTTAGATATTAAAAAAAATTTGATCTGATCAAATCTTGATTTGGATTTACTGCTTGTGTGTCTTTTAGCTGTCTCCTAGGTTCTCCTAGTGTACTTGTAGTACCAAGTGGTTTTTCCATTATTAAATAACACCCATTGTCACTGTAAACACCAACTTAATACAAAAACTGGTTTTGAGTATTGAAAGAAGAAGCCACACATTGTTGAATATAAAACCTTTTATTCCATGCACATTCACATGTGCGTTGTAAAACTTTTTTTTTTAAATCTTGTTTTTTTAAAGTTTTACCTTGAAAATATTTTTTTTAGTACATAAACAGGCATGTTTCAAAACATAACATACACAACTCAGGAACTTACAAAGTTCAACATTGAAAAACTGAAGGCAATATCTGACATTATAGTGTCAAAAATGTGTTGATATTGCCTTCATCAGATGGGGTGATGTCACTCCTGTAAAAGCCAAATTTTGAAGATGCACACAAATTGGGAGTCAAACTGAGGATTTCCCTCCTGATCCCATGCCTAATGTCAACATGTGCTATCTCCCATCATGGGGGATCAATGGACGTGTTTTGGGGGTGCAACCACTTCCTCTCACCTACTTGAGTTACGAGGAAGGGTTTGTACCCACAAAACACGTACATTGATATCCCCTGATGGCAGATCGCACATGTACAATATTTTTTTAGTACATAAACAGGCATGTTTAAAAACATAACATACACAACTCAGGAACTTACAAAGTTCAACATTGAAAAACTGAAGGCAATATCAGACATTATAGTGTCAAAAATGTGTTGATATTGCCTTCATCAGATGGGGTGATGTCACTCCTGTAAAAGCCAAATTTTGAAGATGCTCACAAATTGGGAGTCAAACTGGGGATTTCCCTCCTGATCCCATGCCTAATGTCAACATGTGTTATCTCCCATCATGGGGGATCAATGGACGTGTTTTGGGGGTGCAACCACTTCCTCTCACCTACTTGAGTTACGAGGAAGGGGTTGTACCCACAAAACACGTACATTGATATCCCCTGATGGCAGATAGCACATGTTGACACACTGTGTGCATCTTCAAAATTTGGCTTTAAAAATGTGTAAAACATTTGAAAAAATTAGTCCCCAAAAATAGAAAATGGTGTCATTTTGGTTATTTAGATTCTTCCTAGTCAATCATGTTCTTTATTTTTTGTTCTATGTCATTTGTTTTTTGCTTGATGATGTCTAAATCTTGACTACAAAACATTATGTCTTGGATTAGCCTTTGTGCACTGTCACTCGTGAAATTAGGAGATTGTGCTTCCACAACATGCACATCACATCACATGCAAAAGAAAAAATACACACCATGCATTATAAGTATAAGTATGCATTATAAGTCTATTACCTGAATCTGTGGTCTCAGACACTCACCTGTTGTGGTGACAATTTCAACCACCTCTTCTTCCTCCACATCCTCTGGTTGTGGTGTCTTCTGTTCCCCTTCTTCTTGAGGTTCCTGGTGTCCTCAGACGTCCAGAGCCTTTTCTCCCCTATGAGAATGAAATAAAAGGTATACTTAGCACACAGATATTTTAGGCCAGAAACAGGAATATGAAACTTTGCTTGGAAGTGGGATGCAATTGTCTGTTTTGGCAGAGTTCCAAGCTGAAGATATGATTTTTTTTCCCTTACCAAAGCTGGAATACTTACCTTTTTTGGACAAGTTTCACACATGGAGACACCCCAAGTACCTGTGTGGGACACCCTAAAAAGATTGTTCTTGTGTCCCACACTAGTGCTCCTGAGTCCATATGTGTAAACAGCTGCTGAATGTCCCCTCCTTACATTACACTGAATCAAGTTTGCAATTCTTTCTAGTTTCAAACACATCTAGACAACAATGTCCTAAACTTATTTTAATACAAATTAGCATGACCAAATATAGTTAACCCTGTATCTGCCCAAAACATCGTATTTACTTGGCAAACGAACAATGTTTCCTTACGACCGATTACTGTGCCCATGAACATGAAAGTAGTAACAAGGGGCGGGGAATATTCTAGAAAGAACGCCAGGGGTGGGGGTGGACTTTCACGCATGTGAAGTGTATATAAAGCTAACATGCATGTGTCGTAC